>NW_022437088.1:709622-737856 GCF_009761245.1 Sapajus apella | reverse complement strand
AAAAAAAAAAAAAAAAAAAAAAAAAAAAAAAAAAAAAAAAAATGGCCCCTGGCCTCAAGGAGTTCACAAGTGACCTTAGTGAAAGCTGAGTAAGCGGGGTTGATGGAAGAGTGGCAGAAACTCAATTGTCATGGGATAAGGACAAATGGAAGTTAAGAAAGTAAAGCTATTGAATGTCATTATGATACTGTAAAAACAGGCCGGGCACAGTGGCTGATGACTGTAATCTCAGCACTTTGGGAGGCCAAGATGGGAGGATTGCCTGAGCCCAGGAGTTCAAGACCAGCCTGGACAATGTGGCAAGACCCCATCTCTAAAAAAGAAAAAAATATAAAAACAAAAAAACCATGAAGTTTTAAAAGCCGGTAGAGTTAATAGTGTATTCATGATTCTCTTCTTATAACTTGATTGCCAAAAAGGAAAGACTTACACGTAGAGACGTTAGAGGAAAATTCAGAGGATGGATTAGTTATCTAGGGCTCCACAATGAACTACACCAAAACTTTGTAGATTAAACCACAAACATACATCTATTTATTTATTTATTTAGACAGGTTCTTGCTCTGTCACCCAGACGGGAGTACAGTGGTGCAATCACGGCTCACTGCAGCCTTGACCTCCAGGGCTCAAACAATCCACCAATCTCAGCCACCCGCACCCCCCAGGAGCTGGGACTGCAGGTGTGCATCACCATGCTCAGCTAATTTTTGTATTTTTTGCAGAGATGGGTTTTCAGCATGTTGCCCAGGCTAGTCTCGAACCTCTAGGCTCAAGGGATCTGCCCACCTTGGCCTCCCAAAGTGCTGAGATTAACAAACATGTATGATTACCTCAAAGCTTTTTTGGGTCAGGAATTAGTGTGCAGCATAGTTGGGTGGTTCTGACTCATAGTCTGTCATGGAGTTGCAGTGAAAATGTCAGCTGGGTTCATTTTTTTAGTCTTTTTTCTCTCTGTTTCATGTTGGGTATTTCTATTTATATGTTTTCAAGTTTACCAGTATGTTCTTTCATAATGTCGATCTGCTGTTAAACCTATCCAATGTACTTTTCTCAGAGTCTCAGTGAGCTTCAGATAGCCAAACATATGTGTGATTGGAGCCCCAGGAAATAAAGGAGGCTGGGTGGGAGAGGGGAACAGAAAAAGCATTTGAAGAAATAATGATCAAAATTATTCAAAATTTTATGAAGCTAAACCCTAAGCACAAGGAACATAAAACTATACTAAGGCACAAAACGATCAGATGGCTCAAAGGCAGTGATAAAGAGAAAAAATTTAAAAGCAACCAGAGACATTACACACAGAGAAGTAAAGCTAGGCATGACAAAAAAACTTCCTGTCATAACTAATGCAAACCAGAAACTAATGGAACAATATCTATAAATACTGAAAGAAAAAAATACTCCAACTTTGAATTATATCTTTTGACTATATCTTAGATATACATTATGTCTTTGAAAATATCTTTTGAGACTGAAGGTAAAATAAGACTTTTTCAGCCATGCAAAAGCTAAAATAATTCGTCACCAAAGGACGGGAAATACAACAGATGTTAAAGGAGATCCCTGAAGCAAAAGGAAAATGATAACAGATATATAAATCTGCACAAAGGAATGACAGTCATCAACATTGGCAACTGTGTAGATAAGAAATGGATAAATTAAATGGAATTATTTAAAATATTCAACTAATTCAAAAAAGAGGAAAAAAAAGAATAGAGGGGAAAAACCAAAAAGTCAAGACCACAGAAGCTTTAAGCGACACAATCAGCCAAGTTGACCTAATTGACGCTTACAAAACCCTCCGGCTAACAACAGTAGAATACACATTATTTACAAGTGCACATGGAGCATGTTTACCAAATTGGCCATATTCAGGGCCATAAAACAAGCCTCAAAAAATTTTAAAGGTTTCAGGTCATACAAAGTATGTTCTTTGAACATAATGGAATTAAATCAGAAACCAATAACTGAAAGATCTTTACAAAATCCTCAAATATTTAGGAACAAAGTGACACACTTTCAAAATAACCCATGGTTCAAAGAAGAAATCAAAGGGGAAAACAGGAAGTATGCTGAGTTGAATGAAAAATAAAACATAACAAATTTGAGAGAAGCCACAAAAGCAGTACTTAGGAGGAATGTATAGCACCAAATGCCCATCTGAGAAAAGAGGAAACATCTCAAGTCAATGACTTCGGCTTGTACCGTAAGAAATTAGGAGAGCAGGCCGGGCGCGGTGGCTCAAGCCTGTAATCCCAGCACTTTGGGAGGCCGAGGCGGGTGGATCACGAGGTCAAGAGATCAAGACCATCCTGGTCAACATGGTGAAACCCTGTCTCTACTAAAAATACAAAAAAATTAGCTGGGCATGGTGGCACGTGCCTGTAATCCCAGCTACTCAGGAGGCTGAGGCAGGAGAATTGCCTGAACCTAGGAGGCGGAGGTTGTGGTGAGCCGAGATCGCGCCATTGCACTCCAGCCTGGGTAACAAGAGCGAAACTCCGTCTCAAAAAAAAAAAAGGAGAGCAAATTAAACCTTAAATAAACTATAGAAAGCAAATAATAAAGATCATCATGGAAACCCACGCGACGTACAACAGAAAAACAGAAAAGAAAATCTGTGAGCCAAAGCTGCATCTTTGAAAAGATCAATAACATCGATAAATCTCTAACTGGGCTTATCAGGAAAAAAGAAAGAAGTCAAAAGTTAATCAATATCAGGAATGAGAGAGCTAATCTCTCTACCAATTCTTCGATATTAAAAGGATTATAAGAAAATATTGTAAACGACTCTATGACAATAAATTTGACAACTGATATCAAACGAACAAACCCCTTGAAAGATACAAACTACCACAGTTCCCACGAGAAAAAATAAATAACATGAATAGTCTTATATATGTTTTTAAAAAATTAAATTTGTAGCTGAAAAGTTTCTCATAAAGCGCGCGCCAGCCTCAGATGGTTGCACTGGTCACTTCTACCAAGGATGTAATGAAGAAATAATAATAGTTTTATACGAACCGTTCCAGAAAATTGAAGAGGAGGAAATGTTCCCAAGTCATTCTATGAGATCAGCATCACCCTCAACCTGATAAAAAGTGTCTATTACAAAATCTACAATTAACAGCATACTTGATGGTGAACAGAATACTAAGTGATTTCCCCCTCAGGCTGGAACAAGGCATGTCCTCTTTCACCAACTATTCAACATTATACTGGAGGTTCTAGCTAGTGCAATAGGATAAGAAAAAGAAATAAAGGGCATCCAAATTGAAAAAGAAGAAATAAAATCTCCTTATTCAGAGATGACATAATCATCTATGTAGAAAATTTGATAGAATCTCCAAAAAAGCTACTAGGGCTGATATATGAGCACAGCATGATTACAGGATACAAGATTAATGTAAAAAAAAAAAAACAACACCCTGTATTTCTATTAACAATAAATAATCCAGAATTGAAATAAACAATGCTATGTATTATACAATAGCATCAAAATTTTGAAAAAGAGGACAGACACGGTGGCTCACGCCCATAATCCTAGGACTTTGGGAGACCAAGGTGGGTGGCCAGGAGTTCAAGACCAGCCTAGTCAACAGAATGTTGAGACCAGGAGTTCAAGACCAGCCTAGCCAACAGGATGAAACCCCTCCTCTCCTAAAAATACAAATATTAGCCAGGTGTGGTGCTGCATGCCTGTAATCCCAGCACTTTGGGAGGCTGAGGCAGGTGGATTGCCTGAGCTCAGGAGTTTGAGACCAGCCTGAGCAACATGGCAAAACCCTGTCTCTACTAAAAATACAAAACAAAAAAATTACCTTGGCATGGTGGCACATGCCTGTAGTCCCAGCTACTCAGGAGGCTGTGGCAGGAGAATCACTTGAACCAGGGAGGTGGAGGTTGCAGTGAGCCAGGATCACACCACTGCGCTCCAGCTTGGGCAACAGAGCAAGACTCTGTCTCAAATTTAAAAAAAAAAAAAAGAAAAAAAAGAAACAGGGATAAACCTAATAAAAGACCTAATGTTAGACCTGTACACTGAAAACTACAAAACACTGCTGAGATAAATTAAAGAAAATTTAAACAAACAGAGAAGTATATACCATATTAATGGGCTAGACACTCAATATTGTTAAGTTGCCAATTCTCCCCAAATTTATAACTTCAGTGCAATCCCAATCAAAATCACACCAGGCTTTTTCTGTATAGTTAAAAGCTGATTCTAAAGTTTACGTAGCAGGCCATGGTGGCTCATGCCTGTACTCCCAGCACTCTGGGAGTCCAAGGTAGGCAGATCACTTGAGGCCAGGAGTTCGAGATCAGCCTGGCCAACATGATGAAACTCCATCTCTGCTGAAAATACAAAAATTAGCTGGGTGTGGTGGTGCACCTATAATCCCAGCTACTCAGGAGGCTGAGGCAGGAGAATTGCTTGAACTCGGGAGGCAGAGGTTGCAGTGAGCCAAGATCATGCCACTGCACCCCAGCCTGGGCGACAGAGCAAGACTTTGTCTCAAAAAATAAATAAAGTTTAGGTGGAAATGCGAATGACCTTTAAAAAAGTCAAATAATTTTGAAAAAGAAAGAAGACTTACCCTACCTGATTTCAAGACATGATCAAGCTACAATAATTGAGTGTGATATTGGCATCAAAAAGAGAAAAATATTAGTGGAACAAAAAAGAGTCCAGAAATAGACCCACATGTGTTGGCAACTGATTTTCAACAAAGGTGCAAAGGCAATTCAGTGGAGAAAGGACAGCCTCTTCAACAAATGATGCCAAAACAATTGAATATACATACGCAAAAATGTAACTTTGATCCATACCTTACAGTATACACAGAAATTAACTCAAAATGGATCAATGACTTAAATGTAAAACTTAAATCTATAAAACTTCTAGAAAAGAACATAAGAGAAAATCTTTGTGACTTTGTGTTAGGCAAAGATATCTTAGATATGATACTAAAATCACAGTCCATAAAAGAAAACATAATACATTGGACCTCAACAAAATTAAGCACTGGAGTGCTAATACATAAGTATCTATGAGCTTAGTATACCAAGAACCGAATACAGAGGGCAACTGCTGGTTGCACAACCAGCAACAATTGTACTTTTCTCCGTAAAGTATTTTCCTTTAGGAACCACCCACATGTACTTTATAGCAACCACATGTTTGAAGGAGATCGATTCCATCCCAGATCCAAGATGTCCCCCGCCTGGCAATAATTTCATCGTTTCTACCACTCACTGATTAATTCAGAAAGAGGAGATAATACTAACCTAACTCAGCTGGTATATGGATTCTCTTGGCCAGTTCAGGTCTAAACCCAGTAAGTCTTAGGGCCTTTGGTCTATGGCTGGGAAAGAAGGCATTGTTTCCTTCTGCCTATAAATAAGCAAACGAATTAGTCTCCATTGCTGGTGACAGTCATCCCACCTCCATAGGAGAGGCTAGCAGTGGACAAAGCCAACACATCAGAGGAGGGTGGCGTCTAGAGAAGTAATAAGAAACAGAGCCAGCATCCTGATCAAACCATGCCTGAAGCTAATTACCTCTGAAATGTAGTTATGTAAGATAATAAATTGTCTTTAATTGTTTAAAACCATTTCAATTGATTTTTCTTTATCCTTGCAACCAAAACCTTCCTTACTGATATAGAAGCACAAAAGAGGGCCAATTAATGTTGTCTGGTGATGTTGGAGAAGTCTTCCCAGAAGACTTGACTTAAAGGACACTTGACTTAAAGGACAAGTAAGAGTTCCCAGGAAACAAGAGAAGTAAAAATGATGAGGCTGCATCAGGCAACTGAGTGGCCCTCCATGACCCTCAGGTGACCTTGAGGGCAGCCTGGCTTCCCTCCAGCACTATTGCTGAGATGCCATCGCTCTGGTCCTCCCTCCCCCGTGGATCGGCAGGTTCTCATCTCCATTCTCCAGGCAGCAGCTTATTGCTGGTGAGGAGAGATATTAAAGCTGACTCCATCTGCCCAGGAAATGGAAAGAACCCAGGAGAATTCGCTGGAGAAAACCTATTAAGCAGCAAAGAACATACCCAGCTCTCGAGTCCTCTTTGGAATTTTAAATCACACAAGTTGCCTTCTGAGTGGCTTTCCCAGCCTAGTGCTCTCCTCTTCAACAGGGCCTTGGAGGCCAGTGGGGTTTGGAATTTTACCAGCCTGGGCAACACCTGATTCGTCTCCCTGTGTGCCTTCCTCTAACTTGGCCACAAGAGTTTAACAACCAAATCCACCGTCATGAAACTCCTAAAGAAGTACAACGAGCCCTCTTTCCTTTTGTAATGCAATCCTTTTCCTCTTGAGCTGAGATCAAATCTGGTCTTTGCTGTAGACTATTAGCTTCACATTAATGGGAATCCCTTCTCCTATGCAGCCTTTTCCTACGCATTATTTCATGGGAGCCCACAGCAGCCCCAAGAACCAGGCAGGGGAGACCAGTCCCAGGGAGCAGGAGGACCCGGAGCCTGCAGGAGATTAAATGGCTTGCTCAAGGTCACAAGGCTAGCACCTAAGATTTGAACACACCTTTGGGGCCCATTTCTGGACCCCCACGCTGGCGCCATTCTTATATAAAAATTCTAAGAAAAAAATCTTTGTTGTGTCCAGCCAGGCTGCCATGTGAACAGGAGCGAACCTCACCAGAAGCACAAAGTATTCGTCCTTCTGGAAACCTAAGAACCCCCCAGGGACCACGAGAGGACTCAGCTACCAAAGGGAGGCTTCGGGCAAGTCACTCGGCGAGTGAGTCTCCAATCCCTGCGAGCGAAATGGCAATTAGCAGCCTTGCTGGCAGTTGAAAGAATAAAACAAGTTCTCCAGGTTCCTCCGACAGGCTGGCATCCACCCTTTGTCCAGCCCGAGAACTGGGTGGGGGACACAGCCCCCAGTACTGCTGGGGCAGTGCTGGAGCTGGCGTGGGAGCCGAGGGGTCCAGCCGACCCCACGCTCTGCTGGGACAATGGAAAAGCCATTCATAAAAAGGGTGAAGGGAAGGGCAACTTCCTACCTGCCTCATGGGAAACAGAGCAGAACCTCCCTGGGGCCGAAACCTGCACACCAAGCTCACAGTTTCCATCCTCCTCGCACGGCAATAGCAGCCAGGCTTCCTTTCCCACACTGCACCCCTGCCTGCAACCACCGCCCCTACCATCCAGCCTCACCCAAAACAATAGAACCAGGAGGCCTCCTAAAATTAGCCAGTCTGCCTCCAACCCTGCCCAGGCAGGCGGGCTAGGTCTCCTGCCAGCGCCCAGGGTTAAGATGGGACCTCCTGAGCCGGGCTGCCCGGGGTTGTGGGGACCTCCCCTAGCTGCCCTCGGGGAGCTCTGCATGGCCTCTCTCTTTTCCAGCCTCCTCCTTTCATCCCTCTGGCTCAGATTCCACCTAGTAAACCCCAGTGAAGAACTGAATGAGCACAGGTATGAGGGTGGGGAAGCTGGGCCAGGAAGCACAGAAGGCTTCCCTTTGAGGAAGGAGCTGGGGATATTTATGTCAATCTAAAATGAGCACCCAAACCTGGGCACAGCAGCCCCTGCCTGTAATCCCAGTTCCTCAAGAGGCTGGGGCAGGAGGATCACTTGAGCTCAGGAGCTCGAGGCCAGCCTGGGCAGCTTAGCAAGACTGTCTCAAAGAATAAAAGAAAATGAATACCCAGTAGTCCCACCACACTTCCGTGGAATGAATATCTCCCCAGCCTCCAACAGGGTGAGTCCATGCCTTCTCCTCAGTCCTCCGGGAGGCTGCGTCCTCCTCCCCACCACTCCCACGCCACCATGCCCATGACCTTGCATTATAGTTCCTTGGGGGAAAACCTGATGCTACCTGGCAGGAACCCCCTCACCTCTGCATACCACCAAACTTACAGCCCACCTGTATCAAGACCCCTCTCTCTTACACATATATTTAGAATAGTTAAGTTAAAAACAAAAGACCACTCTCTCTGCTTCTCCCCCGTGAGGAGACAGTGTCTGCAGCCCTGCACCGGTTCCGGTGATGGACCCCCTCTCCCTCCCCTCTCAAGGACACGCTTCTGCCCATTTTCTCTCTCCTGCAGGTGAATTTCTCCTTTTCTACGAAATCCACCCAGCAGTGTGTACAATATAGTGCCCTAGTATCTCTTATTTTAAAATCCTCTCTTGTGAACTTAACCTGGAATCTTTTTTTTAATCTTCCCTCAATCTTATCTCCCCACCCTCTACTCCCCCATTGCTTTCCTCCTCATCCACAGCAAACTTCTTTTTTTTTTTTTTTTTTTTTGAGACGGAGTCTCACTCTGTCACCAAGTCTGGAGTGCAATGGCATAATCTCTGCGCACTGCAACCTCCACCTCCCATGTTCAAGCGATTCTTCTGCCTCAGCCTCCCAAGTAGCTGGGTTTACAGGTGCATGCCACCATGCGTGGCTAATTTTTGCATTTTTGTAGAGACAGGGTTTCACCATGTTGGCCAGGCTGGTCTTGAACTCCTGACCTCAGGTGATCCTCCTGCCTTAACCTCTTAAAGTATCAGGATTACAAGCATGAGACACCACACTCGGCCCACAGCAAAACTTCTGTAGAAGGCCCGATGTGGTGGCTCACTCCTGCAATCCCAGCACTTTGGGAGGCTGAGGCAGGAAAATCACTTGAGCCCAGGAGTTTGAGACCAACCTGGCCAACATAATGAGACTCCATCTCTGCAGAATATTTATAAGTTAGCCAGGTGTGGTGGCACACCCCTGTAATCCAGCTACTGAGGAGGCTGAGGTGGGAGGATCAATTCAACCCAGGAGGTCAAGGCTGCAGGGAGCCGTGATTGCACCACTGCACTACAGCCTGGGTGACAGAGCAAGACCCTGTCTCAAAAAAAAAAAAAAAAAAAAGAATAAAATAAATATCCAACTGCCTACACGACATCTCCATAGAGATGTTTAATAAGCATTTCGAATTTACTCTTAGACAGAACAGGATTAGCCTTCCCTTAGTCTTCCCCTTCTCAGTAAATAACACCACCATCTACCTAGTTACTCCATCCAAATTCTGTTCCCTCTTCTCTGTCTGTACTGCCTTCCCTGTGCCCAGGCCACCACGGTCTCTCCTACAGGGTCTCCCTGCTGACTCTCTTGCCCAGTTACCATCTGTGTTCCACACCCAGTGAGAGTGATCTTCTGAAAACATAACTCAGATCAGGCCACATACAAAATTCGAATTGTCGTGGCCAGGCGTGATGGCTTATGCCTGTAATCCCAGCATTTTGGAGGCGGAGGCAGAGGCAGGAGAATCGCTTGAGGCCAGGAGTTCAAGACCAGCCTGGGCAACATAGAGATACCCCCATTTCTACTAAAAATACAAAAAAAATTAGCAGGGCATGGTGGTCCATGCCTGTAATCCCAGCTACTCGGGAGGCTGAGGCAGGAGAGTCACTTGAACAGGAAGGCGGAGGTTGCAGTGAGCGGAGATGGCGCCACTGTACTCTCCAGCCTGGGCAACAGGGCAAAGCTCTGTCTAAAAATAAAAAACAAAAACAAAAGGAGAGAACTAGGCATAGAGAAACCTTTTAGGAGGCTGGGATGACATGCCAAGGGAGGCAAGAAGACATACTGCCAAGATTGGTAAAAATGACAAAAATCAGTAATATCCAGCGCTGGAAAGGGCAGGGAAACAGTTCATTCTCATGAACTGTTAATGATAGTATAAACTGTACAATGTTTTCAGGGGAAAATTTAGTAGTATCTATTTAAAATAGTCAATGTTTATATTTTCTGACCCAACATTTCCATTTCTGGGAGTTTATCCTACAGAAAAACTCCCACAAATGCAGAAAGGATATGTAAACAGAAACACTCGTTGCAGCATTGTTTATAATGGTGGAAACTTGGAAACAACCCAAATATCCACACAGGGGGCTGGTTACATAAACCACCACACAACCACGCTGTAGACCACATATCACCATTTGAAAGAATGATGCAAGCCTCTATGTATTTTCATGGGAAGATGTCTAATATATTTTGATGGGGGGAACACAAGTTGCAGGATGAACAGTATACACAGCTCTATTTTTGTTTTAAAACAGAGATAATATGTTAGAATATGTATAAAAATTTCAGAAGGGGGAATGCACTAAACTGTTGATGACAGCTATTTCTTGGGGAGTCAGCATGGGGAGGCCGCTGCTTTCTACATTTTGTATTTCTGCAATGTTTTGGGTTTGTATATCTGTGCATTACTTCTGCGACCAGAAAACAAAGAGCAAACAAGAGGTAAAGAGCCACGTGAGGTCAAACTAGGATGGTGGAAAGAAGGGGCAGATTCTGGAGTTATTGATGACACAGGCAAAATGTCTACCACGAAATTAACACACAAAATGTGTATCATGAAATTTACGGCTGAGTGACTGGGAAGGGGATGGCCCTATAACCAGTATGTTAGCACAGAACAGTCACATTTCAATTAAGTCCTCAGATTATAATTGGGCATCTCTCACAAGTGACAGCCACCATTCTTGTTCTACCCTTTTCTGGCCACCCAGTCCAGTGTGACAAAAGCCCTTCCCTTCATTCCCCAGAGGGTAGCAGAGAATGGGTTGCCAATACCACCCTTAAACTTAAGCAAAAGGACCCTTCCCTGAACCCACACACAAGTGCACACGCGCGCGCACGCGCACACACACACACACACACACACACAAACATTGTTAATGAACACAGGTGATTTGGCAATTCCACTCCTAGGTATATCCCCCAAAGAACTGAAAATATGGCCAGCACGATGGCTCATACCTGTAATCCAGCACTTTGGGAGGCAGAGGCAGGAAGATCATTTGAGGTCAGGAGTTTAAGACCAGCCTGGCCAACATGGTAAAACCCCGTCTCTACTTAAAATACAAAAATTAAAAAAAAAAAGAAATCAGCCAGGCCTGGTGGTGCATGCCTGTAATCCCAGCTACTCAGGAGGCTGAGAGAGAAGAATCGCTTGAACCCAGGCAGCAGAGGTCGCAGAAAGCTGAGATCATATCACTGCACCCCAGCCTAGGCAACACAGTGAGACTGTCTCAAAAAAAAAAAGAACCGACATATATGCCCACACAAAAACTTGTACATGAATATTCATGGCAGCATTATTCATCATAGCCAGAACCCTAATGGCCATCAACTGATGAATGGATAAGCAAAATGCGGTGTATCCACACAGCGGAATCTCCTTCAGCCATGAAGCATTGACACCTGCTACAACACGGAGGAGCCTTGAAAACATTGTGCTAAGTGAAAGACATAAGTCACTAAAGGACACATATTCTACCATTTCATTTCTTTTTTTTTTTTTTTTTTTTTTTTTAGATAGACTCTCGCTTTGTTGCCCAGGCTGGAGTGCTGTGGCACAATCTCTGCTCACCGCAGCCTCCCAGGTTCAAGCGACTCTCCTGCCTCAGCCTCCTGAGTACCTGGGACTATAGGTGCGTGCCACCACACCCAGCTAATTTTCGTATTTTTTAAAGTAGAGACAGAGTTTCACCATATTGGCCAGGCTGGTCTTGAACTCTTGACCTCGTGATCTGCCGTCTCAGCCTTCCAAAGTGCTGGGATTACAGGCATGAACCACCGCACCCGGCCTCTACCATTTCATTTCTATTAAGCATCCAACATAGGCAAATCTATAAAGACAGAACGTAGATTAGTGGTTGCCAGTGGAGGGGAGAATGGGAAGTGACTGCTAATGGGTATGGAGTTTCTCTGGTGATGATGAAACGTTCTGGAATTGGTGGTGCTGGGTGCACAATTCTGAATGTACTAGAAACCACTGAACTCTTCACTTTAAGTAGGTGAATTGTATGGTATGTGAAAATGTTATAATAACAATGTTATGGCCGGGCGCGGTGGCTCACACCTGTAATCCCAGCACTTTGGGAGGCCAAGCGGGGTGGATCACAAGGTCAAGAGATCAACACCATCCTGGTCAACATGGTGAAACCCCGTCTCTACTAAAACAACAAAAAATTAGCTGGGCATGGTGGCGCATGCCTATAGTCCCAGCTACTCAGGAGGTTGAGGCAGGAGAATTGCCTGAACCCAGGAGGCAGAGGTTGCGGTGAGCCGAGATTGCGCCATTGCACTCCAGCCTGGGTAACAAGAGTGAAACTCTGTCTCAAAAATAATAATAATAATAATAATAATAATGTTATAATAAATCAAACACACCTGGTTGGGCACAAACACACCTGTAACCCCAGCACTTTAGGAGGCCAAAGTGGGAGGATCGTTTGAGCTGGAGAGGTTGAGGCTGAAGAGAGCTGTGATCATGCCACTCCACTCCAGCCTGGGTGACAGAGTGAATGAGACCTTGTCACACACACACACACACACACACACACACACACACACACGTGCAGGTACCTGGTTCTCTCAGGAGCTGAACTCAGTGCTGGCACAGGGAACCACATAATCCTAACATCCTCTTCTGTGACTAACATTTCTCCACATCTCTTGCCTTATGTCTTCAAAACAAAGGCAACAAAATCCGAACACTGTAAAGCACAACCATCGTCGCTGATGATCCTGCTTTAGAGTACAGGGAAGATTTCAGGGAGAATTGCTTCGGTAAAAGAAAAGACAAATTACGCCGGGCGCGGTGGCTCAAGCCTGTAATCCCAGCACTTTGGGAGGCCGAGGCGGGTGGATCACGAGCTCAAGAGATCGAGACCATCCTGGTCAACATGGTGAAACCCCGTCTCTACTAAAAATACAAAAAATTAGCTGGGCATGGTGGTGCGTGCCTGTAATCCCAGCTACTCAGGAGGCTGAGGCAGGAGAATTGCCTGAACCCAGGAGGCGGAGGTTGCGGTGAACCAAGATCACGCCATTGCACTCCAGCCTGGGAAACATGAGAAAACCCCTGTTAAAAAAAAAAAAAAAAAAGAAAAGACTAATTAATTAATCTGTCAAATCGTTTTATACAAGCACAACACAACCTCTACCAGAAGGGCTGAGTGTTCATTTTCCTCCTCCCCTTCCCGCTTCAATCATGACTATGGAGCTCTTCATCGACTACCAGGGCATACTTAGCTGCTGTGCAGAGTAGTTGAGGAACACTTTCAATATCCAATACCTTGTATTGTGGAGCCAGGCATGCTGGCACTTGCCTGTAATCCCAGCTACTTGGGAGGCCAAGGTGGGAGGATTATTTGAGGCCAGAAATTTGAGACCAGCCTGGGCAACATAGTGAGATCCTGTATGAAATTTTAAAATAATAATAAAGACTATGGTGCTTAGCATAATATCTAAAAATAAATTCTTATTACTCTTAAATTCTAAAAATTCTTTTTTTTTTTAATTTTTTTTTTTTTGAGAGGGAGTCTAGCTCTTATTGCCCAGGTTGGAGTGCAATGGCTCAATCTCAGCTCACCGCAACCTCCACCTCTTGGATTCAAGTAATTCTCCTGTCTCAGCCTCTGGAGTAGATGGGATTACAGGCGCCCACCACCCCATCCAGCTAATTTTCTAAATTTTTAGTAGAGTCAGAGTTTCACTATCTTGGTCAGGCTGGTCTCGAACTCCTGACCTCAGGTGATCCACCCACCTTGGCCTCCCAAAGTGCTGTGATTACAAATGTCAGCCACCACACCCGACCTAAAAATTTTTACTGCTCTTAAATTAGTAAATAGGTCGGCCTAGATGTAACCGCATAAAGCCCAATTGTTGATTCCCTGCATTGGCTGCTGGGTAAATACTAGGTATTGAATACTAGAATTGGAAATAGTTTTATTTTTGTAAAAACGTAATAAAATTTAAATTTTTGTAAAATAAAATTTAAAAATGATCATTTTTATTCAAAAAATTTGCATTCCATTTTTTATATTCCTTTATTTAAACCGATATTTTGCCTTCTATTTTAATAGATAAGTTGATGCCTTTGGCCATTCAGATTATTATAATAAATTACCTTGGATTGGGTAATTTTTTTTTTTCTTTTTTTTGGTGCCTTGACTCAGATAGACTGGGTAATTTATAAACAACAGAAATTTGTTGCTCACAGCTCTATGGCTGGGAAGTCCAAGGCCGAGGCTCCGGCAGATTCAGTGTCTGATGAGGGCCTATTCCTCACAGCTGGTGCCTTCTTTGTGTCCTCATGTGGCGAAAAAGGGAACAAGCTCCCTCACGCTCCTTTTTTCCTCTCTCTTTTCAATCTTTTTGTTAATTTTTAATTTTTCTGGGTACATAGTAGGTGTACATATTTGTGGGTTACATGAGATGTAACAGCTGAGCGATATAGGCATGCCATACACACAACAGCCACATCAGGGTAAATGGGGTATCCATGACCTCAAGCACTTATCCTTTGTGTTACAAACAATCCAATTATATTGTTTTAGGTTTTTTGTTGTTAGGGGTTTTTCGTTTTTGTTTTTGTTTTTTGAGACAGGGTCACCCAGGCTGGAGTGCAGTGGAGCAATCTCAGCTCACTGCAGCCTCAACCTCCCGGGCTCAAGCTATCTTCCCACCTCTCAGGCCCTGAGTAGCTAGGACTACAGAAATGCACCACCACGTCCTGTTAATTTTTGTGGGTTTTTGTAGAAAAAGAATTTTGCCATGTTGCCAGGTTTTGTGATTTTTTTAATGTACAATTAATTTTTTTCTTTTTTAGACGGAGTCTCACTCTGCTGCCCAGGCTGGAGTGCAGTGGCACAATCTCAGCTCACTGCAACCTCTGCCTCCCAGGTTCAAGTGATGCTTCTGCTTCAGCCTCCTGAGTATCTGGGATTACAGGCATGAGCCACCACGCCCAGCTAATTTTTGTATTTTTAGTAGAGACGAAGTTTCACCATGTTGGCCAGGCTGGTCTCGAACTCCTGACTTCAGGTGATTCACCTGCCTCAGTCTCCGAAAGTGCTGGGATTGCAGGTGTGAGCCACCGTGCCCAGCCATATTTTATTTACTTAATAGTTTGTTAGTTTTATTTGTAACTTTTTGTTTTGAGATAGGGTCTCACTACGTTGTTCAGGCTGGATACCTGGGCTCAAGCAATCCTGCTACCTCAGCCTCCCTAGAAGCTGGGCTTATTTATTTATGATTTTATTATGTAAGCCTGGTTTATTTATAATTTTTGAATGTTTAGACATCTAGTATGTAGGCCTCTTGCTCCAGCCCCACAAATGTGAGGGGCAGGTCTACCGGCCACACCTCAGACTTACGGGTCTGAGAAGGTCACGGAAGGAAAGCACAAGGCCGAGGGTAAACAGCCCCAGCTACACAGAGACGGGGCTGCTCCCAGGGCCCCAGGCCCACCCACGATGAGCTCCCAGCCAGCCCACAGAGAAAATAAAGAGGTTCCCCAGTAGCCAGGGAGAACCCGCCTTTCCCACTCAAGAGCATCCTTTTCCCAGGATTATGGATCCTTCCAAAGAAACCCCAGCCCTACCAAAAGAGGGTGCTCTTGCTCTATGGCCCCAAGTACAGCAGACCACAACATTCATTCATCTTTCATTCAACCGGCAGGCATTGGCCAGGCGCTGTGTGAGCTCAACACTGGAGAAGCGCGGTGCTTGCCCTCATGCCGCCTACAGTCCTGTGGGAGACAGACGACGTGAGCACAAACAGGCCACCTGTGGCCCATCCCATCCAGGCTCAATTGCCCTGGGTCCAGGCAGCTCTGGCTTCAGTCTGTCCTCCGGGACAAGGTGTGAGCACACCCATGGGTCCTGCCAGCAGTTCTTGTCACCTCAGCTCTGGACACTCCACAAACCACTGGCCTACAAGAACACTCAATCCCACAAGACAAACAGCAGTCTGCAGCTCAGCGTCCTCTAAATTCCTACAGATTCGAGACATCGTTTCCTTCCCCCAACTCCCCAAAAGTGAGGACAGACTGGGCGCGGTGGCTCATGCCTGTAATCTCAGCACTTTGGGAGGCCAAGGCAGACAGATCACTTAAGGACAGGAGTTCGAGACCAGCCTGGCCAACATGGGGGAAACCCGATCTCTAAAAAATACAAAAAATTAGCCAGGCGTGATGGCCCATGCCTGTAATCTCAACTACTCAGGAGGGTGAGGCAGGAGAATCAACTGAACCCAGGAGGTGGAGGTTGCCGTGAGCCAAGATGGCATCACTGCACTCCACCCTGGGCAAACTCTGTCTCAAAAAAAAAAAAGTGAGAATGGCTCAGAGGCAGAGCTCTGGCTCAGTTATGTATAAGAGCTGATGCTGCCAAACAGAATGGTTGGATCAAAGCTAGTGCACTCAGGTATCCCGGGACTGCATTCTGCCCAAGCCCTGGGGAAGTACTTACGTCATATGTGTGTAATGAAAGGGCTCCTTTGGGGAATTTCTCTGAAACGAAGAGACTCCCTGATCCTAAAGGGAATTGACCTCACCACTTCTACATATAAAAATTTCCTTGCAACTTTTCAGTAGCAGTTTTTCCCTTTTCAGTTTACCAAGTTTTCAAAAATCTGAAAGTTGGGTCTCAGCCAGGCACCCTGTTCCAGTGTGAGTGATGGAAGGCAGCCCACTGGGGAAGCAGCATGCTTCAGAAGCCAACATGAAGCCTCTGGGAATACAGCTCACAGGACGCCCACGTAAAGACAGGAAAACTCCAGAGTCATCCGTATCAAGGTGATCTCACCAAGGGAGGAGGCAAAAGAGCGAACAGAAGGCAGGCCCTGACGAGCACTTGTATTTCTAGGACAAGAAGAGAGGAGGAGTCAGACAGAAAAGGGAGGAGAACCGAAAGAGTGAGTTCCAGAGAGAGGGAGTGGAGCGAGTGACTGGCTTGACTGGAGCAGACTGGTCATGAGGGAGAACTGGAGACAGCTGTTGGTGGTGGGTGACCTTCCAGAAGCAGTTTCAGGCCAGGCGTGGTGGCTCACACCTCTAATCCCAGCACTTTGGGAAGCCAAGGTGGGCAGATCATGAGGTCAGGAGATCGAGACCATCCTGGCCAACATGGTGAAACCCCATCTCTATCAAAAAAAATTTTTTAATTAAAAATTAGCTGGATGTGGTGGTGCATGCCTGTAGTCCCATCTACTTGGGAGGCTGAGGCAGGAGAATCACTTGAACCCAGGAGGTGAAGCTTGCAGTGAGCCGAGATCTCGCCACTGCACTCCAGCCTGGTGACAGAGAGAGACTCCATCTCAAAAAAAAAAGAAGCAGTTTCAGTAGAGACAGGAGCAGAGGTCAAATTGCAAAGTGTTCAGGAGTAAAGAGGACTAAATAACAGATGGTACTGGAGGGGTCGGCAGAAGGAAATGTGTTTCAGGACAGGTGGATGGAGAAACTGGAAAACCCGAGAGACGGGGCTAGTGAATGGAGCAGAGCCATAGATGAGGTGGGTGCTAGTGGGCAGCTAAGCATGGAAAGATCCGGGCAGGCCATCACCACCGAGGCAGGAGGGAGGAGCGGGAGGAGGAGAATGCGGTTGAGGGCGTGAGGCAGGGACACGGGCTGGGGCTCAGCCACTCTGGCTTCCATCACCTACTCAGCTTCCTGATGCCTGGAAAAGAGACATCAATGTGGCCACATCGCCACAGTGTGTCTGAGACCTAAGCTAAGGGACCCATGTGCCCCAGAGCCCAGGCTCTCCCACGGTCCTAACTATGACCTCCTGACCAGTCGTGGATTCACTCTCTCATTCAGTCAATATTTACGCCCACCTGCCACATGAGAAGTGCTCGGAGCTGCCTCGGTAAGAGGGGCCAGAGAGCTCAGAGGGTTGCCGGGTGGAAAGTCACACAGACTCTCCCAGGGGTGCTGAAGCTAGACAGAGTGTGCTGTAGAATTCCGGAGCAAGGTCACCTCACCTTGGGGAAGGAGTAGCAGAGCCAGAGAAGGAAGTGACACGGAACCAAAGCAAGGGGAAGAGGTGGCCAGGAGAGCAGAAGGGGCAAGAGCGTTCCAGGAGAGAACACAGTACACACAAAGGCACAAGGTGAGCAAAGGTGAGCGTGAGCCTGACGAGCCCCAGGAACTGGGAGCGAAGTTCAGAATGAACTCAGAGGCTGAGGCGGGAGGACCTCTGAGCCTAGGAGTTTGAGACCAGCCTGGACAACATAGCAAGACCCTAACCCCTCCCACAAAAAAAAGCTCAGAATGGAGAACAGCACCAAAATGGTCATCCAAGAGGTGAAGCTGAAGCCATAGGAAAAGGACTTGCCCAGGCTATTCAGCAAAAAATACCAAATAACGTGAAATAAGGACCTAATTATGGGCAGATGGCCATAGGTCACTATATCCTAAGACCAAAACAATTGTGTACTGAATAAAATCCATAACCCTTGCCAGGAGTTGGGGCAGGGGGTGACTGCAGTGGCTAAATCAGTGACCAGCAGAAACATGGACTCCTGGAAGCAAAAGTGGGTCCCAGGAAGTCACAGCATCAAGATATAGAGCCGACCAGCCAGCCAGCCAGCACTAGGTGAGGTCAAGCCCCTCCCTGAGATGTAAGCAGAGGAAACGCAGGCTCAGGTGAGTCACGTTACCCTGAGAAAGAGAGTGGGAGAATGAGGGCATACATGAGGGGGTGCTGCTGCGTGCCCCAGCTCCCTTCATCTCCCATCACACCTGGGTGGGTCCCAGTGGCAGCAACTGTGAAGGGAAGGGTCACCATGCCCTGGTTGGCTTGCAGGAGTCAGCTCATCTAATTCCATAGACTCTGTAAGTCACTGTCACACCACTTCGCCCTCCCTCCTCCTGGAGGTATTAACATCCATGTTATCACACTGTTGTATTTTCTTGTCTGTTTCCCTTATTGATCTGTGAGCTCACCAAAGGCAAGGGCTGGGTTTTGTTCAACCTTTTATGTCCTGATTCATGTATAATGAGCGATAGATACTCCTTGGTTGAATGAATGAACGAATGGGCTCCAAGCTCCATACTAGGTTTGGCTTAATGAAAGTTGACTGTAATTGACAACACCAATTTTTGAGCTGGTCAAGTTCAATCCCACCAGATATCATGAAAATGGAGCCCATGAAGAATGACTGACAGAAGCAAACCGGGTATGACCAAGGCTTAAGTTGCACCTCCCTCATGCCTACCTGGCCTACATATCCTGAGTGTGGGCCTTCCAGATTCACCTCTGCTGTCAAAAAAAAAAAAACACTGCCTGCGGCCATGGTGGGAAGGGGTTCGAGTCCTGAGGTGTGCTGAGAATCCACTCACTGAGGGCACCAGGGCCATCAAAAGGCGCATTGAGCACGTTCGGGGCAGGTTTTTGTTGGCCACACTCCCTGTCCCAGGTAGGCTCAGACCATTCATCGTTGATCCCATTTGCAGGGCCCACACCGAGAGCAGGTGGGAGAAGCTTCTGGGAGGGCCCCGGGAACCCTGGAGACCTGCCTATGGGGCATATTGCAAGTCTGGGCCAGCCAGACATGCTTCGAGAAGACAAAAGAGCAGGGGTGGAGGTGGGATAGCCCCAGGCATGCCAGCCCACACCCCACATTACACAGACAAGGCGTCAGCATTTGGCCCTTTGTTCACACCTTCATGTCTATTTCCGTGTTTCCCCTTTATTTCTTAGTAAGAATTCGTTTTCCAAAACTGCCAGCTTTATCTCACGTATACCAAAGAGTAAGGGGGAGAAGACACTAAAAAACGGAACAGTTCAATCCCAGGCCCAGCTCCACTGTCTTGGGCTGTGTGATTTGAGGTCAGGGGAAAAGGAAAAAGTCAGAGGCCCTGGGTTCCCACTCAGGGCAAATACTGTACTGCCTAAACAAACCTTCACAAAGCAGCATTCATTATCCCCTTTGTACAGGCAGGAATCAAGGCTCAGAAAGGTAATCTAACATGCTCAAGATCTCACAGGTAGAGAGTGACAGGTGGGATTCCAATTTGACTGCAAAGTGTGCTGGGCAAAGTCATTTCATCTTTCTGTGTCCCCATTTCTTCAGTTTTAAAATGGAAACAATAATGGGGCTATGGCAAGGATCAGATGAAATAATATATGGGAAAACACGTGGCAAACCATCAAACACGCCACCATGTTATCTTCCCTTGATCCGCTGCTTCCCCACTGACCCTCCCCAAGCAAGGCTCTGAGCCCCCTCTCTCTAGTGTTCTCAAGAGGTGCTGAGAGTTAACTTTGCCAAATGAATCCAAGTCCTTGGCCCCCTGCCCTTCCTGGCACACTTGGCCAATACTCAACAGGATATATAGCACAGTTCCTGGAACATCCCAGATCTGCTAGAACAACACCCAACCCAAGCCAGCTGTCCTGAGGACAGCCAGCCACTGCAGCAGAAGAGCTGAGGAGCCGAAGCCACCACTGGCTCAGCTCCGATGTGCCTGGAAATTCACCAAAGGCAACACGATGGAAGGACATTGCTGGGACGTCCCACTTAGCAGACATAGTCAATGCCCAGATGGAAAGCAGCCATGGTGAAGGGCAGGGCACCCCCCAACTCAGAAATCTCAGCCGCAGCACCCCAGGAACAGCAAGTCCAAGTCTGTTCCCGGCTTTCCCACCCCGTCGTCCTCTAGCACACAGCATTATTTTCCCTTCTGGGAAGTGACTCTGTGGCTTCCTCATCCTGGTACAGCTTGATTCACCTAAGCAGGACATGCCAGGTGGAATAGGCAGGTGGCCTGGCCTCTTCAGAGAAGGCTGGACAAGCCCAGGAAGCAGGGAACTGGGCTGAGCTCCCACAGGCTCAGGCTGAGTCGTCTCTGCCCTCCGCTGATAAAGGGCACAGTTTCATGCTCTCTCAGAGACACTTAGGGTGAGGGAAGGGCACAGAGTGGGGAGTCAGAAGCCCTGGGGCCAACTTCTGGCACTGTTACTCACTGCTGCTTGACCTCAAGCAAACTACTTCCCCTCTCTGAGTCTCGGTTTCCTCATCTGTAAGCAAGAAGTTTCTAGCTAGATCACTGAGGTCCATTACAATACTCACTTTCTGTGACATCACATATCTAGGTGGTGATCTCTCAGAAAGTCTCACACAGTCCCTAACACAGACCCTCAACAAGCCCAGAAACTGGAAGCTGTTAAAGATAAAATAACGTAGCAGGAAGCAGGCAGCACGTTCACCTCTCATCTCCTGGGGGAGCCATCCCCACCATTAGCTTGGGCTCCTAAAGACCTTGCCTATGGCTGGATGCTCCTGGGACTCATCTGGAAGAAAAGACTTAAAATCCTAAACTGTAAAGGGGGATTCATCACTTCACTTAGCTGTCAGACAACAAGACACTGTCCAGATCCTGAATGAGGCCATGAGAGCGAGAGCTGATCCCCGTCAATGAAAGCTGTTAAACTCCTTGTCACCTGTTTATCCGGTAGCAAATGAATGCAACAAATGCCAACAATCATCACAGCTCAGCTGCCAGCAAAGGGAAGTCCTGGGCATGAGAGCTGGTGCCAAGCATGGGGTCCTTGGGCCCCTCCCTCAACACCAGAGGGCAGAAAGCTGAGCAAAGAAGACATCTCTCTAGCCCCTTGCAGTGTTGTGCTCCAGACAGGGAGCTACAGTGAGAGACTGAACCCAGGAATAGACGGGAAAGCTTTGCCACCTTGAACAAGTCCCCTTGTCTCTGGGCCTTATTTTACTACCTGTAAAATGAAGATACAAGTAGTATCAGATTGATGCAAGGGATAAAATATGTCGTAGACATGTGCCGTATAAAGGGCATGCAAATGAACTGGGCGATGGTGGAAAAAAAAGAGGTGGCGCATCAGAGCCAGCTTCAGCCACCTTCTACCGGCTTGCAAGAGTCAACATTTTGCATGTTCAGGGATTTTGCTAGCTAGTTGATATCCCATTGATAGACTGAAATCAGCCGTAGTGGGAATATTTACACGACAGAAATGGTCAAACACTACAAAGCAGGGCTGTTCTTCCCCTTCCGGGGAGTGATTGTTAAACACGTACCAGCAGGCCACTGTGTGTAATGAATAAGAGTAATGCAACAGGAGGCAATCTGTTCTCGCTTCAAACACATTCACCATCATTTTCTACATCCAAATAAATGTCAACTGCTTCATGACAATAGCTTAGGAAGTCATATTGTTTTCTAACACATACATTTTCTTCATTGTCACAAACATCAAGCAGTCTGGGATGGTTCCCTCTCTCGCCACGTGACACGCCTGCTCCCCCTTTGCCTTCAGCCATGAGCGAAGGCTTCCTGAGACCTCACCAGAAGCAGAGCAGATGCTGGTGCCATGCTGGTACAGCCTGCAGAACTCTTTTCTTTCTAAATTACTCAGTCTCAGGTACTCCTTTCTGACAATGCAAAACCTACTAATATACCTCTACTATGTGCAATGTACCAAAGACTCAGAAGAAAAAACCTTTCCTTACTTGTTCCCAGGGTGGTGGAGGAGTGAGAAAGTGTACTCTGTGGGAGCATTCTGGGAATGGAGGCAGAATGCCCCTTGCTCTGTTCAAGTTGTAGGGGTCCAAGCCCAAGCAAATAGGAAGGGCACCATAGGCAGCATGAACGGCACATGCAAAGATACAGAGGCTTGATTGCTAAGGAACTTTTAAAAATTCCTCCCTTAGAATTAATAAGTTTTACAGTTATTACATAACAGAACAATTTTTCCTGGCCAAAAGATGCATCCTTCACCTTGTCTCCTTCACCAGAATTTAGTACCAAATTCCCTTTGGTTCTTTCCAAAACCCAAATCCACTCTTGGGGATGAAAATTTGCCATAGTTGACAGCAGGTCCTCAAAGCAGAGAGGACCTCCCAGAGCCGATTGATAAAGGCAACAGCCCTGAAGTGTCTGAGCCCAAATGCCCAAGGTTACTAGTTTAGGTTGCAGTAGGCAATTGGATGTACAAGACCACTTCAGTTTCCATCTCGTTATTCAATAATGCTTTACCAGGAACAATAAGACGCCAACTTTTTCCCTTTAAGACACGTTCATGTCTCTGCCTTGGAGAATGCCAGGATTTGAATTTCAAAAATGAAGACAAAAAGAAGAAAGAATATATCCAAAAGCATCCAGGCAAAACAAAAAAAGGAGGCTACCGTCAAAGGAACAAAAATCAAGGTGACCTGCTGCTCTCCAGACAGTGGAACCAGGTCATGAAACCTATGCCAACCAAGTCATTGCCCAAATATAGAGGCAAGAGAATGTCATTCTCTCATACATACAGGTTCAGAAAACACATCATGGCCAGGCGCAATGGCCAACACCTCTAATCCCAGCATTTGGGAGGCTGAGGCAGGCAGATCACTTAAGGTCAGGAGTTCGAGACCAGCCTGGCCAACGTGGTGAAACTCTGTCTCTACAAAAATACAAAAATTAGCTAGGCGTGGTGGCACATACGTGTAATCCCAGCTACTCAGGAGGCTGAGGCAGGAGAATCACTTGAACCCGGGAGGCGGAGTTTGCAGTTTAAGCCGAGATCTCAACACTACACTCCAGCCTGGGTGACAGAGTGAGACTCTGTCTCAAAAAAAAAAAAAATTATCTACATACCATTTTCAAAAAAATGTTTGAGACACATCAACTATCTGAAGAGGAGTCGAAAGACAAAATTCAAAATGGGGAAGTTGAGGTACTATAAAAGGGTTGAAAGTGAGCAATCAGCCAGTGAAGCTGGGCGTGGGGGCTCACACCTGTAATCCCAGCACTTTGGGAAGCCAAGGCGGGCGGATCACCTGAGGTCAGGGGTTCAAGACCAGCCTGACCGACAGGGAGAAAACCCATCTCTAAAAATACAAAATTAGCCAGGTGTGGTAGTGCATGCCTGTAATCCCAGCTATTCAGGAGCTTGAGGCAGGAGAATCGCTTGAACCTGGGGAGCGGGAGGTTGCGGCGAGCTAAGATTGCACCACTGCACTCCAGCCTGGGCAACAAGAGCAAAACTCCATCTCAAAAAAAAAAATAAAATAAACTGGTGAAGTCTAAATTATAAATTATTGTTGTACGTTTGGTTTAAAGTTGGATGTTAGTCATTTGTATAAAATTCTAAAACAGGCAAAACTAATTTACGGTGAAAGAATTCAAAACAATTATTTCTAGGAGAGCAGAGACTGAGTGGGAAGAGTTAAAAGGAAACCTTCTAAAATAATGAAAATGTGTTCTATCATGATACGGGGTTGTGTTATACAGGTGCGCACATTTGTTAAAACTCATTGTACTGTACTCTTAAGATCAGTACATTTCACTGTATGTGATTACACCTGAATTTAAAAAATAGATATTTTAACAATATTGAGCCAGGTGTGGTGATTCATCCTTGTAATACCAGCACTTTTTTTTTTTTTTTTTTTTTTTTGAGGCGGAGTTTCACTCATGTGACCCAGGCTGGAGTGCAATGGCGTGATCTTGGCTCACCGCAACCTCCGCCTCCTGGGTTCAGGCAATTCTCCTGCCTCAGCCTCCTGAGTAGCTGGGATTACAGGCACGCGCCACCATGCCCAGCTGATTTTTTGTATTTTTAGTAGAGACGGGGTTTCACCATGTTGACCAGGATGGTCTCGATCTCTTGACCTCGTGATCCACCCGCCTCGGCCTCCCAAAGTGCTGGGATTACAGGCTTGAGCCACCGCGCCCGGCCTAATACCAGCACTTTGGGAGGCCAAAGTGGGCAGATCACTTGAGGTCAGGAGTTTGAGACCAGCCTGGCCAACATGGTGAAACCCCATCTCTACTAAAAATACAAAAATTTTCTAGGCATGGTGGTGTGCCCCTGTAATCCCAGCTACATGGGAGGCTGAGGCACAAGAATCTCTTGAACTTGGGAGGTGGAGGTTGCAGTGAGCAGAGATCATGCCACTGCACTCCAGTCCAGGCAGCAGAGAAGAAAAAAATCTCAAAAAAAAAAAAAATATATATGGAATCTTCCAATATATGAATATGGTACAATCTCTTTGCTTAGTTTTTTAATTTCCCTTAGCAATGTTTTGCCACTTTCAGTGTACAGATTTTATGTGTCTTTTATCAGATTTATCTCTATTTCATATTTTGATGGCATTGTAATTGGCATTATTCATCTGAATTTGATTGCTCATTGCTAAGAAATAGAAATATTGACTTTTGTATATTGATCTTGCAACTTTATTGAACTCACGTATAAGTTCTACTAACTTTTTTGGAGAATCCATCCAATTTTCTACATAGAGTATCACATCATCTATGAATAAAGAGACTTTTATTTCTTCCTTCCCAATTTAGATGCCTTTTATTAATTTATTTTTTTATTCTCTTAGTGCACTGTCTGGAACCTCCAGTAGATTGTCGAGCAGGTGATGAGAACAGACACCATTGCCTTATTCCCAGTCTTAGGGGGAAAACATTCAGTATTTCACTGTTACGTGTGTTGTTACCAGTAGGGTTTTTACAGATATTCTGTATCAGGCTGAGGATATTTCATCTACATTAAGCCATTTTTGCATTGCTATCAATACTTGGGACTGGGTAATTTATAAAGAAAAGAGGTTTGATTGGCTCACTGTTCTGCAGGCTTTACAGGAAGCATGGTGCTGGCATCTGCTCGGTTTCTGGGGAGGCTTCAGGAAGCTTGCAATCATGGCAGAAGGCAAAGGAGGAGCAGGCATGTGTCATACGGCAAGAGTAGAAGCAAGAGAGAGGGAGAGTGTGGGGAAGGGGCCACACCCTTTTTTTTTTTTTTTTTTTTTAATGAATTCAGACAAGGTCTCACTATGTTGGCCAAGCTGGTCTCAAACTCCTGGGCTCCTCCTACCTTGGCTTCTGCCACACACTTTTGAACAGACAGATCTCGTGTGAACTCAGAGCAAGAGCTCACTTATGGCTACGTTGATGGCCCAAGCCATTCATGAGGGATCTGCGCCCATGACCCAAACACCTCCCACTAGGCTCCACCTCCAATACTGGGGATTCCATTTCAACATGAGATTCAGGTGAGTACAAATATCCAAACTCTATCACTGTCTTTCAAGCTTGCTGACAGATTTTATCAAATGTGAATATAGGCTTTGTACCTAATTAGTCATGAGAAAAATGCAAATAAAATGCCAGTGAGGGCCAGGTAGGGTAGCTCACGCCTCCAGTCCCAGCACTTTGGGAGGCCGAGACAGGCAGATCACTTGAGGTCAGGAGCTCAAGACCAGCCTGGCCAACACACTAAGACTCTGTCTCTACTAAAAATACAAAAGTTAGCCCAGCATAGTGGCATGTACCTGTAGTCCCAGCTACTCAGGAGGCTGAGGCAGAAGAATCACTTGAACCCAGAAGGCAGAGGTTGCAGTGAACCAAGATTACAGCACTGCACTCCAGCCTGGGTGACAAAGCGAAATTCTGTCTCAGAAGAAAAAAAACCAATGACATACCACTACATACCTACTAAAATGACTAAAATGGAAAAGACTGATCACATAAAGTATTAGTAAGAATGCACAGCAACTGTAACTCTCATTCACTAGTGGTACGAATGTGGTACAATCACTTTGGAAAACACTTTGGCAGAGATTTCTTTAAAAGTTAAAAAGGTAGACTGGATGCAGTGGCTCAGGCCTGTAATCTCAGCACTTTGGGAGGGTGGGTGGATCACCTGAGTTCAGGAGTTTGAAACCAGCCTGACCAACATAGTGAAACCCTGTCTCTACTAAATACAAAAAATTAGTCAGGCATGGTAGCAGGTGCCCATAATCCCAGCTACTTGGGAGGCTAAGGCAGGAGAATCACTTGAACCCAGGAGGTAGAGACTGCAGTGTACCAAGATCTCATCATTGCACTCCAGCCTGGGCAACAAGAACAAAACTCCATATTAAAAAAAAAAAAAAAATTAAGGTTGGGCACAGTGGCTCACACCTGTAACCCCAGCACTTTGGGAGGCTGAGGCAGGTGGATCACCTGAGGTCAGGAGTTCGAGACCAGCCTGACAACATGGTGAAACCCCATCTCCACTAAAAATTCAAAAATTAGCCCGGAGTGGTGGCACATGCCTGTAATCCCAACTACTTAGAAGGCTGAGGCAGGAGAATCATTTGACCCTGGGAGGCGGAGTATGCAGTGAGCCCCAACGCACTCCAGCCTGGGCAACAAAAGCAAAACTCCATCTCAAAAAAAAGTTAAAAAGGTGGCTGGGCATGGTGGCCCACGCCTATAATCCCAGCACTTCGGGAGGATGAAGCAGCTCTCCACCTGCCAAACTCCTGGACTCAGGAATGCTTGAGCCCAAAAGCTTGAGACCAGCCTGAGCAGCATGCAGAAACCCTGTCTCTACAAAATACAAAAAAATTAGCTGGACGTGATGGTTTATGCCTGTAGTACCAGCTACTTGGGAGGCTGAGATGGAAGGATCACTTGAGCCCAGGGGGTCGAGGCTGCAGGGAGCTGTGATCATGCCCCTGCATTCCACTCCAATCAAGAGTGAGACACAGTTTCCAAAAAAAAAGTTAAGCCAGGCCCAGTGGCTCATGCTTGTATTCCCAGCACTTTAGGAGGCTAAGGCAGGCAGATTGCTTGAGCCCAAGAGTTTAAGATCACCCTGGGAAACATGGCAAAACCCAGTCTCTACAAAAAAACACAAAAAGTAGCTGGGCGTGATGGCGAGCACCTGTGGTCCTAGCTACTCAGGAGGCTGAGGCAGAAAAATCACGTGAGCCCGGGAGGTGGAGGTTGCGGTGAGCTGAGATGGTGTCACTGCACTCTAGCCTGGGCAACAGAGCTCTGTCTCAAAAAAAAAAAAAAGTTGAAAAGATACTTACCTCAGATAAATGAAAGCAGAGGTCCACTCAAAGACCTATACATGTTGTACATGAATGTATATAATTGCTTTATTTGTCATATCCAAACACTAGAAACAACCCAAATATTCATCAACAGGTGAATTGACAAACAACTGTGGTATATTCTTACCACATACCCGTAAGAAAAAGGGATGAACTACTGATACCATCAATAATGTGGATGACTCTCAAAATAATTATGTTCAATGAAGGAAACGCCTGGGCTCAAGTGATTCTCCTGCCTCAGCCTCCCACGTAGCTAGGACTACAGGTGTTCGCCACACCTGGCTAATTTCTTTTTTACTTTTAGTAGGGACAGGGTTTCATCATGTTAGCCAGGCTAGTCTTGAATTCCGGACCTCAGGTGATCCGCCTGCCTTGGCCTCCCAAAGTGCTAGGATTACAGGCGTGAGCCATGGCATCCGCCCAAATTTTATTATTTTTTGAGACAGAGTTTCACTCTTGTTGCCCAGGCTGAAGTGGCATGGCGCAATCTGGACTTCACTGCAAACTCCACCTCCCAGGTTCAAGTGATTCTCCTGTCTCAGCCTCCTGAGTAACTGGGATTA
>NW_022437088.1:689706-709522 GCF_009761245.1 Sapajus apella | reverse complement strand
CTCACTCTGTCGCCAGGCGCCAGGCTGGAGTGCAGTGGCACAATCTCAGCTCACTGCAACCTCCGCCTCCTGGGTTCAAGCAATTCTCCTGCCTCAGCCTCCCGAGTAGCTGGGACTACAGGCGCACGCCACCATGCCCAGCTAATTTTTGTATTTTTAGTAGAGACGGGGTTTCACCATGTTGGCCAAGATGGTCTCGATCTCTTGACCTCGTGATCCGCCCGCTTCGGCCTCCCAAAGTGCTGGGATTACAGGCTTGAGCCACCGCGCCCAGCCTTAATTTGTATTTTTAATAGAGACGGGGTTTCTCCATATTGGTCAGGCTGGTCTCGAACTTCCCACCTCAGGTGATCTGCCCAACTCAGTCTCCGAAAGTGCTAGGATTACAGGCTTGAGCCACCACATCCGGTCTATTATTCTTTTTTTTTTTTTTGCATTAATTATTTTTATTTAAAGAAAACAGTATACAGTTAACCCAGTTTCGTGGCAAGTTCTTTAGCCTTTGCCTTTTCTAGCTTGGCGATGTGAGCCACAGACTTGGGACCCAGGACATTGCCTCCCCAGTGACGCCGGATCTCATCGTATCTGACATTGTAATTGGTGCGGATAATTTCCACCAGCTTAGCCAAAGCACCTTTGTCTTCCGGATTAACGTGTGTGAAGGCGACAGTGGTGCAGGTCTTCCTGTGTATGAGACGTCCCAGTCTTGCCTTCCCCTTGATGATGCAATAAGGGACTCCCATTTTACGACAGAGGGCAGGCAAGAAGACAACGAGCTCAATGGGATCCACATCATGAGCAATCACCACCAGCTGCGCTTTCTTCTTTTCCACCAAGGTGGTGACGGTGTTGACTCCTGCTCGGAGGACAGGTGGTCTCTTACTGGGGACGTCCCCTTTGCCAGCCGCTTTCTTCTCAGCCGGGGCCAACAGCCTCTGCTTCTTCTCTTACTTCGTCTCTGGTCTGTACTTGTGGGCCAGCTTAAGCAGCTGGGTTGCTGTTTGGCGGTCCAGGGCCTGGGTGAACTGGTTAATTGCAGGAGGCACTTTCAGCCGCTTATAGAGGATGGCTGTCTGCCGCTGCAACCTGATATAGCGGGGCCGTTTCACAAAGCGGGTGAGGTCTCTTTTGGGCTGGATATCTTGTCCAATGCCAAAATTTTTAGGCCTTTTCTCAAATAGTGGATTCACCACTTTCTTAGCCTCCCGCTTCTTGACGACAGCAGGGGCCAGAGCCACCTTCTTCCCCTTGGCCTTCTTTCCTTTCGGCATCTTCGGCGGTAGGAAGAGAGAGCCCGGTCTATTATTCTTTATATAAAATCCTTGAAAATATAAACATCGATAGTGACAGAAAGCAGACCAGTGGTTTCTTGGGAGTGAGGGTGGGGAGTCAGGGATAGGTGAGAGGAGGGATGGAGGGATTACAAGGGGACATGAGGAAATGTTTGAGAGTGATGAATAAGTCCATGGTGAATGTACTGTGGTTTCACATATGCATACATATGTCAAAACTCAGTAAATTGTACTTTTTTTTTTTTTTTTTTGCCTTTATTTGAGACAGAGTCTCACTCTGTCACCCAGGCTAGAGTGTAGTGGTGCGATCTCGGCTCACTGCAACCTCCACCTCCCGGTTCAAGCAATCTTCCTGCCTTAGCCTCCCAAGTAGCTGGGATTACAGGCGCACACCACCACGCCCAGCTAATTTTTGTATTTTAATACAGACAGGGTTTCACCATGTTGGCCAGGCTAGTCTCGAACTCCTAACCTCTAGTAATCTGCCCGTCTCAGCCTCCCAAAGTGCTGGGATTAGAGAAGGGAGCCACTGTGCCTCCCAAATTGTACACTTTAAATATATGCAGTTATTATATTCTAGTTATATCTCAATAAAGTTGTTTAGAAATACAATAAAATTATAAAGAGGCTGTTAGTGTTACAAATCATGATTAAAATAACATATACATACATTCATGGGTGAGTAATAAGTAAAAAAAAAAAAAAAAAAAGTTAGCTGGGCATGGTGGCAGGTGCAGTAGTCCCAGCTACTTGGAAGGCTGAGACAGGAGAATCGCTTGAACCCAGAAGGCGGAGGCTGCAATGAGCGGAGATAATGCTACTGTACTCCCTGGGCAACAGAGCAAGACTCCATCTTGGAAAAAAAAAAGGAAGAAGAAATAAAATAACATACACATAATATTAAAAATAACTTGGCCATGCCGGGCGCGGTGGCTCAAGCCTGTAATCCCAGCACTGTGGGAGGCCGAGGCGGGTGAATCACGAGGTCAAGAGATCGAGACCATCCTGGTCAACACGGTGAAACCCCGTCTCTACTAAAAATACAAAAAATTAGCTGGGCGTGGTGGCGCGTGCCTGTAATCCCAGCTACTCAGGAGGCTGAGGCAGGAGAATTGCCTGAACCCAGGAGGCGGAGGTTGAGGCGAGCCGAGATCGCGCCATTGCACTCCAGCCTGGGTAACAAGAGCGAAACTCCATCTCAAAAAAAATAAAAATAAAATAACTTGGCCAGGCACGGTGGCTCATGCCTGTAATCCCAGCACTTTGGGAGGCCAAAGTGGAAGGCTCATTTGAAGCTAGAAGTTCAAGACCAGCCCTGGCAAACTTAGTGAGACCACGTCTCTACAAAAAAACTTAAAATTAGCCAGGAACGGTGGTGCGTACCTTAGTCCTAGCTATTCCAGAGGCTGAGGTGGGAGGATCACTTGAGTCCAGGAGTTTGAGGCTGCAGTGAACTATAATCATGCCACCGCATCCCAGGCCAGGTGATAGAGGGACACCCCGTCTTGAAGAAAAAATAAGTATGCAGGGCTTGGTGACTCATGCCTGTAATCCCAGCACTTTGGGAGGCCGAGGTAGTTGGATCACCTGAGGTCAGGCGTTGGGGAGACCAGCCTGACCAACATGGAGAAATCCCATCTCCACTAAAAATACAAAAACCAGCCAGATGTGGTGGCATACGCCTGTAATCCCAGCTACTCAGGAGGCTGAAGCAGGAGAATCACTTGAACCCAGGAGGCGGAGGTTACAGTGAGCCAAGATTGCATCACTGCAATCCAGCTTGGGCGACAGAGAGAGATTCCATCTCAAAAAAAAAATTGTGAACTTCGAATCCAGCAGACACTGGGCTTCCTATTTTAAGAGGCATCAGTGCCAACCTGTCGCAAGGTAGACATACTCACTGACTTCCCAAGTCACAATCTTGTGACTCCTCCAAATACCCAGAGCCAAGAAAGCAGGGCAGCACCCCTCCCGGAGGACAAAGGAGACCCACCAGTCCCTACGTCGCTGTCTGTGTCAACCCTTACACTAGTACCACACTTGATATGTTCACATCCATCTGGAGTTTTGACCCTCATCGCCTATGAAGGCAGGGATTGGCTGCCTCCCAAACTGAGAAGGTACCAACACATTCCCACACGCCAAAGACACCCCCCCTCAAGGAAGGCAACAAAACCCAGGGTTTCTGGCACAAGCTTGAACTCCTCCATCTCCCCGACTGCTGTGGCCAATCAGTCCCCAGGTTCTGTGGAACCTTCCATGTCTAGGATTATTTGTGAAAGGGAAACTTTCAGATGGCAGAAACTTCCATGATGGCAGGACCCATGTCTCTCTTGCAGCTATGTCCCTAGCTCCTAGAGCCACAGCAGGTGCTCAGGAAGTTGAGTGATTGAATGCATGGTGAGACAGGACCACAAAAGACATGCTGGAATCAAATAGGTAATCACGCCATGCAGTAGGTGTTGCCTCGCCTCCAACACGGAGGTTCTGACCGGGCTCCTGTGCCCAGAACCCCTGCTCTGCTTCAGGCAGTGAGCCAGTTTTACTGATGGGAATATGCCCGGTATCAGGTGGGATGGGTTGGAAACAAAGTTGAATGCCACCACCGACCCATCTGCTTTCCAGCAACCCTCTCCTTCAGCCTGTGCTACTTCTTGCATGGAATTTTGCAGAAGCCTCTTAGCTGGCCCCGTGGACTCTATGTTCTCCCTGATGTGACTGTGTCCTTCCTGCCCTTCTTCTTTTTTTCGAGATGAAGTCTCACTCTGTCACCCAGGCTGGAGTGCAGTGGCATGATCTCCACCTCCAGGGTTCAAGCGATTCTCCTGCCTCAGCCTCCCAAGCAGCTGGGATTACAGGCACCCGCCATTATGCCCAGCTAATTTTTGTATTTTGGGTAGAGACGGGGTTTTGCCATGTTGGTCAGACTGGTCTTGAACTCCTGACCTAAAATGATCTACCCTCCTTTGCCTCCCAAAGTGCTGGGATTACAGGCGTGAGCCACTGTGCCCAGCCCACACTTGACTTCTTTATACTCATCAAGGTCTGTAGCCCAAAAACTGCCTCCCACATTCATCAGAGTTGGCCCCAATGACTTTTGGCATTTCCATGACTGAGATTATTCACAATCATTTGCTCCCAGCTCCAGAGAGGGATTTCCAAGCAGCAATGCCAGTGCCCCTGAGACAAAGGGTCAGTGCTCACCTGGGTACGGCAGGCCTGGGGTGTCACGAAAGCCCAGCCTCCTTCCCAGAGAACCAAAGTTCTCTTTGGCACTGACTTCAGGCTGCCGGGCACCTGGCGGGGGGGGCATCTATTTCTCATCAAGAGAGCTCCTTAAGGAACAGCCCTGTGACCTGTTCATCTTTATGTCCTCAGTGGCTGGCACTCAGCAAGGGTGATGGCAGCACAGCAGAGGAGATCTGGGGAGAAATGTACAAAATTCAGTTTGGGTCACATTGAAACTATAATTTATTTGGCTGTCCCCTTATCTGTGAGAACTAGCAGAATTTGTGGGAGGATTACAAAGCCAGGGCCAGAGAGCTGGAGTGCTTAGGCTTGATCTGGGGACAGCAAGGAGCTGTCCCAAGGGACTTTGTGCCACACCCATAGGACTGTGCAGAAGGGGCCCTGGTCAGGAGTCAGGTGGCCTGGATTAGACGCAGAGCTGACACTAGCCCTCTAACCTCTAACCCTGGAGAAGTTGTTTTGCTTCTCTGAGTTCTTGGCATCTACTAAATGCAGATGAAATCCTATCCTCGCCCATCTCATGGGGTGGCTGTGAAGAATCTAGAAGAAATTTGGAAATTTAAAAAGGCTGTATATATTACAAGGGCAGGGCCGGGCATGGTGGCTTACACTTGTAATCCCAGCACTTTAGGAGGCCAAGGTGGGAGCACTGCTGATGTTCAGGAGTTCAAGACCAGCCTGGGCAACATAACGAGACCTTGTCTCTACTAAAAATGAAAAAAAATTAGCCGAATGTAGTGGTATGTGCATGTAGTCCCAGCTACTTGGCAGGCTGAGACAGGATTGCTTGAGCCCGGGAGGTCAAGGCTGCAATGAGCTATGATCACGCCACTGCATGCCAACCTAGGTGACAGAATAAGACCCCATCTCAAAAGAAAAACAGGGGAGGGGGAACTTGCTGGTGGCACTTTCTGTGATCACAGCCTTTTATGGGGCCATCCCAGAGGTAAGGCCCTCAACCCCGATCCTACCTCCAACATAAACAGGCCTGTTGCTGTGGGTGCAGCACAGGTAACCTCTGTAGGACATTCTAGCCAGGTGGGAGGTGGAACAGGGGCTCCCAGCCACCATGACACCCTAAGGCCTTCTAAACCCCACCCATGCCAGGTTGGCGTCGGGGAAATGAAAGAGGCGCAGCTCTGAGTGTATGCTCCGAAGAGGTTTATTAATATGCACACTGGGGAGCCCTGAGTTCCTGTCCAGAACAAGGGGCTGAGAACATCCAGTCAGGATGCAAGGCCACCACAGGCTGAGGGGACTGGCGCGGGGGAGACCTGGGGTTTCTCCTTCAAGCACCGCCACGTCACCCTCCTTTGCCCTTGCAGTCTCCTACTGAAGAGTATGGCTGTCTTCCGTATTCTTCCATGGAAAAAATGAGATCTCCAGAGGTTTCCTGGCTTGCCGAAAATCCACCAACCACCTCCCCAGAATCTAGACCCCACTCTGTCTGTTCCACACCTCGGCCAGGATCGGGGACCCCCCAACCTGCAGAGTCAGCCCCACCCCCACCTGAGCAGGCCCCAGTTCACTCCTAGAACCTAGTGACTAAAGTCTGGCACGGATAAATTCTATCAGGGTCTCCAGCTGCTCCTCCAGGCGCTGCTCATCTCCATGGTTCTCGATGACCCAGTCAAAGTCCCCAAAGTTGTCCAGGCCACATTCTGACTCAGCGTCATCCACCCCTGTGGAAGAAGCATGGCGAGGTCCAGCGCTCCACAGACATCAGGCATCGAGGCCTGCCAGCCCCAAGTGGAGTGGGCCCTCCCCAGCCTCTCCCCAGCTACCCCAGAGCCGAGTGCTACCCACCCAGAAGGTACCTCCCTACCCCTGAAACACTGCGATGGCAGGTTCAGCAGCCCACAGTCACCTGAGCCCCACAGCTGGTCCATGCTGACTTAATTCTTCACTTGCTACTGCCTACAGAGAGTGAATCGGGTCATGCAAAACCACACACAACCCAAAAGGGCACTGTGTTTTCATTTGCTGTCAAGCTGGTTGTGTCCTTTTCTATCCTTAAATCTGTCTGATTCAGTCCCCTCAGAGGGCAGCATGTGCTGGGTTAGAACCAGAGGGTCAGGAGGCCAGGTCCTCCTCTCACTCTCTGTGACCCTGGGAAAGAGTGACCTTTCAGGCCCGGGCCTCATCTGACCATGGGTAAACTAATAACAGCATGTACCTGCTCTATCTGTTTTCATGGTAAAGTGAGACAGTGCATAGAAAATGCTTAGCACAGGCCTGGACCCCGTGAGTGCCCCAGAAATGAGCAGCATTAGTAGTGGTCATACCCATTGGACCTGAACTGCTCCATGTCACAGTGACCTAGGGCAGGAAGGAAGCCTGAGCTGTGCCTCTGAAGTGCACAGAGCAGGTCCTGGGCTTGTACCATTGAAGCTCCCAGAAAAACTTCCTCTCCACTACTGACTCCCACCTCCGCTACCGACTCTCACCTACCGACTCCCGCCTCCGCCACCGACTCCCACCTCCATTACTGCGTTAAACAGCAGTGAGCTTTGTCAGGTTTGCCCCTAAACACTGTCAGCCCCCACCGGACTGGAAAGCAAAGGTGAAGGACCATCGGGGTGGGTCCCAGCCAGACCACCAAAGAAGCCCGCTGGCCATGAGAAGATAGCCTAGGTTAAGCCCAGAGAACCTTAGCCCCCAGGACGCCCTCCACCATGCCACTCCCTAATCAGGAGGCCTTAGATTCCCCTTTATCATCCTTCACTCACTCCCCTCAGGCCTCCCAGGGAAACAGCACGAGACCCAGAGGAAACCGAAGGGTGGGTAGCCTGTGCCCTACACATGGAGCAGCTCACCTGGTGTGAACACCCAGCCCCGCTGCTGTCGGCTCTGTTCCAACGCTACAACGCGGACCGTCTGTGTCACGGCCCCATAGGCCTCCCGAAACCACTGGATGTCAGACACTCTCCGTGTGTCACTCACCAGCTGCAGGGGAGGGACACAGACAGGTGACCAACATGACAGGATGCTGGAAGTTGGGGGGAGGTGGGAGGACTTATGGAACCTAGCGCAGTGTGGGGTGTGGCTCTATCCCCCATTACCACGACCATGTCAGCAGCCGGACTCACTATTCACGGATTCATTCACTGAACACACACCACCGAGTGCCAACTACAGGTCAGGCAGTGCTGCTGACAAGTTCATTCATCCAATTATTAAGGAAGTATTATAGCAAGTACCTACTGTGTGCTGGGCACTGTGCCAGGTGCTAAGGCTAGAGTGGTAAGCAAAACAGACCCTGTGCCTGCCCTCTGAGAGCTTACGGTCTAGTGGGAGAGACAGGCACTGAACAAGTCTTCAGTGATCAAATAACAGTGTGATCACAGTGTATGTCAACAAGTGTCTCAACCTCAACACGGCTGAAACTCAACTCCTGATTTCCTCTCAGGTCCTGTTCCTCCCACCTTCCCTGTATCAGAAAATGATAATTCTGTATTTGCCCAGCTGCTCAGAACAAAATCCTTGGTATTGTCCACAGCCAAGCCATAAACAAATCCTGTTGGCTTTATCTTCAAAATACAAGCAAAATTGACACCTCCTCCCCACTCTACCTTGACTGCCCTTACGCCCCAACCACAGTCACTTCACCTGTTACAGAAAGGTCCTGGCTGGGCGCAGTAGCTCATGCCTGCACTTTGGGAGGCCGAGGCAGGAGGGTCATTTGAGGTCAGGAATTCCAGACCAGCCTGGCCAAATGAGGAAACCCGTCTCGACTAAAAATAAAAAAAAAAATTACTTGGGCATGATGGCACATGCCTTTAATCCCAGCTACTCGGGAGGCTGAGGCATGAGAATCGCTTAAACCCAGAAGGCGGAGGGTACAGGGAGCCAAGATCGTGCCACTGCACTCCAGCCTTGGTGACTGAGTAAGACTCCGTCTCAAAAAAAAAACCAGAACGGTCCTCCACCCAGCCCCTCTGCTTCTGCTCCCATCTTCCCCCACAGCAGCTAGGGCCAGCCTCCTCAATCTTAAATCAGATCACACCTCTCCTCTGCCCAGAACCCTCTGGTGACTCCTCATTTCACTCAGAATAAAGCCCCAGCTCTCCCAAAGGTCCTGCCTGGGAGATCTGACCTGACCTCCCACCACTCACCCTCACCCACTCTGGCCACCTGGCTTGTTCTCAGACAGACCAGACACACTCACCACTCAGGCCCTTGCACGTCCTGCTCTTTCTCTGGAAAGCTACTTCCCCAAATATCCGTTCAGTTATCCCTTACTTCCTTTTACTTCCTTCAGGTCTTGCTCAGACATTATCATATCAGGGTGGCCTTCCCAGGCCCCCTTAATAAAACAGCAAGGCTTCGCGATCTTCCTCATATCCTAGGCCTGCTTTATTTTACTCCCTTAGCATTTACCTCCACCTGACATATTCTGTCTTTATTTTGTGTCTATCTCCTCTCCACCCTCAGCCATCACGTAAGCTCCCTGAAGGAAGAGACTTCATTGCATTTTTGACCTGGAACCACAACTGGCATAAGTAGATACTCAATATTCACTGCCAGAATGAATGAGGAAGACAAAGGGTAGGGTGCTATAGGAGCACCTGCCAGGGAGCACAGTTAAGCCCTGAATATTAGGGAAGGCTTCTCTGTGGAGGTGTCATGTCAACTGAGCTGGAGCTAACCAGGGAAAGAGAGAAAGAAAGGCGGTCCAGACAGATGGAAAGGCATGTGCAAAGGCCCTGATTCCAGAGGAGTTCAGCTGACCAGGAAGAAGACCACTGTCGCTGCATCTCAAGGAGCAAGGAGGCTAAAAATAGTAGCAGAAACTGGATCACACAAGGCCCAGAAGTTCATGTGAAAGATTTCCATTTTGTTCATGAGAACAATAGGAAGCAACTGAAGTATTCTAAACAGAAGAGTGACATCACTTGGCTCATGTTTTTGAAAGGTCAGTCTGGGCCAGAGGCAGACTGTAATCGGAGCATTTTGGGAGACCGAAGTAGATGGATCACCTAAGGTCAGGAGTTTGAGACCAGCTTGGCCAACATGGAGAAACCCCATCTCTACTAAAAATATAAAAATTAGCTGGGCGTGGTGGCAGGCACCTGTAGTCCCAGCTACTTGGGAGACTGAGGCAGGAGAATCACTTGAACTCAGGAGTCGGAGGTTGCAGTGAGCCGAGATTGCACCACGGCACTCCAGCCTGGGGGACAAGAGCGAGACTCCATCTCAAAAATAAACAAACAGTAAAAGGTCAGTCTGGCCGCTGTGTAATGACAGACCACAGAGGGCAAGAGCCACAGTTAGAGACCAGTGTGGAGGCCACAGGCCAGAGACGGTGAGGGCTAGGGCCAGGGTAGTGGCAGTGGAGACAGAGAGATGGACACAGCAAAGAGCTAGGGAAACAGATGTTCTTCAGGCTGTCATGGAGCTCTCTTACCCAGATGGGCTGGGAGATGCCCTCCACAACCTTCCTGCAAAAGAAGCCTGGGTCAGCCTGACGTTTCTCCTCTCCCCAGCGGATCATGTCCCTCCGAAAGGTCTCCTTGTAGGTGCTGGCATCCAGGAGTCTCTGGAAGTTCAAGCCATGCTCCTGCCCAAAAGACATTATGTCTATGTCACCAGCCTTCAACCTCAGTGGTCTCTCCTAAAACCGCAGAAGAACCATCCCTCACCCTCACCTGCCTCCCGCAAGGCTGATGCAAGGATTAATGAGGTTTCAGCTAGGACAAAGGTCTGCAAGGGAAAGAGCCCCAGCAACTAAGAAATCCCAATCACTGGCAGATGGAAGAAAGGTCTGGGGGTAATCCAGAAAGTGTTTCCATTTGTCTTTGAAATGTGTGATGTGATTTCCCTTTTGCAAGTTTTACCTTCCCAATTATTTCTGGCTTAAACTAATCCTGAAATTAGTTTGCACCCCCTGGGCACAGGCTTAGCCTTCAACTAAAGTGGGAAATCTGAGGGGGACAAAAAACAACAGCATCCCATGTCTTCCCACTAGCATCATTTGCCCCCATCCCAAATCCCAGGGAGATCGTATGTCCGCTTCTCTCCCACTTACCCCTTCCCATTCCCAGATTCCTGGTGCCTTTGCTGAAACAGCATCACTCCTTTTGGCTCTGGGCACTTGCAAGGCCTCCCACACTCAGAAGACACCCCAAGGAAGGAGAGGCTACTCTGACCACCCTGGAGAGCTCCTTTCTCCCCTCTCCAAGCAGAAGGGTCCATCCAAAGGGATCCAGGATAGGAGGGGTCTGAAAAGCATCACCCAGTTCAGGTTCTGGCTCCTCCGCTAACTCACTGCAGCAAGACCTTCTCCCCTCGGGCTCTCAATTTCTTGATCACCCACCTGCTCCCCCTGCTGCAAGAGAAGGTCAGCAGCCACCTCCTGCTCCTGAACTGGTTTCCCTCCAAGAGCATCGTGGTCTGCATGTCGGTTAGATTTCCCCTTGTGACTTAGGAAATCAATACATGAACATTTCATTTTGGTTTTCTTTTTTACTGGGAGTTGGGGACAGAGTGGTGCTGGACTTCCACAGAGCAAGGGCAGACTGGCCTATCAGAGTCTTCCATGGAGGTTTTAAAAATGCAAACTCCTTGCCGGGCGCAGTGGCTCAAGCCTGTAATCCCAGCACTTTGGGAGGCCGAGGCGGGTGGATCACAAGGTCAAGAGATCGAGACCATCCTGGTCAACACGGTGAAACCCCGTCTCTACTAAAAATACAAAACATTAGCTGGGCATGGTGGCGCGTGCCTGTAATCCCAGCTACTCAGGAGGCTGAGGCAGGAGAATTGCCTGAACCCAGGAGGCAGAGGTTGCGGTGAGCCGAGATCGTGCCATTGCACTCTAGCCTGGGTAACAAGAGCGAAACTCCGTCTCAAAAAAAAAAAAAAATGCAAACTCCTGCCCCTTTCTCCTCCCGCCCCCCACCCAACCCCGCCAGTCTGACTCAGTAGGACTGAAGCAAGACCTGTCTGGGAACTTTGGAAGATCAGTTTTGAAAGTGCTCCTGGAAGGCCTTTGGAAGTGTCTAGGCCCCAATGGGGAAGGCTCAGTGCCTCCCCCTTCACCCCTTCCCTCCTCCCATCCCCCTACCACCACCCCACCACCCCAGAGTCTCTCCCAGTCTATCTCCTGGATACAAAGAAATTCTGTATCCAGTTTCATTTGGGAAAGAATCCTGCTTAAAAGTTTTGAAAACCAGGCCAGGCAAAGTAGCTCACGCCTAAATCCTAGCACTTTGGGAGGCCACAGAGGGAGGATCGCTTGAGCCCAGGAGTTGGAGACCAGTCTGGGCAACATAATGAGAGACTCCCATCTCTACAAAAAAAATTTTTTAACTTAGCCAAGCATGGGCCGGGCACCGTGGCTCATGCCTGTAATCCCAGCACTTTGGAAGGATGAGGCAGGCAGATCACCTGAGGTTGGGCATTTGAAACCAGGCTGAGCAACATGGAGAAATCCCATCTCTACTAAAAATACAAAATTAGCTGGGCATGGTGGTACGTGCCTGTAATCCCAGCTACTTGGGAGGCTGAGGCAGGAGAAGAGCTTGAACCTGGCAGGCAGAGGTTGCAGTGAGCCAAGAACATGCCATTGCACTCCAGCCTGGGCAACAAAAGCAAAACTCCATCTCAAAAAAATTTGAAGGCCAGGCGCGGTGGCTCAAGCCTGTAATCCCAGCACTTTGGGAGGCCGAGGCGGGTGGATCACGAGGTCAAGAGATCGAGACCATCCTGGTCAACATGGTGAAACCCCATCTCTACTAAAAATACAAAAAATTAGCCGGGCATGGTGGCACATGCCTGTAATCCCAGCTACTCAGGAGGCTGAGGCAGGAGAATTGCCTGAACCCAGGAGACGGAGGTTGCGGTGAGCCGAGATCATGCCATTGCACTCCAGCCTGGGTAACAAGAGTGAAACGCCGTCCAAAAAAAAAAAAAAAAAAATTTGAAAAAAGACAGCCAGGCATGGTGGCTCACACCTGTAATCCCAGCACTTTGGGAGGTCAAGGCGGGTGGATTTCCTAAGCTCAGGAGTTCAAGACCAGCCTGGGCAACACAATGAAACCCCATGTCTACTAAAATACAAAAAATTAGCCAGGCCGTGGTGGCATGCACCCGTAGTCCCAGCTACTCAGAAGGCTGAGGCAGGAGAATTGCTTGAACCAGGGGGGTGGGGGTTGCAGTGAGCCGAGATCGAGCCATTGCACTCCAGCCTGGGCAACAAGAGTGAAAGTCTGTCTCAAAAATAAAAAAAAAAACAACTAGCCAGGCATAGTGGCATGCACCTGTATTCCTAGCTCCTTGGGAAGCTGTAGTGGAAGGATCAGGTGAATCCAGGAGGTCAAGGCTGCAGTGAGCCATTATGCACCACTGCATTCCAGCCTGCACGACAGAGCAAGACCTTATCTCAAAAAGAAAAAAAAATTAAAACACTTAATTTAGTTCTTCCTACAATTCCTCAGGCTGCCAACCTACAAATGGGTCTGTTCAGCTGATAAGAGATGACCCCATGCTTCCTGCAGAGGCAGAGCTGGCATACAGAAGAGGGGGCAAGTCATTTTATGTGGCTCCAGAGGCCACACTCAGGCCAACTGACCATGGGGCCAGAGTACACGTCCCAGAAGGGTGCACTTAGAGGCCAAGGGCAAAATGTGGGTGACAAGAGGTCTCCTCGCCACGTAGGAAGCTGATCATGCCTTCCAGCTTCCCTTTCTGAAGTCTAAGATTCTGAGAGTTCCTACTGACTTATTATTCTATTTTAGAAATCTCCTTTTTTTTTTAATCCATTTGGTTCAAAATGCAAAGATACACATTGATTTACAGTGAAAAAATCTCTCTATCACCCTGTCCCCTCCCTGCGGGCAACCAATGGTAGTTTCTAATGTGTCTTTCCCACGCAGTGAAAGAACACATCCAGGCACTGAAACAGTGCCGAACATGAGATAGGCACCCCATAAATACTTGTTAAATAGCTGAATATATGAACAGATATAGTCATAATTCTTTTACAATTCTTGGTCACAGAATCCTTCCTGGAATATACTTCAGTTTTAGACAAATGGAGCATTCTCTACACACCGCTATACATCTTGGTTTTGTCTTTTTTTTTTCCACTTAATAATATATTTTGACAATTTTTGGAACTAAATGTCTTTTTTGTTGTTGTTGTTTACTTTTTTAAAAAATCTTTTTAGGAAATAGAGACAAGACTTCACCATGTTGGCCAAGCTGGTCTCTAACTCCTGGACTCAAGCAATCTACCTGCCTCAGCCTCCCCAAGTGCTGGGATGACAGGCGTGAGCCACTGCGCTCGGCCTGTACTAAATTTCTAGGAGCAGAGTTCCAGGGGCTGTGTCAGGCCAGCTGAGTGAGGGCACGGTGTGAGGAGACACGGGCAGGTCCTTACTAATCACACAGCATCAGAGCCGCCAACTCGAGTGTCAGCAACCTTTCCTGGACACACCTTCTGGAACACGCTTGAAAGGGAGGGAGGCTATTAGCAAAGAAACGTAAGCTAAAAATGCCCCCGAAAGGTCCACTCACAGAAACCAAGAGCTGGCCACCACCCAGCCAGCACTGGTCACGGGGATCATACCAGTGACTCAGGCAGCAGCGGCTAAAAAGTCCAGGAGCTAGCCCCTCCCACCACACCAGATGCCACAGAGCACCGCCTACCTGAGCATACTGCTCCTTGAGTGGACCAGAGAGCCGGAGGACAGCACAGACATCAGCTCCGAGTCTGTGGGACAGGAAGATCAGAATCCAGTTAACCTAGAATTTCCAAGAGCTTCCAAGTCCCAGGAAGGGAGTCTAGAGGCCTGTGTTGAAATCCCTTTCCTACTACTGGTATTATGTAACTTTGGTAGGTCTCAATGTCCCTGATCCTATTTCCTCATCGGAAAATGGGAGTAACACTTTCTGTTCTGTCTCCCACACAGGATTATTATGAAACTCTAATGAATATAAAAGAGCCCTGAAACGAACAGGTAAAACCTATAAACTGATAATTACAGTGTGAACGGGCACAGCGATATTCTGGCTGGATTAGATTATTGCCCAGACCCTAAACTAATTATCTCACAGCCAGGGGTATCTCAGTCTCCGCTGACTTGGTCACCATAACGGAAATCATTTACTCATTCACTGGTTGGACATGGTGGCTCACACCTGTAATCCCAACACTTTGGGAGGCCAAGGCGGGAGGATTGCTTGAGGCCAGAGTTCAACACCAGTCTGGGCAACATAGTAAGACCCAGAGATACCATCTCCACAAAAAAATTTAAAAACTAGCTGGGCATGGCAGCATATGCCTGTAGCTACTCCCAGCATTCTCCCAGCTACTCGAGAGGCTGAGGTGGGAGCACTGCTGAGCCCAGGAGTTCCAGGCTGCAGTGAGCCATGATTATACCACTGCATGCCAGCCTGGGAGACGGAGTGAGACCTACCAAAAAAAAAAAAAGCAAATTTAAAAAATGAAACAAAAAAACTCATTCTTTCTTTTTCTCGTTGAGACAAAGTCTTGCTCTGTCACCCAGGCTAAAGTGCAATGGCACGATCTCGGCTCACTGCAACTTCTGCCTCCCGGGTTGACGCGATTCTCCTGCCTCAGACTCCCAAGGAGTTGGAATTACAGGCGCCTGCCACTATACCCGGCTGATTTTTATATTTTTAGGAGAGACAGGGTTTCGCCATGTTGACCAGGCTGGTCTCAAACTCCTGAACTTGCAATTCGCCCACCTCAGCCTCGAAAAGTGCTGAGATTACAGGCGTAAGCCACTGCACCTGGCCCTTTTTTTTTTTTCTTGAGACGGAGTCTCACTCTGTCACCGAGGTTGGAGTGCAGTGGCACCATCTTGACTCACCGCAACCTCTACCTTCTGGCTTAACTAACCATTTATGGGGTGCCTTATTTGGATGTAGATGATACAAATGTGAGTAAGATACATGCTTCCTGTCCTTGCCTTGAGATGCTCACAGATACATACACTTAACGCACAGGAAAATAAGTGTTCTTTTTTTTTTTTGAGACTGAGTCTCTCTCTGTAGCCCAGGCTGGAGTGCAGTGGCACAATCTTGGGTCACAGCAACCTCCACCTCCCAGGCTCAAGTGATTCTCCTGCCTCAGCCTCCCAAGTAGATAGGATTACAGGCGTGGGCCACCACATCCAGGTATTTATTGGATTTTTTTGTAGAGACGGAGTCTCGCCACGTTGCCCAGGCTGGTATTCAACTCCGGGTATACAGAAAGTGCCTTGGAAGGAACCATTATTAATGCTTCTTAGAGATACCTGCAGCTGAAGGTCTTGAACTCCTGACCACGAGTGATCCACCCTTCCTGGCCTCCCAAAGCGTTATGCTTACAGGAGTGAGCCACCATATCTGGCGATAAGTGTTTTGTTTTGTTTTTTTCTTTTTTTCAGCCCAAAGCTTTACTGTTTGTTGTCAAAGTTTTGGTTTGGTTTTGTTTGTTTGCTTGTTTTTTGAGATGGAGTTTCGCTCTTGTTACCCAGGCTGGAGTGCAATGGCGCGATCTCGGCTCACCGCAACCTCCGCCTCCTGGGTTCTGGCAATTCTCCTGCCTCAGCCTCCTGAGTAGCTGGGACGACAGGCACACGCCACCATGTCCAGCTAATTTTTTGTATTTTTAGTAGAGACAGGGTTTCACCATGTTGACCAGGACGGTCTCGATCTCTTGACCTCGTGATCCACCCGCCTCGGCCTCCCAAAGTGCTGGGATTACAGGCGTGAGCCACCGCGCCCGGCCTGGTTTGGTTTTTTAAGAGTCAGGGTCTTGCTGTCACCCAGGCTAGAGTGCAGTGGTGTGATCACAGCTCAGTACAATCTTGAACTCCTGGGCTCAGACAGTCCTCCTACCTTAGCCTCCCAAGTAGCTGGGACTACTGACACACACCACCACACACAGCTAATTTTTTTAATCTTTTGTAGAGACAGCGTCTTACTATCTTGCTCTGGCTGTGTTCTTGTTTGCATGTTTCAGATGAGGAAGCTGAAGTTGCCAAAGGAGGATTGACTCCCCCAAAGCAACACTGTAAGTAGTGAATCCAGGATTGGTAAAATAATTATAGCCAATATTTAGTTCCTGCACCTTTGTTAGGTGCCAATAATTATTCTAAGCCCTTCACACACATTATCTCATTTAATCCGTTACAACCACCCTATTATTATCCCCATTTTACAGGTGACAAAACTGAGGCATAGGCCAGGTCTGGCGGCTCACGCCTATAATCCCAGCACTCTGGGAGTCCAAGGCGGGCAGATTACCTGAGGTCAGGAGTTCTAGACCAGCCTGGGCCAATATGGTGTAACCTGTCTCTACTAAAAATACAAAAATTAGTTGGGCATGGTGATACACACCTGTAATCCCAGCTACTTGGGAGGGTGAGACAGGAGAATCGCCTGAACCCAGGAGGCAAAGGTTGCGGTGAGCTGAGATCAGACCACTGCACTCCAGCCTGGGTGACAGAGCAAGGCTCCATCTCAAAAGAAAAAAAAAAAAAAAAAAAACGGAGGCACAGAGTGAATAAGAGATGTGTACAAGATCGCACACTAATCAACAGTGAGCCAGGATTTGCATCCCAGCAGTGTAATTCCAGGGCCTGCGCTTCTGACCATTATTTGACGTCAGGGTATGGAGGTGGGGAGAAATGCAACTCAGGAAAAGTGGTGAAAAATTCAGGTGGTGACCTCTGCTCTGGGCTCTCCCACACCTTTGTAGAACCCCCGGGGTACCCAAAAGCAGCTTCCTGGTACCCCCACCACACTAGCTTTCGAGAGGAGCCCCACTCCACTTTCTCCCCATCCTCTGCTCTCCTAGCCCGGGTCTCAGCAAAATTCTCCTGCACAGAAAGATCGTGCTTTGACAGAAGACTGAACAAAAGGGTATTATTATTTGGGGAGGCAGTCAGAAAAACCAGAAAGAAACCAGTCCTTGGCACAAGACACAGCTGAATTTGTTTGTTAGTTTTTTTTTCTTTTTGTTTTAATTATATCTTCTTTTAACTGCTGAGATGCCCATCATGAACCACAAAGCTGAATTTGAATCCTGGATTTGCCGCTTACTTTGTGTCCGGCAAAGTTTTTTTGTTTGTTTAACTTCGTACATTATTTTATTTTATTTTATTTTACTTTGAGACAGGGTCTCAGGCTCTGCTGCGTGGGCTGGAAGCCAGTAGCGTGATTATAACTCACTGCAGCCCCCGGGCTCAAGCAATCCTCCCACCTCAGCCTCCTGAGCAGCTGGGACTACAGGTGCTTGCCATCGCGTTCAGCTAACTTTTTAATTTTTGTGTCGAGACTAGGGCCTCACTACCGGGCTCTCAAGTAATCCTCGCGCCTCTGTGTCCCAAAGGGCTGGCATTACAGGCACGACCACCACACCCGGCCTGTTTAACTTTTTAGAGCTTCAGTTTCTTCACCTCTGAAATGGAGATACTAATAATGCTACACAGTACCTAACAAAGAGGTGAAGAGGATCTTTTGGTTTTGTTTTTGCTTTGGGCAGGGTCTCTCCGTCGCCCAGGCTGGAGTGCAGTGACGCAATGTCGGCTCACTGCAACCTCCGCCTCCCGGGCTCAAGCGATTCTCCTGCCTCAGCCTCCCAAGTAAATGAGATTACAGGCGTGGGCCACCACGCCCAGCTATTTATTGGATTTTTTGTAGAGACGGGGTCTCGCCATGTTGCCCAGGCTGGTATCCAACTCCTGGTATACAGAAAGTGCCTTGGTAGGAACCATTACTAATGCTTCTTAGAGAGACCTGCAGCTGAAGGTCTTTGGAGACGTGGTCACCTGGTTTTTGAGGCTCCCGTGTGTAGACTGCTGTTTTATGTGATGGTGACATTTTACCTTCCCCAGCCCAGTCTTCCTCCTGCCCTGCAAACGAAGGACCCCTACTCCAAAGCTCACTCCGTGACACCCAAAGCCCCCCTCGTGTCACGTGGTGCGGAGAGCTCCCCTTCCACCTTTCCCGCCTCACGGACACCTGCTCTGCAGCGCCTCGGTCACGAAGTCCTTCCCGGATTTCCTCTTGCCGCTGAACAGCAGCACCAGCCGCGGGGCGCCTCCCAGCGGGGCCATGGGGCCGCCACGCTTCGCAGTGCCTGAAGCTGACACTTCTCCCTACCCCTAAAATCAGGATACCGCACGGAATGGACGCGGCCACTGGGCGGAGCGGCAGCAGGGAGCCATCCAGCCCCTCCTCGCCATAGCTGAGGACAGGGCTGACCGCCCGCGACCGAGCGCTCAACTCAAGTCCAAACAGATACTGGGAGAAAAGGGTAAGACATGCGGAGAGAAAAGCGATTCCTTCCCAGGGCAGCCTCCCCTAGTGATGCTCCCCCGTCCGAATCACTTAGAACAGTCCAGCCCCGCCCAGAACCTTCGCTCACAGCCCGGCCTGCTCTACTGACACCCGGGGAGGAACCGGACGCGCCTACCTTCCTCCGAGGGGGGTGGAGTCTGAAATTTCCTGATGCGAACCCCATGTTCTCTTCTGCGCAGCCCTAAAAACATGAGGGAAAAAAATCTCTGGAGCGCAATCACGTTGGAGACGTTTTGAAAACTGGCTTTTTGTCCGTGCGTTATAGCGCATGTGCCACAGCAAATCTGCGCGCCCCCCACAGTGGGAATGGGTCTTCCTGGGGGCCCTGACGCGAGCGGCATGTCTGGCACGTCATGTCGGGGGAGGAGCGGAATCGCTCACATGCTATTTTATTGTCAGGCTGATTTATAACCCGAGACGCCACTGCGATTTGGACCTTTAAGGCCAGCGAGAAACCTTTGATCCCTTTTTGGCCGCGGCCGCCGGCCCGAAGGTTTTCGGAAGCAAGAGCACTTGAAACGGCGTGGGTGACATCAATAGTATAGGTGAAGGGAGCGTTGAATCCCTGGATGAGATTGCCTGGTTTCATCCGAAATCCGGCGTCCAGCCAGGAGTTTGAGAGACAGAATGGGGTGGTGATCTGTCCTTTCCCTGACGCCCGCTTCTGCCTCTCCCCGCAGCAGCTGACGCGTAGCCCAGCTGAGTACGTGGAGTTGTTTTTGGCTATGACTTGCCATCCTGCATTTTTCTGAGCATGTCAGAAGAGAGCCTGCAACTCATAACTGCCTCCACTAGAGAAACAGTGTAGTGTGGAGACTTAGGGAGAAACCATTAATTTCCTGAATGTTGAAAAGAGGTACAAAAGAGTGGTCAGATGCAAAAAGAACAGAGTCCAGGAGGGTGTGTGTGTAAGAACAGACTCCTGTGTGTGTGTGTGTGTGTGTGTGTGTGTGTGTGTGTGT
>NW_022437088.1:689349-689696 GCF_009761245.1 Sapajus apella | reverse complement strand
TGTGTGTGTGTGTAAGAACAGACTCCAGTGTGTGTAAGAACAGACTCGTGTGTGTGTGTGTAAGAACAGACTCCAGTGTGTGTGTATGTGTGTGTGTGTGTATAAGAACAGACTCCAGGAGGGTGTGTGTGTGTGTGTGTGTGTGTGTGTGTGTGTAAGCAACCCAGAAAGCACTGCACTCATCAACGCACTAGAAGGCAGCACAGAGTGGAGTTTTAGCCCCAGCCTGAACACTTAGCAAGTGACTCTAAGCTTACCACTGATAATGTCCACTTTCCAGGGTTACAATTAGAAGGAAATTAAGAAAATATATGACAAAGTACAATAAAATACTTTGTTCATTCTCA
>NW_022437088.1:658810-689249 GCF_009761245.1 Sapajus apella | reverse complement strand
TTTTTTTTTTTTTTTTTTTTTTTTTTGTCTTTTTGTTTTTTTTCCTTTTTGTGGAGAACGGGGTCTCGCTATATTGCCCAGGCAGGTCTCGAACTCCTGGGCTTAAGCTATCCTCCCGCCTCTGCCTCCCTAAGAGCTGGGATTACAGGCGTGAGCCACAGCGCCCGGCCAAGGGGCTTATTCTTAGCACTTTGTCATTCAACACAGAATCAGACTTTCCAGCTCATCTTCAATAAACACGTATTTGGGCCTCCACGGAAGGCGCAAATCTCCTACTTTACCTGAGTCACAGGGAAGGAGTGAGAATTTACTCCTGGAGTGTCTCCTTACCTGACCCAGTGCATGCCCCTTGCCTCGCCTCCCCCTCAAGATCCAGCTTGCTGAACGCCTAGTGAGCAGTCAGAAAACCTCCTCCAGGCCCTGCGCAATAGTTCACGCCTGTAATCCCAGCACTTTGGGAGACCGAGGCTGGTAGATCACCTGAGGTCAGGAATCCAAGACCAGCCTGGCCAACATGGTAAAACCCCATCTCTGCTAAAAATGCAAAAATTAGCTGAGCATGGTGGCAGGCGCCTGTAATCCCAGCTATTCAGGAGACTGAGGCAGGAGAATCACTTGAACCCACGAGGCACAAGTTGCAGTGAGCCGAGATTGCACCACTGCACTGCACTCCAGCCTGGGCAACAGAGCAAGACTCTGGCTCAAAAAAAAAACTTCCCCCATAACCTAGTCTCAGCAGTTCCCCTCCCTGCTGCGTCAGCTGAACTCCACTGTCCCTTACCGCTGTCTCAATTGGAGGCTTCTGTCTCCCAGCCCTCACCCCGCAGCATCTGCTTTGAGTCTGTGGCCTTCCTTCCTCCCAAATTCAATTTCCACGTTACTGCTCATCCCGCCTCTTGGAAAACTGTGATTCCTCTAAGGCTCATGCCACCTGCCTGGCCTACCCTCCTGCTTTCCTCAGTACTGGCAGCCCACCAATCCTGGTGGTTCCTTTTCATTTTCTTTTGATTTGTTTTGTTTTGTTGAGACAGAGTCTCACTCTGTTGCCAGGCTGGAGTGCAGTGGCACAATCTCGGCTCACTGCAACCTCCATCTCCTCCTGGGTTCAAACAATTCTCCTGCCTCAGCCTCCCAAGTAGCTGGAACTACAGGCACACACCACCACGCCCAGCTAATTTTTGTATTTTTAGTATAAGTGGGGTTTCACTGTATTGGCCAGGAAGGTCTCGATCTCTTGGTGATCTGCCCTCCTTGGCCTCCCAAAGTGTTGGGGTTACAGGCATGAGCCGCCGCGCCCGGCCCTCTTTTGTTTTTTTATATAGAGACGGGGCCTCACTAGGTTGACCAGGCTAGTCTCGAAATCCTGGGCTCAAGCAATCCTCCGGCCTCAGGCTCCAAAAGTGCTGGGATTGTAGGTGTGAGCCACTGCACCCAGTCTCATTCTCATTTTCTGACACTCAGCCACCGGCTCCCGGTCTCCTTTTCCACCCAGTTCCTGCTGTCATCTTCAGTGACTTCACCGTCCTCATGGCCAGCCCATCCAACATCCCGCTGCTCAATCCCTTGGCCCTGGCTTTTAGAGCCTTTCCCCTGCTCTCCTCGTCAGAGGCCAGCTCCTTATGGACACGACCTGGGTTTTGTCGTCACCAGAAGCTGTTCAACCTACAAATTCATACGCTCATCCATCCAGCCCTTCAAGGTCACTGGCTCAAATACTCCCCAAAGTAGTGCTTCCCCTGCAAGTCCACTAGCTGGTGGAACTGGTTACATTATATAACGTGCTCTGCCTGCCTTCCACAACCCGGGGAAAAGTGAGCAGCAGAGCGATGCACAGATGTGAGGCACTATCTGAAGGCTGGGCGCTGGTGAGGGTGAGGCAGGAAGGAGGCGGGGAAGAGGACTGTCTGACAGGAGCAGAGGCGACTGGGCAAGGTAGTGGCCAGAGTCCACGGGACTCGAACTGGAAGCCAGGGGTGGCTGACACCACAGCCTCATGGAAGGTTCGGGAATATGATGCTTGAGGAAGATGGTGCTGGCCTCAGACAACAGAGGTGCCCCCAGAACTCGGAGCACAACTACCCTGAGAGTCACTCTTCCGCAGAGGGACAGAGCAATTAAAGGTCTACCTTACTGGTGGAGAGGACAGCTTGGAAGTCAAATCTAGGCCTCTTTGAAGGAAGCCTGCTCACTGCATTCACACACGCAGGCACTTTGAGCCGGCAGGGGACCAGCTCGTTCAGCTCTGCAGAACCTAAAAAAGGGGCACCCTGCCCAGGTGGAGGAGTCTTGAGCACAGGGCACCAAGGTCAGCCCCCAAAGCCAGCCTGTCCCCTAGTGGAACCACATGCCATCCACCCTGGCTCAGCGACACCACCCATTGCTTTTGCTTCAATTCCCTGCTTCTGAGTCTAGTGTTTCTTCCCATGATCACTGCCCAGCTGACCCAGGTCCTCACTCTGCTGGTGCTGGTAACTATAAATGTGGTTTATGAATCAGTCCTCAGGTGTTTGATGACTGCCGCTCCGGAGGCAACAGCCTGGTGGGGGAGGGATGGAATGGGGTGGCGCTTGTAAGGAAACAGCACAACAAGCAAAAAGAAGAGAAGGCAGAGTCTTTGGGGACCTGACTGGAGAGAAGTCGATTCACTTGTTTATTCACTCATTCACACGTTTTTGTTTTTGTTTTTGTTTTTGTTTTTGTTTTTGTTTTTTGAAATGGAGTCTTGCTCTGTCGCCCAGGCTGGAGTGCAGTGGTGCGATCTCGGCTCACTGAAACCTCCACATCCCGTGTTCAAGCAATTCTCCTGCCTCAGCCTCCTGAGTAGCTGGGATTACAGGCACGTACCACCACCCCCAACTAATTTTTGTATTTTTAGTAGAGACGAAGTTTCACCATGTTGATCAGCCTGGTCTTGAACTCCTGACCTCATGATCTGCCTACCTCAGCCTCCCAAAGTGCTGGAACTACAGGCGTGAGCCACCGCACTCAGCCCAACGCATACTTAAAAATATGAAATGAGTCACGTATTACTGGAGATACAACAGGGAACAAAACAGAACTGGCTCTCAAAGAGCATCATTCTCACAGGAGATGGGCAAGGACAAGACAGCTTAAAAATGGAGTGTGAGCTTAACAATTGGAGAGAGAAGGCTGATATAAATTAACACTTGCAGGACGCTCTGCTATTGGCTGTAAATGGATCTAACCATGCATCCTCATGGCATTCTCTTTGCCTGAGACACCCTTCCCATCGTCATGGTGTGGAATGAACTCCTTGTGTTCCTTTTTTCTTTTAAGTCAATAAGTTTTTATTCAAGGAATTTCATGCTGTGATTTCTTCCACTGTCCGTCAAGGTCACTTTAGATCCTCTAAAGAGCTGGAGTGAAGTTAGCCCTTTCTAACAAAACTGATGCTTAATCCAGTTGTCCTGGCAGCCCATAATGCTTTTATTTTGGCTTCTGTCCTCTCCTTTTAATATGGATATACTGATGAAGACTTCAAAATTCACCAAGAATCTTTGGGATCTAATTTCTTCAACCAATTTGCTTTAGGGTCCTTTTTACTCTAGGTGGTGGATCTGCCTGGTTCTCAGTTTGACACCCTCTCCTAACATGAATGAGCTCAAATCATATTCATTCCTAAGCGTTCACACTGAAGAATAGTACAGATGTGTGGAAATATGCCAATACCTTTAACTCCAGACATCACGTTCTTAAAAGCCCAGGCTGAAATACAGTGCTGCCATCAAAGCTCAGCGCAGCCTCCAACTCCTAGGCCCGATCCTTTTGCCTCAGCCTCCTCTTCCTGAGTAGCAGTAAGTACAAGCACATGCCCCAATACCCAGCCAATTTTTAAACTTTTGTGGAGATGAGGTGTCTGTTACTTTCTTGCCCAGGCTGGTCTTGAACTCCTGGCTTCAAGCAATACTCCCACCTCGGTGTGGGGATTGCAAGCTTGAGCCACTGTGCCTGGCTTGGAACCAATCTTTATGGCTGTCAACACTCCCATCAGTGAACTGTCTCAGGTATCATAACATCCCTTCTTATATGTATCAAAACTCATACTGAACAATGAGTTCTGGGTTGTAAAACAGGATTTAGTTTTTGCACGGGTCCGTAAGTCTTTGTCTACAAGTTAAACAAAAACATACATAAGTGCAGTTTGTATTTCACCATCTATCTTGTCCTGCCTCCTCCAGGGAGTCTTCCCTGACCTCTCCACCCCCGAGTCAGAATCAGAAACCCATTTTCCATGCTGCTGATACACCCTGTATTTACCCACAACACAGTATCTCATTCTATACTGTAATTATCAATTTACTCATATGTCTCTCCCCCCAGATGGTTAATAGTTCACATTTATTGAGTGCTTACTGTATGTCAAATCTCTTCTCATTTAACCAAAAAAGGAGATTGAGAGACTTGCTTCAAAGTCAGTTGTAACTGGTGGAGCTGGGCCTGTCTGGCTCCAAAGACAGATGTTTTCCAGGCCAAGGCAGCCTCCTGGACGTGCAGACCTGGCCTCCGCAGACAGCGGGCGATCCGTTCCAGTGCTTCCCCCACAGCACTGTACTCGGCTTCACATGGCTGCTTTCACATATCCACTGGTACTGGCCGAGGACCAGAGACAGGGTAAGTGACCCATAAATGACTAATGCATAAATGAATGGGGGGCTCTATGGGGGAGAGGAGGCAGACCATGATTTCACCCCTGAGGCTCAATAGGCCTTTGTGTGTACCCTCAAAGTGAAGACCTGATAACACCATGCCCAGGTCAGGTTCCTGGGGTAGCTCCTAGAGGCCCTTCCTTCCCTCCGGTCCCACTCTTCTGCAAGGAGAGCCTCCAGTTCCGCCTGCTGCTGCCCCCCTGTGGCCACCACCAGGCATCTCTGCAGAGAAAGCCACACCTGAGGGTACTGCTCAGGGAAAGCAGGAGGAAGAACCTGACTTGTAGCAAGCAGCCCCTCCAGACCGCTCCTCAGAGCCAAGCTCACAGAGCCCTGGAGAGGAGGGGAGCAGAGGGCAGGGAGGAAGAACAGGGGAACTCTCAGTTAGGGGCAGCAGCCCTGGGCTCTGGTCTCCCCTGTGTCCCTAGCAAGCTTTGTGAGCTTGGACAAGTCATTTCTCTCGGTTTCCACCTCTGAACAACAAGAGGCAGGACTGAAGCTGGCAAAAGGCGCTTCCAGTGCTGGCCTTCTCCTACCCATTAGCTGGAGCCAATGAGGTGGCAGCTGGTGGCCAGAGAAGAAAAGCCTCCAGGGCCAGGAGCCCAGGCAGCTGAAGTGGGGGTGGAGGACGGAGGCTCAGGGAGGAGTCAACGGAACACCAATGGGAGCTGGGAGTGTGCTACTAACGTTGAGCTGGCTGGGGCTGGAGAAGAAGCGAGGTGCCCTCAGAGAGACCGAGGGCCAGGCTTCCTCCACGGTCACTGTCTAGCTAGGATGTGACTTAGGCAAGTCACTTAATCTCTCTGGTTTTTTTTGTTTGTTTGTTTTTTCCATCACTGGACAGGTCACATCTACTTCATTTTTTTTTTTTTTTTTGAGTCTCACTCTCACTCTGTCTCCCAGGCTGGAGTGCAGTGGCGCGATCTCGGCTCACTGCAACCTTTGCCTCCCAGGTTCAAGCGATTCCCCTGCCTCAGCCTCCCGAGCAGCTGGGACTACAGGTGCCTGCTACCACGCCTGGCTAATTTTTGTTTTTAGTAGAGATGGGGTTTCACTATATTGGCCAGGCTGGTCTCGACCTCCTGACCTTGTGATCCACCCACCTCAGAGCTGAGATTACAGGCCCCGCCCTATCTCAGTTTCTTTATCTGTTAAATAGAGATACTGATGGTTTTAACATTCTTCAAAGTCTACTTCTCAGTGAGATAGAAGGTATAGAAGTGCTTTGACAGTCACCTTGTTTTTCTTTTCTTTTTTTGAGATAGGGTCTCACTCTGTCACCCAGGCTGGAAGTAAAGTGGTGGATCATAAGCTCACTGCAGCCTCGATCTCCTGGGTTCAAGCAATCCTCCAATCTCAGACTGCCGAGTAGCTGGGACTACAGGTGTGTACCACCATGCTCAGTTAAATTTTTTTTTAATTTTTAGTATAGATAAGGTCTTGCTATGTTGCCCAGGCTGGTCTCAAACTCCTGCCCTCAAGCCAACCTCCCATCTCAGCCTCCCAAAGTGCTGGGATTACAGGCATAAGCCACAGCACCCAGCGGGCCTCTTTCTTTGCTGGCCTCCCCTGTCATTCCAGATAGGCAAGCATTGATGGCCAGCCTGTTTGACCCATGGGCGACACACCTTCCAAAGGGAGCCAGCTAGCACTTTCTTCTCCATAGCTTGTGGCTTCAGGTGTCTGCCTATCCTGCTCCAGCCAGATGACCTGTCCCTTTGACTTTGAACAAGGTCTCAGTGATGACCTCAATGGATGTCCCTCCCCTCTGCTGGGTGCCTCCCCTGGGGCTGAGCGAAGGTAAGTGCCCCATGCTGGTGAGAACTCCTGCAAAGCGGCCCTGCTCTGGAGTGGAAGTGGAGGGTGAGGAGAACAGCAAAGATTAGTGGCATCCCTCCTATTTCCTAGAGTAGATGTCCCCTCAGACCTGCAGGCTGCCTGCAGGAGAATTTGCCCCCTCTGTGAACAATCTGGCTATAGGCTGTAATACCTCCACCTCAGGCCTCACCTTTGCCCAGCCTGAAATGCCCTCCCCATTCTCCCATCTGTGAAATCCTATTATCTTTCAAGATTCAACTCAAAGGCCACCCCCTCCTTCCTCTTCACCCAGTTGGCAGACTGCTCCTGGCACCATTAAGAGAGAACTATTAAAATTCTGCTTTGTGTGCAGCTAATCCAATTAGCCTTGGGGCAAGGATTGGGGGCCCCACAGCACCTAGCACAGTGTTGAGAACTGAATGCTAGTTAGCATCTTTTCCCGCCAGCTTCTGCCACATGGTCAGGGAATGAACACCCTTTCCTCCCATATCAGTAGCTCCCAGAGGCTCCCAGTTTCCCCCTTAGAGCTTAAGTAAAATAAAAATAACCGCACTGTTATCAGTACCCTGTAGCTTGCAAAGCCGTTTCATGTATCTTACACTGACTCATTTCATCCTCGCACAGCCTCTGAGAGCAGTATCTGTGGTCTCCACTTCAATGATGAGAAAGCTGAGCCCTTAAGGAGAGGCCTCTTGCCCAAGGCCCACAGGTGGGCCGCGGTCCGACACTCTGGGTTTTCCGACCTCGAATCTTGTTCGGGCCAAAGCTCTGGTTAGAAAAGACCTGGGCTGGGTCTCCACCTGGCCCAGGAACGTCTGAGCCAGGACCAGGCCCAGCCAGAAGAACAGCTGAGCAGGGAAGGGGTCCACTGTTGTTCTCCATTTGGGAGTGGGCAGTCACCTATCCTGGGAGCCAAAGGTTACCAAAGACCTTAAGGGAGGCCTGGGGGTAGGGGGGATGGGGAACTCAGACAAGAGGCTGAAGTGGTTAGCAAGGGGCTTCTGTGGCTCGGGCAGCTGAGTCGGGGAGGGGAAGAACCTGCTGTCTGATTTAGGCAACAGCCCTTCACACCCCCACCCTGCAACCTGCAGTGTCCCTACCAAACGCCTGCTGCAAGCATGTGAAAGGGCCAGGAACATCAGTGGCCCAGAAAAAGGCAGGATGAGGAGACATTCTTGCATCAGGATAACCCTGGGAGGTTCCCATGGCAACAGCCAGCCAGTCCAGTGTGTGTCCTTGGGCCCAGCCAGACGAGGCTGGGAGCCACTCTCAAAAGGAGCATGTGCCCCTGACCTTCCAGAAGCCAAAAGAAGTGGTCAGGCTGGGGAGTGATGTGACCCACCACCACCTACAACCCACCCACCCCATCTACCTCCACCACCTGTCACCCCGGGACGGGTGGGAGTGCCAGGCAATGGGGAAAGGCTGGGGCCTAGACAACTGGGGAGACAGCAGGAGATGGGGGAGTCCTGGAAGAGGCACAGGGCCAGAGAGGGCAAGTCCAGAGGCTGGACTGAGGGCACTGGGCAAAGGGTGGCTGAAGGAGGTAAGGCTGAAGAATGAGAGATAGGGGCAGGAGGGGGAATGCAGACTGGGGCCTACTACGAAATGAGTTTTTGGGACTGGCCAATGGAAATCGAATTTTTCCATTTGAGAGTAGAAGGCCCAAGAAGGCCACCCCCAACTCTAGTGATTCCTCCCAAGGACCCTAGAGCTGAGCTCTCAGGGAAGCAAGCCCTACTTGGGCAATGGGCAAGCTGGGGGAACTCCCAGAGGAAAAGGCAGAAAGCCAAGAGCTAAAAATGCCAAGTGCTAAAACTGGAAGAGCCCAGCCCAAACCCCAGGAGGCCAAACAGACGCGTGGCAGCTCCCCAAGCCCTGCCCCGGCCAGAGCTGCCCCCAAGCCCTGTGGGATGGAAGGAATGCTGTCCCCTGGCTCTAGCCCCCCGAACTCATCTCCACACACTGGCCCCATGGTCAGGAGATCATCCGAAGACCTGGACCCTGGGCCCCTCCCTCCCGACCAGGGCCGCATGGGTCTGTCAGAGAGAGGGGCCCCCTGGTCTGTGATGAGTGTGGGGATCGCCTCCCAGGGGCACCACAGAGACAGGGTGATCAGAGCAGCCAATGTCACTGCCATCCCGGCCCTCCCCAACATACCCCTTGGGTTCGTGGCTCAATTTCTTCCTGATTCAGCAGCTTCAGAAACCTCCCGCTCAGCATCTCTACTTCCGGAGTGGGTAAGGAAGAGGAGGGGGCTTAGGAGAACCTGGCAGCCTCCCTGGGCAGTTGTTATGCAAACAAAGGAAATGAGCCCTAAAAATGAAACTGAGACGCCCCAAGGGGCCAGGGTGGGAGTCACCACCCTCTGAGAACCCAGGTAGGCCAGCTTGCATCCCCTCCCCTAGGCCCAGCCCCCTGCCCCAGGACTCTAAATCCTACCTACCTTCAAGCCTCAATCTCTCAGCAACCCAACTTTACCAGTCAGCTGTTCAGGCAGCAAGAATTTGGAGCACCTACAGAAGGCGAGCAATGTGGACAGGGTAAAACTAGGCTTCTTCGAAGAGCAGTGGTTCACAGGCCTGGGTACCAGATCCTAAAGCCTCCCTAGCCCATATCACTGACCTTCTGCCTGAAAGGAAGTTCTTCCTTAGGTCTAACTGCAGTTCCTCCTGCTACAGAAAGCAGGTTCTACTGGACTATAGGCTTCTTAAGGTGCCTCTGTATTCCCAGTGCCTCTCTGTTTCTGGTACACAATAGACTTTATAAATGTTGCTGAATTAGTGCTCCTTGTTCCATCCCCAGCCTGCCCTAACCCCTGCCCTACCCACACATGAATTAAATGAGCTAATACCCTTAAGCCCTTAAACAGTGTTACAGACTCGCTTGCTAAATAATATGGAAATCAGTTACAGCCCATTCTGGAACCTGGAGTCCCCCGCCTCCTGCCTGAGCAGTCACATCACATTATTCTGTCCCCCATACTTCCTGGGTATTTCCAGGGTGGTTAGGAAGCTCAGTGTATTGCCCAAGGGACTGATGTTAGATCTCAGGAAGCACTTCCTAGAGAACAGCCAAGGGGAGTCTGGTCATCTTGGGAGAGTTGGCCAGTGGAGCAGGCCCTGGGGTCTGTGGGATAGGGTCTGAGATTTTGGGGGTGGGGAGTAGCAGGAGAGGCAAGGTCTGGAGCAAATGTGGAGCCAGGGTGCCACCTAGCGGCTCCCTCACCTCCCCACCCCAGAAGCTCTTCCTTCTGGGCCTGGGTTCTTTTTTTTTTTTTTTGAGACGGAGTTTCACTCTCATTACCCAGGCTGGAGTGCAATGGCGCGATCTCGGCTCACTGCAACCTCCGCCTCCTGGGTTCAGGCAATTCTCCTGCCTCAACCTCCTGAGTAGCTGGGATTACAGGCACGCGCCACCATGCCCAGCTAATTTTTTGTATTTTTAGTAGAGACGGGGTTTCACCATGTTGACCAGGATGGTGTTGATCTCTTGACCTCGTGATCCACCCGCCTCGGCCTCCCAAAGTGCTGGGATTACAGGCTTGAGCCACCGCGCCTGGCCATACCTGGGTTATTTTCCCTCCTCCACACTCTTCTCTAAAGAAGGCAGTAACTTTTTGGGTGCCCAAAACAGGAGAGGCATTTTTCTTGCATTGCTTTATTTAATCTCTCCCCCAGCCCTTCCATCACCTTTTTTGAGGATAAGAAACCCAGAGATTAACTTGCCCAAGATCACTCAGCCTGGATTTGAGCCCAAGGCTCAGACTCCAAAACCCATCTGCTACATCTCCCAGGTCTTCGGCCAAGGCAGCTGTGAGCAAAAAGGGAAGTGTCAGCTTCCGGGCAAGGCAAGGGCAAAGGGGGATACAGGACAAGGGGGAAAGTACCAGTGCCTGGGACGGACCCATCATTCAGGCAGGGGGTGTGGGGTATCCCCCATGCTTAGAAACCACCCAGCATCACAGCTGCAACAGCACTTTATTGGAATCTGAGTCTACAGTTCATATCAGGAGGTGAGGCTACCGGAGAAGCAGGGGTGAAAAAGGGGACTTCACCCCTGGGGACAGTTGCCTCCAAATCTAACAAAACCCCAGGGAAAGTCCTCGTGCTGGGCCTCGAGCCAGCAACTCTAGTCAAATCCCAGGGGCGCCAGTCAGCATGTGGAAACAAAGGGGCCCACTCTGGGGACATACACGCAAGAGGATAAAAGCTCTTTGGCTTCAGAATCAGATTGCCTTCCCCCCACCCCATCCCAAAACAGGCTTCTCTCCCATCTCCCCCTTCACATTGGCAAAACACAAGCTCACGTCCCAGGGCCTGGAGTATTTGCATACATTTGCATAGATAGCAGGTCCAGCTAAGGCCTTTTTCTAGAGAAAGTGGCATCAGTGCAGGGCTGGTGATTTTGCTCTACTCCGTGAAGGATATCCAAGGACACCAAACAAGCCGGGACAGAGTGCAGCTCCAGGAGTTAGATAACGCTGGGATCTTGGGCCGGACCCAGGCCAAGGCCATTCCCCATGGGGCAAGGCGTCAGCCCCGGTGGTGGTGGCCATGCCCCTCCCTGGGCCCCACAACTCTTGGGCTCTGCGAGTGCTTGTCCTTCTTCCCTGACCTGTGGGAAGACGAGCAGGGGAGAAAGAGGCCTTTAGGGGACAATACACGTGGTGAAAAGGGTTCCCCAAGGAGAGAGGACCCTGCTCCTCCCAGTGAAGCTGACTCAGGCAGGCACCGCCAACCATATGGGGGGAAACCCTGTTCTCCCAGGATGAAGGCTCCAGTGAGGGAGGCAGGAAGGTGGGGATCTCCCTCATCCCTTGGGCCATGCAAGTAGGGGCAGGGCAGGGCAACTCAGAAGAAAGAACTCCCCCGCCTGAAAAGGGGACTGCTCTCGGGTAGGCGAAGGCCGTTTCCTGCCCTCAAGGGAAGAAAGGAAGCAGACCTGGATACCTTCTCTAAGGGAAGCCAGCTGGGGACCAAAAGTAAGGACAGCATCCTCAAACTAACGGCCCTTGCTCCTCACATCCTCCCAACTGCCTCTGTCCCACCTGATTCAACTCCCCACAGTTGCCCACCTCTTCTTCAGTGCTTTGTCTCCAAAGAAGTGGCTGAAGATGAAGTCCTCAAAGTCATCTACTTCATCATCATCACCTGTCTGTTGCACAGCCACCTCCTCCAAGCTGTCCTCCAGGGCATCCACAAAATCCCGGAAGCGGAGGCGGTCATGACGGAAGATGCCGTCCTCGCCAAAGAAAGCAGGTGAGAGGGGTAGCTCCTTGGTCAGCTGCCCAGCCCAGGGCAGCCGTGCCAGGTATGTTCTTAGCAGAGAGGCCAGCTCCTGTTGCCGCACTGGGGCTAGCTCTGCGCCGAAGAAAGTCAGGCCCTCCTGCCGGGCACACTCGTCCACACCTGAACAGCCCTGGGGCGCCCGGTACTTGGGCCTCAGCAGCTCTGCCCAGGATGGCAGAGGGTCATGGCTGTCCTTAGTCCCTTCCCTCCACCGAGGTTGCTTTTGCTTTTCTCCAGAGGAGCGGAAGCTACCACTTTTCCTTGGGGGTTCCTTAGGGCCCTGTCGCTTGCCCTCCTTCTTGCTCCCCCACTCCTCCGCCCCCGGCCTGCCCTCCTTCCACTTTCCTGCCAGCTCCCTGTCCTCCTGAACTCCCCAGTTCTTCTTCCGTTCCCGGCCAGATTCTTCCTTCTCAGGCTTCCAGTGCTCAGCCTTCCGGCCCCTCTGCCCATCCCACCACTTTTCCTTTCCACTCCCCTCCCTGGAATTCTGGAAGTGGGACTTCTGATGCCAGGCCTCTGAGGCATTGGCAGAGACCCCAGGGTCCTGGCCCCAGTTCCCCAGGCCCTGCAGTTTCTGGGCCAATCTGTGGCCCAGCTCAGCCAAGCCAGCGTGAGCTGGGCCCCCGCGGCTGGCATCCTGTAAGCTCCTCTCCAGATCTTGCTGTACAGACCCCAGCAGCCGCCGCTGCCTCTCCAACTCTTGCCTTAATGCCTGTGCCTCAGCCTCCAGCTGTTCCTTCTGCTTCAGGAAGCTGAGTTCTGGCTCCTGCTCCCTGGGGCCTTGCTCCTTGATGGCCTTGTCACCCTGTGGGCCTCTACCCCAACTGAGGCACACCCCATCTGTGCCCCGGACACAGTCGGCCTCCAGCCCCTGGAGCCGGGCCCGCAGCTGCTGCAGCTCTGACTCCAGAGACCGCTGGAAGGCTTCGCCCTGCTGCAGAGCTCCCCGGAGCCGGGTATTCTCCTCCTCTAGCCCTTTGGGCTGGTGCATCAGGCGCTGAAGCTCTTCTTTCTGGGCCTGGAATATAGTTTGGGATGAAGGAAGTCACAAAAAGTTCTTGTCAGGCTAGGCCCAATGCCTTCTACCCCAATTCCATTTCACCATAGTGGACAGGTGGCCTGAGCCCCTTTTATGGCCTGGAACACCCAGAGGATTTGGGTTTCATTCTCCACCCCATCTCCATCATGAATGAGACACAGGGATCCCCAAATTCCATCCTGGGTCTCAGCATCTATGTCTTTTTTTTTTTTTTTTTTAAAGACAGGGTTTCACCGTGTTGGTCAGGCTGGTCTTGAACTCCCGACCTCAGGTGATCCGCCCACCTTGGCCTCCAAAGTGCTTGGATTACAGGCGTGAGCCACCGCACCCAGCTTATGTCCTTATATAAGCACACACTTCCTAGATTCACCAGTATGTGGCTGTCATGGCCTTACTTCCACCTCCCATACCTGGAACACTGTTCATTGATCATGGCACTTGGCATGAGCCTTGGCATGGTCTTTAGATCCTTTTCCACACAGTGCTCCAGGCAGACCACACCAATCAATCACAGGTGATACCATGTATGTTTCACATGCCATGTGGAACAGGTATGGCAGCCCTGGCCCAAACCATAGCACAAGGGAGGTGAACGGAGAACTGGGAAGATGCCGTGACTACAGCGGGAGAGGGGAGGGTCAGGATGTGTGGGCAAATAGGAAATACTCCTTTTTGGGGAGGACGCTGAGACAGACACCTGGCCTAGGTTGGTTACCCTAGCCCAGCCCTTCCTGCCTGTGCCCACCTGCAGCTGGGCCTGCAGCAGCCGGATGTCCTGGTTCTCCTTGGCCAGCTTGTCCAGCAGAAGACCCATGTTCTGCAGGCTGGGGACACTGTCAGGAGGCATTGAGGCCTGCAGCTGTTCCCTTAGCCCATCCTGAGGGCAGAAGAACCTGTTACCCCATGCTACCCCCCAGCCCAGGTTCTCCCCAGCCAGGCCCCACATGCCTCTAGAGGCATTCACACATACCTGCCTGTCCCCCACAGCATCCAGCAGCTCAGGGTCCGACCCAGTGTCCGGAAGGACCTGCTCCCCTTCCTCCATGGGCCCTATGGAAAGGGAAGTCCTGAGACTGGTCCCGAGGCACACAGAGCCCATTCCCCCCACACCCTCCCACTCATAGTCACCGCTCCTGCTGGGGATCCACCCTGTGGCTGAGAGGTCGGTGCGGTAAAGGACCATGGGGCCCCCTGAACAGCTGACAAGGCCAATAACTGAGAAACAACTGTGAGCCCCCAGCACCGCTACTCCTGACCTAGAGAACCAGAGAACACACACAACCCCCCAGCACAGGCCACGCCCCTCCCTACTCACCAGTCTCAGACTCTGGGAGGCCACCTGAGGACAGAGACAGAGGAGTCTGGTGAGGCCCTCGGGGAGGGGTGAGGTGAGGTAAAGAGAGAACACGGCAGGAGGGCAGGCAGGCAGGTGTGGAAGCCCAAAGCCCCACCCATAGAGGTACCACTCACCTGAGAAGAGGAGGACCCCCAGGCCCAGCAGAACCAGGGCCCCGAGGAGGCACATGTTGAGGGAGATGCCCAGCTCCCCGCCTGCACCCTCACCCCCAGCCTGGTTCTCCACAGCCAGCGGCGCCATGGGCTGAGCTGGGCCAGCCACCCGACCCCGCCGTCTCCGCAGACCTTCCACGTCCACGTCTGTGTCATCCTCACTGCTGGAGCAGTGGCCCTCCTCCCTGATCCAAGCTAGGAGAGCAGATAGGGACAGGGCAGTGAGGTGACTGGAGAGATGGGAAGACACAGGGAGAGAGGGGAAGCAGAGGAAGGCACAGGGAGGTCCTCAGTCCTGACCCCAGAGAGGGGCACATGCAGATCCTGCCCACTTTGGCCTGGACATCGATGACTGCCCCTGCCCATCTACAGGCAGGAGACAGTGCTGTCGATCTCCAAGCTATTAAAGGCTTTTCATCCTGAAAGCATCCTCCTTCCGCAGTGTGCACCATGCATCAAACTTCTGCAGCTGTCACCACCCTCCTGGGTCCCCTCCAAACTCTCTGGCTACTCCTTCCTGTTCTCCCTCCCTGGCACTTCCCTGATCCTAGAGGAGGTGGTCTCCCTGGCACCACTTCAGGTTCTCTGCTCTTCTCACTGTACACACAGTCACAACTATCTCATACCACTGACACCCCCTTCAGCGATGAGTCCTTATTGTGTAACTCCTGACTCGGCCTCCCAGAGCTCCGGGCCTGTTTGTGTGACTGCCTACCAGCCATCCCGCTGAGACCACACATTCAACACACCGCCCTGCAAACTGCCTCTTTTCTGGTGTTTCCCCAATTCAGCGACAGGTACTGCCACTGCCATCTAGCTAACCGAAGTGCTCCCGCTCCACCTCACACCCCAACAGTTTCACAGTTCTATACTTAAACATCCCAACAGTGCACCCCTCTCCACAACCCACACTGCACCTGCCTTAGTTCAGGTCTGCATCTTCTTTCTCTTTTTATTTTTTTTAAACATTTTTAAATTTTTATTTATTTTTACTTTTTGAGACAGGGTCTGTCTGACTCTGTCACCCAGGCTAGAGTGCAGTGGTGCGATCACAACTCACTGTAATCTCTGCCTCCCAGGCTCAAGCAATCCTCCCACCTCATCCTCCCAAGTAGCTGGGACTACAGGCATGCGTCCTTATGCCTGGCTAATTTGCTTTTCTTTTTTTTTTTTTGTACTTTTTGAGGACATGGTTTTTCACCATGTTTCCCAGGCTGGTCTCAAACTCCTAAGCTCTCAAGTGATCCACCCACCTCGGCCTCCCAAAGTGCTAGAATTATAGGTGTGAGCCACCACACCCAGCCTATTGACTTATTTATTTATTTTTGAGGCAGAGTCTCCCTCTGTCACCCAAGCTGGAGTACAACGATACAATCTTGGCTCACTACAACCTCCACCTCCTGGATTCAAGCAATTCTCCGGCCTCAGCTTCCCAAGTAGCTGGGATTACAGGCGCACGCCACCACACCAGCTAATTTTTGTATTTGAAGTAGAGATGGGCCTCACCATATTACCCAGGCTGGTCTCAAACGCCTGACCTCAGGTGATTCACCCACCTCAGCCTCCCAAAGTGCTGCGATTACAGGCATGAGCCACCGCGCCCAGCCAGCTATTTTAATTTTCTTTAGAGACAGGGTCTTGCTCTGTTGCCCAGGCTGGAGTGCAGTGGGATGACCGTCGCTCACTGCAGCCTTGAATTTCTGGGCTCAAGCGATCTTCCCACCTCAGCCTCCCAAAGTGCTGGGATTACAGGCGCAAGCCACATGTCCGGCCCGGGTCTGCCTCGTCTTTGCCTGACCACTGCAGTTGCCTCCTAAATGGCCCCCAGGCCCTCCATCCTGTCACTCTTCAACAGGGACAAACTCCTATACTCCTCCACCACAAGCCTAGAACAGAGCTCCTTGGCACAAGCCAGGTGGTCCCCACTCCTTTGCTGATGCTGCAGCCTTGGCCTAGAACATTCTCTTTCCCCTGCCCTGTCTACCAAAAGCTGGCTCTGTGCCCAGGACTCCACTCCGATGTCACCTCTCACTGTCCCAGACTCTCCCTTGCCCTCAACCTGTCCCCTGACTGAATGGCCTCTCCCTCCTTTGGGAGTACCTTAGTTACACTTCTGTACCTCTCTTAGGTCTGACATGCATCTGGCCCAGTCTGATCTGCCGCTTACATAGATGCCCCCCACCATCCCTCCCCACAGGCCCAGAGCCAGCACAAGAAAAGGACTCCAGAAATGAGGGTTGAATTTAGAAGCAAGAAAAGAGGAAGCCCCCAGGGCAGAGAGGAAAGAGTCAACCAGATGTGGGCCCTGCCCCTTACCAGCAGTGTGACCTTGGTCAAGTCATTCAACCTTTCTGGGCCTCAATATTCCAGGGGTAGTGGTGAAAAAGGAGGGCACCAAGCTGCTCAGCCCCAGGGCCTGGACCACAGCATGTGCTCGGTCGTGATTGCTTATCCGTCTCCCATACCTTCTAGAAGGAGAGTGACAGAAGAGGCAAGGAGGACTCTCACCTGCTTTGGGGGTTGAAGGCAGGCTCTGTGGCGGACTCTGGCTATCCTGGTCCTGTGTATCTGGTCCCAGACCTGTCACCACGGAGGTCTCCTGCAAGTCTCCCTGGACGGCTGTGTCTCCTGGGCCAGAAGGCTCCACACCACAAACATCACCTTCCAGGGTGCCCTGACGCAGATGCAGCAGTGAGCAGCTGCTCGCTCTCCCTCCTCCCCAACTCCCACAGGGAAGCTCCTCACCTTGACCTCAGTCTCCTCTGTCAGAACGGTGCCAGACTGGGGGCTTTCAGTCTGGAAGAGCATCCCTGTGGTAGGAGAAAAGGCCCAGAAAAACCCACTGCCCCAGCTGAATTTCCCATGCAGGCCTCTGTCTCCCACAGGCCTCTACCAGGTTGGAAGGGGCAGGAAAAAGCCAGGATGGAATGAGAAAAGGGGTTTGTCAACTGAGATTAATGAAGGAACTAAAACTAACCAGCCTCCCTTTCTCTGAGGAAACTGGGAAACCCCAAGACATGGAAAATAGCTTGTCTGGTAAGCTACGTCCTAAGAAGGGCCTGGTACCTTCGCCATCCACAGTCCCAGCTAATTCTTCCCCATCTGCCTTGGAGGGGCTGCGAGGGGCCTGCAGGGTTCTCTCGGGTTCTGGGTCCCTCCTGGAGGCCGGGCCAAGCGTCTCCACGGGCAGGCTCTGGGAGGAGGAGTGCAAGGAGTGCAAGGGGCCCGAGAATGGGCCCCCAGCCCACAACTCAGAATCACACACACTCAGTCATGAACCGGCCCGAAAAGGGGCTCAGGACAGGACCAAGTGCTTGGCCATTCCCCAGCCTCACTCACGGAGAGGAGGAACTTTGAGGGACCAGGTTTCCACTACACAGAGAAGCACCACCAGACCAAGGCACTGGATGCAGTACAAACCTGGGGCCCTGCCTGCAGGAGGCCAGCTGGAGCCCAGATCTCCCTTCCCTCAAGATCAGCAGCATTTCCTTCCCCGTAGATGAACAACCCAGATATTACCATATTACGGGTGGGAGGAAGGCGAGAGAACAAAGTCCCCTGGGTGCCTCCTGGGGCGTCCCTGCAGCTGCCCTCTCAACTGGCCAACTATTTCCATCTCCCAAGCCTTTCTGGCCTTCCCCACTGGCCCCTGACACTCCCCGGACACCCGTCTCCCAGCAGCTGATCACAGAGGCCCAACCCACGCCAGCCACAAACAGCCTGTCTCCAGGGTGCTGTCAGCCTGCACATCCAGGCTTGGCTGCACAGCCTGAGCCTCTTCCCTCTGCATACTCCCCTTCTGCAAGCCCCTGGCTTGCCACCCACCCTGTGGCTCCTATTATCCCTTTGAGAATAATGTTTCACTTTAGTATGTGTCTTTGCCATTTTCAAAGCATTTTTATTCTCGTGGTCTCCCCTACAAGGCAAAAATCATGACCCCCATTTTACAGGAGAGGACAGAGGGGTGAAATGGCATGCTCAAGGTCCCCCAGCTGTCAGCAAAACACCTCAGCAGGAGGCCAGGGCTCTGAGAGCCTGGTGCCTGTCTGTGCATACCTGCCTTCCCTCTGCCAGCGAGCCCCAGTCCATGTGTCCTGCTCCAGTATCATCCCCAAAGTCAACTCCTTACTCCCAGCTAGGTTCCTCAAGGGCACCTCAAACTCCACATGTTGAAACCAAGCTCCTCCCTCCTTCCCTCCTGGTATCTCTAATACACAAAGCCATCACTCGGTCCTGGAACGCTTAGAGATGCCTTCAACAAATTTGTGCCACCCCTTCTCTAGCCACTCAGTTCCCCATCCCTGCCAGCCCCCTTCTCCCTTCTCAGTGGGCTCCTGCTCCACCAACTGCTACCTGGACCACTGCAGGAGCCGTCAAAACACTCTCTTCCTGTTCCCACCCAGCCCACACAGTGGCTTCACCCGCTGTCCAAGACAACGACTGTCCTGATCCCTCTAACTCAAAGCCCCACACGGATTTCCCATCAGGATGAGGCCTCAATGCCTCAGCCAGGCCCTCCAGGTCTCTTCTAGGGGTTCCCAGGCTCTGCCCCCAACCTCACTCCAATACTGGCTCTGACCCACACCTCTACATCCCCCATGGGCTCCCCACAGTCTCGCCCAGCATGGCTTTCCCCGCTATCGCCTCGGGACCTTTGCTCACACTGGTCTCTCCATCTGAAGTCCCTCCCTACTTCTCTCAGCTTATCCAACTGGTACCCTTCCCTCATGGCATGGACCAAGTGCCAATAACTGCCCCCTGGGGCCAGATCTCCTTCTTCCTGCTCCTGGAGATCCTCTAACAGCCAGCAGGGAAGTGATGTAGGTGACCATTAGGACTAAGGAAAGGAACCCACCCAGAAAGAAGCCCAGCACTGCAGAAACACCCCCCAACCCCACCCCCACGGTTCCCAGGCCCGTTCTTCCTACCTCGGAGCCAGCAAGCACCCAGCTATTATCAGAGTCTGGGCAGGAGGCCATAGTTGCTGAAGTCTCTGAGGCTGCTGTGGCTGCCACCTGGAGAAGAAAGCTCTCTTAAGGATGGGAGCTCCCTTCAGGAGAGGCTGGACACAGAAAGCAGCCTTGGTTGGGTTCCAAGGTTCAAGTGCTGGGCAGCAGCCTCCAGAACCAAGCCCAGTTCCAGTCCTTCTCTCCCTGATACCTCAACTCTTCTAAGCAGTATTTGCCTTGCAAATTAGAATCTGCCAAGAGCCACAGAGAAGCCAGCTCTTCCAGGGACCAGCAGGGTCTTGGAAAACTGAACTGACCTTGAAAGGTCAAAGTAGCATAGGCTGGAAAGGCTCTGGGGAATTCCAGTCCAACCCCCTGACATTATAGTCAGGGAAGATGACGTCCAGAAAGGCTGACAGACTTGCCTTGCCAATAAGAAAACTTGTTAGTATGAGCAAGGAAAACAACACAGCCCTCCCTTCACAACACCAGGCACCTCCACAATCACTACCTTCTCCCTCAGGACCTGGAAGGGAAGACTAGATGGCCTCCTTCAGCCCTCAGTCTCCCACCACTAGCCCAGCATAAGTCCTTGGTATGGTCTGGTTCAGAGGTTCTCAATCTTGGCTGTACATTGGAATCACCTATGATTCTGATTCAATTGAGTTAGGGGGTAGGCCCAGGCATGGGTCTTTAAAAACCTCTCAAACCACTGGCACAGCTTAGATCTACCTGGATTCACCTTTTGTAAGTCTCCTTGTCACTCTCACTTCTCCATCCTAAATTCTGTTTACCTTCTTAGTAATCTCCAGAGTTTGGTCGTAGGGAACTTGAAGGTGACTGGGAAAATGGATTTATAGCAACTACCATGTACACATCACTTTACAGCTTGCAAAGAATAGACAAAAATCAGACCTGTGGTCCTGCCCCCTGTTAATCTGCTCTGATTTGACAGGGACGGGGGAGGGAATCACTTCAGTTTCCAAAGCCTGATTGACAGAAAGCAGGGTAAGAAGAGAGGGATCCACCCCTGCATCCAAGGCCAAGACAGTTCCCTCAGGCAGCTCCTACCGGGACCAGGCATAAAGGGGGAAGGGTGGATGAGCTGACCTCTCAAGAGTACTGGATTGTGATCTTTCAGGAAAGGATAAATGACTGCTTCCTGAGCACTTGATAAGGAAACTCAGGAAAAGCAAAGTGAAGCTGGGAAAGTATGGCAGTTCTACCTTTAAAACCAATCACATTATCCCCTTCCGTTTGAGCTGTTTTCAAGTCCTGCGTGGTGCCCTAAATAACCGTCTGTGGCTCATGCCAGTCAAGATAGGTCTTTCTCAATTACCATCCTCCCAGACTCATGCACCCATCCCACGCGTTGATAGGAGAATGGTTGCAATGACTTCCCTGTACCAAGTCCAACAGGACACCTTGGCATGCATCTATAGGTATCCACAGAGCCACGGCTGTTCAGCCTTCCGCTTGTGGGCCCGTCCCCCGCCACTGTCATCATCTCCCCATCCCCAGTTGCTTCGTGTGACTGTTAACAGGTGGTGGCAGGAAGGAAGTGGCAGCAGCTTGGGCTGAAGTCCCTGTTTATCCCTAGCTGTATGTACAGCCTGCTCAGGTCCCCTAGAACCAGGCACCATGGCAACCACAGTGATGTCAGACCCACTGTCTCCATGGAAACCGGCAAAGGTATTTGGGTCAACAAAACAAATACTTATGAGACCCAAATAAGAGACACTCTGGAACCCCTATACTCAGGGTCCCAAACCCTGACACCTCTCTCTTGGTTAGGTTAACCGAAGATTCAAAAAATATATATCCCTCTTCTCCCAAGCCAGCATCTCACTGCCTTATTAGGAAGTTCCTTCTGCTGTCTAATCTCCACCCTTCCCTGCTGTGTTTCCAGATCTTTTTCTTTTCATCGACCTTCTGGAAGAAAATCCACCTCCACTCCCTCCCCCCACCCCCTTCTTTTCATTCAGGCAGGATTCAACAAACACCTCCTGTAAGGATTATGACAGGGCTTTCTGCTATTTCTAAAAAACAGCTAAAGGGGGAGCTCTCCCACTCAGTACAAAGCTAGGAAGTCTCGCCTCTAGTTAACTTCAACCCCTTTAACAGTTGCTCCCCCAAACCTCTGAAGCAAAGGATCTAGGGCCACTTGCCTGGGGTACCCAGAGCAAGTTCCTGTTTTGTTAGCGTCGGCACCTGGCCCTCCCCCACCAGCCCATAAATGAAAAGCAGCTCATTCCTTCTAGAGTTCCGCCTTCCCTTTTCCTTATATCACTCCCCTTCACAGGGAAACCATGGACCCCTCCCCAGCAAAGGAATTACCTGACCCAGCTCTTGCTTCGGTCTTCAGCTTAACTTGTTGCTGCCTCCCCTTCGTTTGCAGCCCAAGAGGATCACGTGACCAGAAACTGACCAATGAAAAGTCAACTTCCCCAAGGGGGCGTAAACTTTCGGCCAATAAGAGCAGAAATTGAGAGCCCGAGGAGGGGAAGGGAGGTCTAGCTACACAGCCCCTGCACTTAGGCTTACCTCCTTGTGGGCGACCAGGGTCCCAGCTGAATCTCGAGTTACCTGCCCTTCTTTCCCAATGTTTAAACAGTTTCTAGAAGGAACCTCCCAAACTGAAAGGCAGAGAGTGCCGTCTCCTGAGATGACGCGGGCAAGCAGACAGGTTGGCCCCAGGATAGACGGAGACAGCTGTGAGATGGGGGAAGGGAGAGGGACAGGTCCCAAATCCAGGGCGTGGAAATAGCCCTCCTGCCATTCTCCCCAACCTGCTCCAGCACAGATTGCTTAAAAGATGCCACTGCTACTTTAAAAAATGGTTGAGGGGTGGGAACGATGTCAAAAACATCCCAAAATGAAATTTGCTAAAACAGGAGCAGCCCCTCCCCTCACCCTTAGAGCTACACTTGCTCCCTAACCCAAACAACTGGGAGGTGGGTGGGGTGCTAAACCAAGGAGAGCTCAAGCACTTGTCTTCCAGAGGCCTTGGTGCCAAATCCGTCTGGCTCCAGGCCTGGCCCAGGAATATGCTCAGAAAGGAAACTCTGTCACAGCGGAGACATAGGGGATGGGCGGGGAAACATAGGCCTCCCTTGGCTCAGCAGCTTATACCACAGGGTCAGCTTAGGGGCCAGATCTGCCATTCCCACTCCCAGGGACCCTGGGGAGTATGTATCTCCTCAATCCCTAAGCACCCTACCCAGCAGTGATAGTGGTTCACTGCAGCCTTTTCACACAGCAACAGCAAGGAGTCCTTGTCTGGGATTTTCAAGTCATTTTATTAATCCAACAGTACAAAACACCCCCCCGCCCAACCACCGCATTCTGCCATCACTGTCTTCCAAAAAAGTAGTGGAGTGAGAGGGCCAGGGAGCAGATCCAGTAAAGACACTCCCCCAGGAGCCATTTTACAAAATGCAGGGGGGAGGAAGACAACACAAAAATAGCAACAGATAAATGAGGCCAACAGAACCACAAACACAAGAGCTGAGCGGGGTGGGGGGATGCCATCTCTGCCGTTTTAGTATGGGGGACACTGGGAGCAACACCCAGAGGCCTGCTCGCTCATTCCTCAGGGCCTCAAAGGCTGTCAGCTCCACCAGCAGGATCTTCTCTCCTCATGCCAGGAACTGAGAGAAGTGGGAATAGGGGACCACTAACTTGTCTGAGGAGGACCACACCACATGCCTGCCTTCCCCACCTCACGGAGGAACATGTAGAACCGAAAAGAACAAGCAGCAGTGAGATCCTCATCAGGCCCCAGGCCCATGTCTGGCAGGCAGTGCTTAAAAAATAAAAAAATACAAATAAAAGCCCAGTGCAGGCCTTTGGCTGAGAGGAATGAGAATTGGTTATCACCAGGCCCAAGAGGATATGAAAAAACAGCATGGAAAGAGAAGCAACAAACTCCAGGTTCTTCTACCTTTGAGTACCATGGCAATGAGGATCCCACCACATCTCCTACCCACAGGCTGTCAGAGGGCCTCATTTGGATCCTTTCATAAGCGAGAAAATGAGGTATAAGGGCTCTGCGCCTTTTCAAGCTTTCCTTCAATCAAGCCAGGAAAGTAGGGGAATAAGGGCGCTGAAAGTTGCAGAACACACGAAGTATCATGTGTAACAGATGGGCTGCAGGAAGGAGGGTACCACCGAAGTCCAGACTTCCAGGACAGCCCAAACTTCAAATATTCTGGTCTGTCAGATAACATAACCCAATTTTTGGCAAAAATGTGGTCATCAGGAGAAAAGCATGAGAGGCTGAAAAAGGACCAGTGACTTTGGTATGAGGAAGACATGTCCTGATGGCATCTCTCACCTACTGTTTTGAAGCCCCAAATCACCAAGAAACTGCCATAACCAGGGTTATGCTTCTTCAGGCTATTTGGTTCTCTGAAGGGGGAGGAGTTGGGTAAGTCTTGGAGGAAGCAAAGGAGTGGGTAGAAAAAGGGGAAAATCCCCATTTATTCCCTAAAGCTGTCTCCCAGAGCCCATAAAAGGGCTATTGCAGGGATGGCAACACAATTCCTCTGGCCAGAAACCTTTAACACGTGACTCCAAAAACTAAGGCTGGAGCTGTGGGGCTCGGTAGGGGTATTAGGCACAGGTGTTAGGGGCATCCATCATCAGCAGAGGGAACACCCCTGCCCTCTGGATCTTCCCCCAGCCCCTTTACTCTTGCAGCCACACTCCTGGGCCTCCAGAAATAGCCACAAAATGGCTCTGCTCAGCAGGGCTTTGGTTTCCTGGATCTCTGTAGATCTCAACATGTAAGTTTCTCAAAAAAGTGAGCAATCCAGGCTCTTCTGCCTGCCCACCTCAATTCCTTTTCTGCTCCCAGGAGCCACTGTTTCTGCCCCATGGGGATGGAAAGCCAGTGGAAACAAGGACCAAGAGCCAGACATCAAAAAAATCACCCTGGAAGAGCAGGGAGAGACATGTGCACTTCCCTGGGCCATTTCGCCAGCGTCACCCATCGTTAGCAGCCACAAGCTGCCCCATGCCCTCACGGATGTAGACAGACTGGATCTCCTTGGTCTTGAGGCAGAGATCACAGGCCCAGACGGCAGAGGCTTCAGTGGTCAGCAGCCCATAGGCGCTCTCAGTCATGCCTGTGCACTCACGGTGGAACCACTTCTGGCAGGAGGCCTCACACAGAATGGCATCCTGGTCGTCGTTCACCTCACTCCGACAGGCACCACATGGGTACACCAAGCCTGGGGGAGGCTGGGGCCCAGAGCCCCCACCTGCCTTGCCAGGAGGTGCCAAGTTGGCATCTGGAGTGCCCCCACCCCGCCCACTGCTGTTCGGGGGGAAACTGGGCTGGTTCCCATTAACAGCAGCAGCGGGGGAGCCTGAGTGGGGCTCCTGGGGAAAAGCAGTAGGAGCAGGTGGATTCAAGGGCTTCCCCCCATCCTCACCACCAGGGCCAGGAAAGCCAGGGTCCGGACCAGGAAAGGGACTTGTGTTGGGGGGCAGGCTGGGGAGCCCCTGACCAGGTCTCTGGAGAGGAGAAGGGCCAAAAGGAGCCCCTGGCTGAGCAAATCGTTGGGACAGAGAAGGTGGGCCCAGCTCTGGTCTCGGAGGCTGTCCCATGGTGGGTGAGATCATGGGACCAAATCCCCCCACTGGGCCTGGCATCATCTGCCCGCTAGGAGGACTAAAGTTTTGACCCAGAGGCTGGTTGAAGGGTTGGCTGGGAAAGTTCATGTTGCCTGGGGGTGGGTAGCCAGGGCCCTGGGGGGGCATGTTGAAGGCAGGGCCCATAGGATTGGGAGGGAAGGGGGGTGGCTGTCGACGAAGTGGCTGGGGACCCCCTCCACCTCCAGTGCCATAGCCTGGGGGTACCTGGCCCGCCATGCCCCCCTGCACACGGAAGCCTCCAAAGGGCACAGGACTGCCAAGGAATGGAGGGGCTGCACCCCCCACCTTAGGGGCTCCGAAGTCATCTTCAAAAGGGTTGGATGCAACCAGGTGATCCACCATGGGAGTCGGGGGTGGTGCAAATTCCGTCAGATGTGAGTATGCAGGGCCCTAGTGGGAAACAGTTGAGGGAAAGAGGGTCATGGAGGGAAGCACAGAACTAAACCAAGAGAGCACTGCCAACACAATACACATTTTGGAGGCTGATAGTGGCCAGCTCAGGTCTAAAATCAATATGGATCACAGACCGGGCCCAGTGGCTCACACCTGTAACCCTAACACTTTGGGAAGCTGAGGCAGGAGGATCCCTTGACCCCAGGAGTTTGAGCCCAGCCTAGGAAACATAGTAAGACTCTGTGACTATAAAAAAAAAAAAAAAAAAAAAAGGATGACGAGAGAGAGGTGGAGAGTGGAACCTGCATAGTGCAGTGACTGCGTTTTAAATAGGCAGAACTAGGATGAAATCCCAGCTCTGACCCTGAACAACCTCAAGACTGTGGAGCACATATTTAACATTTTTAACCCCCAGATTTCTCGTCTGTAAAATAGAGATAATGCCTATCTCCCCAACCGGTTGAAGCATGTTAGCACAATCCCTGGCACTAAAAAAAGGCTCAGTAAGTGGTAGATACTACATTCTCATCATGAGGAAACCAGGATAGGAAACATGGAAGAGACCTGGAACCCCGCCTGGTAAGAACTTTGGTCGAATCAACCACCTCTTAGGAGAGGATACTTTCTCCTATATTTGTTATAAGGTTCAGGGAAAGAACCAGAAACGGACCAAGACAGTTTTCTCTCCTCCCTGCAGCTGATGGAAGATACAAACAGATACTGGAACAGCAGAGTAGAGAGTGTCCCGCCAAGGGGCTGCTGGGAAATACTCCCACGACCAAACACCATTCACCTGAGTATTTGACTTTCTTCGCTTCTTTTCTGGGCTCTTCATTTGCAGACCTGGAAGAGCAGCAAAAGGAAGACGCAGACAAGTTTCCCTGAGGTTTCCCCAACCTCTTTTCTCTCAGCCATGCTCTGAGGAACTCCTTTGACGTCAATACATACTTGCTTATTTATTTAGCAAATGCTAACAAGGGATGCAATAGGAAAAATAGATTGTGAAGATGATCATACTCTCAGCCATGTCTTCCTTTAAATGAGAGATGTCCCATCTTTCGAGATCCTCAAGCTCCAAGTGACTACTGAATTGCATGTGGCTCCAAACCCTACAGTCCTCAATGTGTGACACCTGCCCCCAATCCCTGGAGCGCTACACCCACTCATCCTTTTCACCTGAGCCTCCCTTCAGGCCCTTCAGCCTGTGAAACACTCTCCGCCCACCATCTCTCCCCTCTGAGGTTCCCAACTCCGGGGTCTCTGCATCCCCCGCCCGTCGCAGCGCTCTCACCGGCCTTGCCCTGCTTCCTCCCGGTGCTGGGCGGCGCAGGGGGCGGTGCGGGGCCGCCACCTCCCTCCAGCTTGTCCGGTGGGGGCGGCGCCGAGGCGGCCATGGAGTGGGGGACCGGGGTCAGCGGCGGCGGCGGGGGATGGAGGCGCCCTCGGGCTGCACCATCGCCCAGAAAGGGAGTCAGAGGCAGCACAGGCCCCCGAGCTGCAGCAACCCCAATGTGCGGCGACCGGAAAGCGCCAAGCCGAAACGCGAACTGCGCGCTCTCTTCAGACTCGCTGCCCGCCAGCGGCGGCAGCAACCGGAACCGGAACTCGGCGCGGCTACCACCACTGAGCGCGGCGGGAAGGGGGAGAAAGGACCGGCCGGGGGTCTACGCTTGAAAGCCTGCGAGGGGCGAGGCGTACCACGGCACCACGCGAGTGGAGAGGGTCGTTTCCGCTAGCGGGCGGCCCACACCAGCTGACCAAGGGGCGGCGGCGGCGGCGCGCGGCGGCCCTGCTAGTGGACTGTACCATCCCGGGCGGTGGAGCCGCCGCGAAGGGGCGCGCGCGAGCCGGGGGCGCGCCCGGAAGGCCCAGGGAGCCCGGGGACCGGCGTGGGGGCGCCAGAGCCACCCCCTCCGCGGACACGACATCCCCACGGAGACGGTGGGGCGGCACGGCCCACCCTGCCACGCCCAAACTCTGCAGACCCCCAGCTTCCCTCGGCCGCCGCGACCTCCCGTCTCCCTCCCCCTCTGCCGCTGAGGGCCCGCGGCGAACACAATAGGCTTCTCAGAAGGGTTAAGAGGCCGAGGTAGAAGAAATACAGACTTTAATGAAGAGTTTTCCCTTTGGTATAAGTGAGACCCGTGGAAACCCAAACGACAACAAAAGGAGGCCAGGATGAAAACGGTGAACTCTCCCCTATCCGCAGGCCGAAGGAGGGGGCCGGCTTGCTCTGGTGTGGCTTGTAGGAGGTGCTCAGAACTGCAGCCTTCGCGTTTCCCCTCCGTGAAACTGACAGGCATTCGGGCAAACTTCTGCCTCTCGGCCTCCCGGTAAGAGGCCCAAGTTTTTCTCGTCCTATCTGGAAATCAGTTTCATCTGCCTCAGGTCTCTGATATAAAAGATAATGCTGCCGATCCCAGTTACCTCACAGGCCTGGGCGAGGAAAATGCCAAGAGCTGTAAAAGGTCTTGGAAAAGTCAAAAAGGTGATGTATAAATGTAATAATTGATTATCATTTTGTGCTCAAGAATAAGCCATGGAAAACAATTAGGAAAGTAAGTCTACAGCCCTAAAATATATGCATATAAAATTTTAAAAGAATGCAGTTCCAACTCTGCAGATGGTATTTGGGGATTGTCTACTGCTTTAGAGTTTCAATGCCCCTTTTCTCACCTCCACAAAATCCACTTGGGAGAGTTAACTGTACAAGGGGCCCAAATTCGTCACCCCACTCCCCCATCCCAAATGGGAGGCAGGGCACAGGCTCGAGGAGGAAGGGCTACACTTTGGCTGTAGAGTACAACAGGCATGCAACATGGGAGGGCGGGCCTTATGAAATGTATATACAGACCCCTTGGGGTGAGGGGCCCCGGCCAGGAGGCACTGAGCAAGGGAGGGGTCCATCTCCCCCCTGGCCGGGAGGGGGGCTCTGGGGCAATCTCTAAGGGTTGCGTATCCCCAGGGAGAGGGGACAGCTGCCACTCCTGCCTCTGTTCTCCCAGCCCAAACTGGAGAGGATGCTGAGCAAGGAGAAGACAGGTCCCAGAAGCCAAGAAGGTGTTGGCATCCCTGTGATTGAACTCAGGGGCCCAAGAACTCTGCATAAAATATCTTCAGACCTAAGAGATGGTCAAAGGCACAAAGTTTAAACATGGGGGTTGGGGGGCATTGGGAGGGGTCTGGGGTACCCTGAAGCCCAGAGGTGTGATTCGTTCCCCCTTGCCCAGAAGGGTGACTGTTCCACTGGGCCTGTCACCACAAGACATTTTCTATGACAAGCACTCACCTTCTTGGGGAAGGGGCATCAGGTTGGCACAGGAAAGGCCCAGGTAAGGGGCCACTCTGTACATTAATACTTTGGTGATTAATGTTTGGGGAGAAGTAGGATTCTCCCCCAGGCTTCTTGACTCAAACCCTCTCACTCAGCTGGATACAAAACCCAGTGTCCACACTACTCCCAGCTCTGACACAAGGCCAAGCCCACAGAACACTCCCAAATGAGGTCCCGAGAGTTAGGGAATAGGGCGGAGGGAACTGGAGGGCATCTTCTGGAAGACAGCGCTGGGGCAGATCACAGTTTCCGCTCAACAGGTTGCTGTAGACACAGTTCGCTGCCCGCAGAGATGATAGGCAAGTGATTGTCCATGTGGTAGCTGATGAGGTGACTGACACTCTCAAAGCGGTGATCCTTTGTCCGAACCTGGGAGGGTGGGAAGGAAGGTGGTCAATTCAGGTGAAGAGTCAAGACCTCATCCTCCAAGGTGGAAGACTGTGAAACAGACAAGAGGCTTAAAGGAGAAAAAAATGGTGGGGGAGGGAGGGGCTTGTCAGTCCTGATCACTGAGGCTTCTCTAAAAAGAGTTGTAGGAATAGACAGGTCAGTGAAGTGGGAAAAGGCAGAGGAGACATCGACCCTGAAATGGAAGCTGAGACCTATATATCCCTTTCTTGACCTGGAGGAAGTTGGCGTATCTCAGAAGAGTATACACAGTACAAAAAAAGATGTGGAGGCCAGGTGTGGTGGCTCGTGCATGTAATCCCAGCACTCTGGGAGGCCAAGGCAGGTGGACCACTTAAGCCCGGAAGTTCAAGAACAGCCTGGGCAACATGGCAAAACCCCATCTCTACCAAAAAAAAAAAAAAAAATTAGCCAGGTATAGTGGTACATGCCTGTAGTCCCAGCTACCTGGGAGGCTGAGGTGGGAGGATTGTTTGAGCCCCGGAGGCAAAGGCTGCAGTGAGCTGTGCTGTGCCACCACCCCCCAGCCTGGGTGACAAAGTGAGACCCTATCTCATTTAAAAAAAAAAAAAAGGAAAAGGAGGGTGAGATTACTGTAGAAAACAAACAAAATTTTTTTGTTTCCAGACAGGGTCTCTGTCACCCGGGCTAGAGTGCAGTGGCACAATAATAGCTCACTGTAACCGAGAACTCCTGGGCTCAAGCCATCCTCAGGCCTCAGCCTCCTGGGCAGCCAGAACTACAGGCATGTGTCACCATTCCTGACTAATTTTTTATTTTTTTTTTTACTTTTGTAGAGATGAAGTCTCACTATGTTGCCCAGGCTGGTCTCGAACTCTGGCCTCAAGCAATCTTCCCACCTCAGCCTCTCAAAATGTTGGGCTTACAGGCTGGAGCCACCATACCTGGCTAAACAACCAGAGTTTGGAGGAACAGTAAGGCAGTACAGATAAGAGAAAGCACAACCATCTGAGTCCCAAATCTGGGGAGCTGGGGAAGCCCGTGGATCTTCTTACAAAAGGAAACTTGCAGTGTCTAGCCTCTAACCATCTGAGTTTGGGCATCACAACCTCTTCAGGGTGGTCTCCTCATTTGTCAAAAGAGGGGCACAGATGAGATGACTGCCTTCTAGCTCTGATAAGCTTACAGCTTGGGGATTTGAGGAGGAGCCAGGGCTGTGTTTATTTTGTTTTATTTTGTTTTTTTAGGCAGAGTCTCACTCTGTTGTCTAGGCTAGAGTGCAGCAGTGTGATCTCGGCTCACTACAACCTCCACCTCCCAGTTCAAGCCATTCTCCTGCCTCAGCCTCCCGAGTAGCTGAGATTACAGCTGTCTGCCACCACACACAGCTTTTTTTTTTTTTTTTTTTT
>NW_022437088.1:643033-658710 GCF_009761245.1 Sapajus apella | reverse complement strand
CTCCCAAAGTGCTGGGATTACAGGCGTGAGCCACCATGCTCAGCCATATTAACTCAGTCTTTAATATCGTATTTTCCTTTCACCAGTGTTCATTAAGATATTAAGAAAATCCCTTTTTTTTTTTTAGATGGAGTCTTGCTCTGTCGCCCACGCTGGAGTGCAGTAGCGCGATCTTGGTTCATTGCAACCTCTACCTCCTGGGTTCAAGCGATTCTCCTGCCTCAGCCTCCCAAGTAGCTGGGACTACGGGCACAGGCCACCACACCCAGCTAGTTTTTGTATTTTTAGTAGAGACAGGGTTTCACCATATTGTTCAGACTGGTCTCAAACTCCTGACCTCAGGTGATTCACCCGCCTCGGCCTCCCAAAGCGATGGGATTACAGGCGTGAGCCACCGTGCCTGACCAATCTTTATATTTTTAGTAGACACCAGGTTTCACCATGTTGGCCAGGCTGGACTCGAACTCCTAACCTCAAGTGATCTGCTCACCTCGGCCTCCCAAAGTGCTGGGATTACAGGCGTGAGCCACTACGCCTGGCCCTGTGCCAGGACTGTAAAGGACATAGTTCAGGCTAAGGGATAAGCCCCTGGAGGAAGATGCCAGACACCCTGAAGGGCAGAGAGGCCCACAGAGAGCTGCCCAGCAGGAAATGTCTAGAAAGCAATCAGGGAAGGAACAAGGATACACCGTAGGGTACTGTACCTTCCTTTCTGCCACCCCTCACCCACACCTCTGCCATACTCACCACACCCTCAGGGTCCACCAGTAGCAGATGCTTGGGCTGCCCACTCTGCAAGCCAGTGAGCACATACTGGCCAGGTGTGGTTGTGCTCTCCCGCACCAGGAAGTCCCCGTTGAGCTGCAGCAGTGCCTCAGCCTCCCGCCGGCTCAGCTTCCCATGGAACCAGGGCTCCCCTCGGAGCTGCTCAGCCATAGTCACTAACTGGGGAGGTGGAGGCACCCGAAGGGCATCTTCAAAGGGCTCTGGAGGTGTAGAGAGAGGGTGAGGGGAGGTAGCAGGCACAACACACACCCAAGACCCAGACTTCAGGGAAGGAGAGCCAGGAAGCAAAGAGCAGATACACGCAGGGGAATGCCAGAACCAAGTAGGAAGATAGGGATGCAGAGAGCAGAGAGGAGCACTCACTCATGTCAAATAGGTCCCGGGGCGCGCTGCCATTGACGGCAGGATTGGGGGGCCCAGCACCGCCCCCTGCTTGCCGGGTCTTATCTAGGTTCTGGACGTTGACGTAGGAGGGATCATCGAAGAGCTCTCTGCCTGCTGAGGAAAGGGAGGCTCTACAGTGATCCCGGTCCTGTGTCCAGCACTCCCCAGCTCCGCCCATCTCAGCTCCCTTCATACCTGGACAGGGTGGTGGAAGTGGCATCTGTTTGCGGACTTCTGGATCTCCTCCAACAGGCTGTCCTATAGGCTGCAGGGATAAAAATAAGGTGGGACCAGGGGCCCTAACCAGCCACTCCCACCCTAGGCCCACCCCGCCTCCATCCACACAACTTACCAGTGTAGCTCCCAAGTGGCTGGGGGTCTGGGCAGTGGGTGGAGTGGCTCCTTCCCGAAGCCTCATGTCTACTACCCCCCCAAGCGGGGGTTCCTTCCCCGGGAAGTCATTATAGTACTGATGGTCAGGTGGCTCTTCCTCCTCCTCATCCCAAGCTGAGCCATCAAAGCCAGCCATCCTGAGAGACAGGACAGTGAAGGTGTGGCTGTAAATGTGTGGTGGGCAGGAGGAGGGAACGGAATGGCAGCCATGTATTCGGTATTTACTATGAGTTAGGCCTAAGGCTGAGTGTTTTATATACACAATCATTTCATTCTCCTGGCAACCCCATAAGATAGGTATTGTTTTCTTCCCTAGTTTTACAGATGAGGCAAATGAGGATCAGTGGTGAAAAGATTTGCCTGAGGTCTCACAACTAAAAGGTGACAGAACTCAGATTTAAATTCAGGTTTGACTTTAAAGCTCATGCCCTTGGCCAGGCGCAATGGCTCATGCCCGTATTCCCAACACTTCGAGAGGCCAAGGAGGGAGGGTTGTTTGAGCCTAGGAGTTCAAGACCAGACAGGGCAACATAGTGAGACTGTCTCTACCAAAAAAAATAATAATATTTAGCCAGGTGTCGTGGCATGCACCTGTAGTCCCAGCTACTGAGGAGGCTGAGGTGGGAGGATCACTCAGCCCAGGATATGGAGGCTGCAGTGAGCTGTGTAATTGCACCACTGAACTCCAGCTTGGGCAACACAGCAAGATTCTGTCTCAAAATAAAAAAAGTAATGCTCTTGCCCTTGATCACTGTGCTATCTGCCAGGAAGGAAGGGAAGCACTGTGTAGTGAGGTGGGGAGGAGGCATTACAGAATAGTTTAACCTCTCCTAAATATTCAGTCCCTCCTGGCGCCACTGCTTATCCCTCAAGGCCTGAGGCGGGAAAGACCGTAATCTCAGGGAAAAAAGATATCCTCACAAACCCAAGTTCTTGATGGTTCTGGAGGCAGAAAAATACAGACTGCCAGAGAAATGGGCAAGAAAGAGGGATGGGAATAGAAAATCTCATCTAGCCAGAGAGAGAGATGTAACTTGGAGGCCCTAGACTGCAGCTCCACCATGAGCAACAGGAGGAAAAGCTGGCCCTGCAGCAAGCAGGGCCTCAAGAGTCTTTCCTTGTGGGCCACAGGAAATGTAAGAATCGCAGGAAGTGGGAAGCAGAGGCACGCAGGTTATTCCCACCCTGAGCCTCTCAGCTCAAGTGTGGGAAGAGCAGCCCTCCTTTCCCAGTCCTGGTCTGGGGCTCAAGAGCTGCTGGACACCCTCCCCACCTGCTCACCTGTCATGGGGTGTGACCAGTTTGGGTGGGTTCCTGAGGTATTGTTTGAAGCGCAACTCAAAGGCCTGGCCAATGGTGCTGATGACATCCTGGGCAAGCCCTTCAGGACACTCCAGAATGTGGCAGGCTGAGGGCAGGGCAGAGGTGGTCAGTGAGCTGAGCCCACCGGGAGGAGGCATAGATAGGGCCCTCATCTTCCTTAGCAGGAACCCCTACTTAGCTCTACTTAGTAAGAGTGGGTGCAGATGACCCCAGGTCCCGCTCACCTCCTCAAACAGCCGGACCCACCCAGTGCTCCCCACCATGCCTCACCTCTCTGATTCACAGGGTCTTTGGCAACATAGGCGACATACTCAGCTGTGTCCTGGGGAGGAAGGTCAGAAAATGTTACAGCTCCACTTTACCCCTGATCCCTAAAACCCCATCCTTTTCAGATATCCCCACAATTCTAGCACCCCCACTTCTCTAATAAATGTCTTCCCAATCCCTAGCCACTTGCTCTTCTCCCACCACCTTTGCTCTGTTCCCCAACTCACCGGATCCCCGCCGGATGCAAATGAGATAGATTGCATGTGGTGGTTGGCGATGATCTGAGAATTAGGGCAAGGGATGAAGAAGGAAGGGAATGCCATGTGTCAGGCAGTCTCAGGGCCCAGAACCCTGGCACCCCAGTCTCATTCTCTGGGTTCCTTATCCCATGTGCTCATTTCCTCCGTCCCTACTGGTCTCTTGCTCTCAAGCCCTCTTCCTAGTTTTTGGCCTCCTAACTAGATCTCCCCTTAGCACCCCCACCAGTGTTTCTAGTCCCCCTGCCCAACTCCACCAACCTGCTTGCAGTCTGCGGCCATGAGGTTGAGGCTGCTGGTGGAGATGGTGAGAGTGATTGGCATTCCAGCAAATTTCAGGTTACTCCTTCCCAGGATAGAGCTGAGCGGGCGGCTACAGGGCTAAGGTAGGGCCCAGGGTCTCAGAAGGTGAGGGTTCCCAGCTCCAGCAAACCACACTCTTGCCTTCTGGCCTTCCACATGCCCCAAACTTGCCTTCCCCCTGCCCCTCACATCTCCCAGCAGCATCCCTATCCCCAATGACCCCAGGTACCTTTCTCCTCCTTGTCGCCCCCTTAGCACCCGGCACAGCCTCACACACCAGACTGATGGCCTCCCTGGGGAAAGAGGGGTACTCAGACCCAGTGCCTGCCTGCCTCCCACTCAGCTGGGGCTGCCACAGGGCTGGGGGAGGGGAAAGCCAGGCCAGACTCCCAGGGCACTCCAGGCTCTTTGTCGTGGTGGATTGAATTAAGGGCCTTTAATATTTGATGACACTGAGAGGCCGCTTCCTGGCTGATTGGGTTAGGGCCTCAATGGGTACAGACCCACCCGCTTCCAGCTACCAAATGTCCCATTCCCTTCCCAAAGGCAGCAGTAACCTTCCATCTACCCCCATTTTCTACTCCAGCTCCACCTGCCAGCTGCTTCTACCACCTTCCCCACAACTCCCAAGGCTGGATAGGTAAGGAGGATCTGAGTCAGAGGGGCCTCCTTTCAGTAAGATGCAGAATCACTACCAGCCTTCTCTCAATCCCCTTCACTACCCAAAGATCAGCCCCCGCCAGCAGCACTCAAGTGACCACCCCCTCCTCCCTTTCCTGTGGCCTCACTAACCCCAGGACTCCCCCAATCCACTCCCTCCCCACTAACCTGGTGACCTGAGTCCGGGTGTTGAAGTCCAGGGCACGCATTGACTGCAGGACCTCCACACAGCCCATGTACTGAGGGGAAGGAGGGGGGGGACAGCAGGTCAGCAGCTCCCCCACCCCAGCCCCTTCACAAAGGGCCCTAGGACTTTGCCCACATGGTCCCTAAGGGAAGTACAGATGGAGAGGTTCTGCCCACTTCCCGTGGCTACATCCCACAATCAAGGTGAAAGACAACAGGGAATAAGGAAAGAAAGAAAGGCAGGCTAGAAAGAAGGACCTCACGCACTGGGGAGAGAGTTTGGAGGGGAGCGACAGGCATTGGCTGGGATGGAGTGACAACTCCAGAAAGCGGGAGGAGAATGGAGGGGAGGATCAGTAAGTCACTCATTCCAACACTTACTAAGAGCTTCTGCCATGCTGGGCATTGTGCTAAGCATGGCAGGGTGGGGGTGGGGGAGTCAAAAGAAGGAAGGGGGCTCAGGCAGAGCTGGAAGGGAAGGGGCTACAGAATCAGGGAAGGGATGGGGAAGGTTTAGGAAATAGGACACTGAAACGGGGTTGTGGAACAGCAGAAAAAAAAGATTCCAGCCAAGCTGGAGTGAGCAGAACTGGGGGGGTCTGGGAGGGAGTGGAAGAGAGGATGTTCACTCACCCGAACCAAGTAGCAAACCCCGGGTCCCATGACTTTGTCGTTGGGATGCAGCCAGCCCCGTGTGGGCTTATTGACAAAGCTCCCGTGGCGGGTCCACTCCTCGCCCCCCAGCTGGCCCCCTTCCACCCGAGTCCTGCGCCCGCCGCCTCCACTCAGCTTGTTCATGTCCTGGAGGAGGGGTAGGGGGCCTGAGTCTGGCATGGCTGCGCCTACGATCCCCTCCCCATCATCGGCTGCCCTTCCTGGCTCCCCCTTAGGCCCGGGGCGCCCCCCAGCCGGGTTGGCCAGCCTCAGGTTGCTCATCCGCGGGAAGAAGGAGCACAGGGTAGTGGGACTATCGTCCCCAGGCAGAGGAGGCAGGATGGGCCCCAGGGATGAGGCTGATGGGGAAGGCAGCTCCTCCGGGGGGGTGGACCCTGAAGCCCCCTCCTCCAGCGATGACAGAGACTCATTCCGGAGTGGATTGTACTTGGGCTTGGGGGGCAGGAGATCCATAGCTGAGGTGAGAGAGGGGCTGCTGCCCGGCCTGGCCCCCCTGCCAGTTTGGGCAAGGGGGCCAGGCAGGGGGTATCCCCAGGCCCTTAGCCTGGTCGGACCTCTGTGGCCCAGGAGTCACAGAAGTCCTGGGGAGGGAGAGGGACAAGTGGCTTCCGCTCCCCAGCTCAGACCCAGACAGTTTCGGGCCCCATCCCCGCCCAACGTGGAGCCTCTTCTCTGGCTAAGAAGAGAACAGGCTGGACCCAGAGCTGCCTGGCTCCTCCCTGGGGGCGGGGAGCTAAGGAGAGAGACCAATCCCGAGGACAGTGCTGACTCACAGGCTCAGAGGGGCTGAGCCCCACCCTGCCCCAACCTCGAACTCTCCCCAGCCCTATACAAACAACTAGTAATCTGGGGAGGAGAAAAGTGGGGGGTGGGAGGAGAGGATGGAGAAATAAGACGGAAAGGAGGTGTGGGTCACTGGAAACCGGACACGGGCAGACCAAAAGGGACAGGAAGCCAGGCGAGAGTAGAGGGGAATGAGGGAGGAAACAGAGGCAGCTGGGGGTGGAAAAGGGAGGAGATCTCAGAGCTCAGCACTTCCCTTCCTGTCCTGGTTGAACACTAGAATTCCCCCATTCTTGAGCCCAGGCCATCCCCCACCACTACCACATACAGTGAGCCTGGGCAATTAGCATCCTCTGCTACAACAGCTGTGGACTGGAGCTAGCGAAGTGGGGATGGGAAGGAAGTGGTCCCAATGGATGCAGAGCAGGGTCAAGAGGAAGAGCAATGCTGGTGAAAATCAGGGAATAAAGTCCAACCTGGATGGTACATCAGGAAGCTACCAGGCCAGAAGGTAACAAGAGGACACGCTGGTCACAGCTTGTTCTCTATGCACGGCATCTACCACACCAAGGAGCTATGGCTCACAGCCAAGCACTGTCCGGTCTCCCCTTTCCACAGGCCTTAACACAGTACATTGTCAAGGGTGAGAATGAGGCCTCAGGTCCCCACACCCACTCCAAACCACCCCACTTCATATCCCTCCTCTTACAGGGTCCTAAGCCCCACCAAAGAGCACAGTGTCCCTCGCACCAGGGGAGGAGCCTGGCTGGAGGAGGTAGAAAAAACAGTTCTCCAAGAGACATAGAAGCTACAGGCCAGGAAGGACAGAGAGATCAGAAGACACATCCATGTCAATAAGGACAGGAGAAAAAATAAGTACAGGAGGAAGGGGTGTCAGGAGAAGACGGGCTGAAGCTGGCACAGGGAACAGTCCCAAACCCATTCCCGCCACCCACGGCTTCCTGCCACTGCTCTTCTGGAGAATGCCATAGGCAAAGCTGGAAAGTGACCAAAAAAACAAGTTAAAGATACATATTCCCACCAGGTGCAGTGGCTCCCGCCTGTAATCCCAGCACTTTGGGAGGCCGAGGCAGGTGGATCACCTGAAGTCAGGAGTTCGAGACCAGCCTGGTTAACACAGTGAAACCCCGTCTCTACTAAAACTACAAAAATTAGCTGGACGTGGTGGCAGGAGCCTGTAATCCCAGCTCTGGAGGCTGAGGCAGGAGAATTGCTTGAGCCCAGGAAGTGGAAGTTGCAGTGAGCTAAGATCAAGCCACTGCACTCCAGCCTGGGTGACAAGAGCGAAACTCCGCCTCCAAAACAAAAAAAAGATACATATTATCTCAAGCTCACCTTGGAATTACCCTTAGATTTACTTAAGTGGATTTATATATATAATATGATTATCCTGATTAACAACATTAACACTTAAAGTGTGTTAGATACTGTGCTTAACTCTTTCTTTTTTTTTTGAGACAGGGTCTTGCTTTTCGATCTGTCCCCCAGGCTGGAGTGCAGTGGCATGATCTTGGCTCACTTCAACCTCTGACTCCCGGGCTCAATTGATTCTCCTGCCTCAGCCTCCTGAGTAGCTGGGACTACAGGCCCATGCCACCACACCAGGCTAATTTTTTGTATTTTTAGTAGAGATGGGGTTTCACTGAGTTAGCCAAAATGATCCCCATCTCCTGACCTCGTGATCTGCCCATGTCAGCCTCCCGAAGTGCTGGGATTACAGGCATGTGCCACCGTGCCCGGTCGCTTAACTCTTACATCTCCCCTTAGTGCTCATTCCAGGAGAGCCTTGTCACTCTGTCAGCTAATCCTGAGAAGGAATTTTATCACTTCATTTCCAGCCAGCTCTCAGGCATAGAGAGAATGAGGAAAGGATTCCAACATAGCCTCACACTCCCAAAACACACAAACACACACTAGGATGTCCTCATCTGTGGAGATGATATTCTGTGGAAGCCTGCAGTATGCAGAGCCAGGGAAGGACCGATGGGTGTGGGTGTTTAGAAGAAAAGAAAGAAGTATAACTCTTTAAATTTGCATAGGGAGAAAGAAGATTGCCTACTGGAAGTCCAGGTGATTGGGTGTAGGGGAGAAGCTGTGTGTGGCTTCTCAGCCCAACTGGGAGGAGGGGAGAGGAGCGGGAAGTAGCAGGAAATGGCGAAAGCCTCAGGAATGTTTCCAGCAGAGAAGGCTGGGCACACGGGACCAGGAGGAATGCCCAGAAAAGAACTCTGATTAGGGGGAGAGGAAGAGACAGAGAAGTAGTGACTGAACTGTCCCTTAAAAAAAAAAATCAAACAAAAAGGGCACTATTATCTACCGCCACTCCAAACCACCGTTTTTCTGGTAATAGAAAACTTTCGCTCCTGTCACACCCACATGCCACACACCAACAAATCTATGGTCCTATCCACTTACGTACAGGTAAAGCCTAGAGCTATTTCTGGGGTGGGGTTGGTCCTACGAAGAGAAAACCAGGAAGTGAGGCTGGGAGTCTGAGAGCAAGTCTCTCTCCCTCTCATGCCAAACCCCAAGTTCAGCCCCTTCAAATAACTCTACCCTTAGAGAAAGTTAAGAAAGGGGAAAATGAGCCGGGCACGGTGGCTCACGCCTGAAATCCCAGCACTTACGGAGGCCAAGGCGGGTCGATCAGGAGTTCGAGACTAGCTTGGCCCACATGGTGAAACCCCGTCTCTACTAAAAATACAAAAATTAGCCGGGCATGGTGTCGGGTGCCTGTAATCCTAGCTACTCGGGAAGTTGAGGGAGGAGAATCACTTGAACCCGGGAGGCAGAGGTTGCAGTGGGACGAGATCGCACTATTGCACTCCAGCCTGGACAACAAGAGCGAAAGTACGTCTAAAAAAAAAAAAAAAAAAAAGGGGAAAACGGCTGCCTTTAACCTCACGCCTCACAGCCAGAGATTGGAACTTTGACTTCCCACCTAGGGGAGCACGAGAGTGCTCGGAAAACTGATCCCAAGGCCCCAAAAAAAGAGAAAGGACAGGGAAATATAAGCAGGTGGAGTTTCAGGGATTGAAGTCAAGGCTTTTCAGTTGATGATCTAGGTCCCACAAAGATAAAACTACTAAGGGGGCGTGGTCCCCTAGGACTAGAGCATCTGACTTCTAAGCAGGGAGGCGTTCTGGACAGTCAGACGTGGATTACGGAAGGGGCGGGGTCTCAGAGGGGCGGGGCCCTGGATAGGCGTGGCTTCAACAAATTCGAATCTCGTTCTTTGAAGAGTAGGGTTTTGCCCTTTAGGGAGATAGGCTTTTTGACAGGAGTTAGCGGAGGATCTTTGCTAGGAGGCGTAGTTTCGAAGAATGGAAGGAGTAACGAAGGATTTCTCTTACAAGGGCTTGGACCGTGTCTGGGGGTGGGACTTTCAGGAAAACTGGGCGACAGGGTGGGGTTGGAGACAAAAAATAAAAATCAAGTCGGGGTTCGGGGGAGCCCCCCGAAGTTGGGAGGTGGGACTTCCGGGGAGAGGGGTCTCAGGGGGCGGGACTTATAAATGAAGACCGGAAGTGGGGTCCCGCGAGAGGGGTTCCGGGGTGGAAGAGTGGGTCACCTAAGGAGAAAAAAATCAAGACTCACCAGGGCCTCATGGAGTCTCCGCACCGCGCCGCGGGCCGATTTGGTTCCGGATTACGCCCCTGCCAGCTTAGGTTACCGCTCCAACTTTCTTCCCGGGCCCTGCCTCCCCGGAGAAACTTTATTACACTCACTTCCGGCCTCACTCACCCCTGACCCTCTACCTCAGGGTCCCTCCTTCACGCTTCCCACTTTCCCGAGTCAGCCAATGGTAGCGCGAGATCACGCACAAAGGCAGTGGTGGCCAATAAGAGGGCTACTTTTGATCCACGCTCATTCTTGAGAAACGTAGTAACTGCCCTCCAATAAGGACTCGAGGAGAAGCAAATCTAAGCCAATTGGAAGCTTGAAGGTGGAGCTGTCCCGCCTTGGGCCAAACGGACCAATAGGAAGTGCGGGCGGCGTGTTTGAAAGCGAGGCCAAAGTGGGTGGGAGCGCGTGCTGCTGGGAGTTGCTTGGAGGTTGGCGGCGCGGGGCTGAAGGCTAGCAAACGGAGCGATCATGTCGCACAAACAAATTTACTATTCGGACAAATACGACGACGAGGAGTTTGAGTATCGGTTAGTGCTGGCGTGGGGGCAACAGCGAGGTCGTAAGCTTTGACCATTGAGATTACAAGGAATTAGTAACTGGAACCGTGGCGATAGAATTGGCGCATGCGTACGAAATGCGAACAGGCTAGGGTGTGATTGGTGGAAGGCGTGAGGCGCATGCGCGGAGGTGGGAGGAACGCGTAAAATAAAGTGGTTGCGGATTTGGAGTCGGCCCTCAGTTGAAAGGAGGGAGGGGTGGGCGTGGTTAAAGTACTGACCACCCTCACCCAGGAGGGTTTCTGGATCTTTCTCTGAACTTTATTGGGCAAATTTAACTTGCCTTGTGGAGACTGTTTGTTTAACAATAATCCTGTGGAATCTAGTAGGAGAACGTAGCAAAAGCGGAGCTGGAAGTTTCCTCGCGTCCCTAATGCGAGAGTAGCGCTGAGAGCTGAATGTTGCTCATTAACTCGCGAAAAAGACAAGGGGCGTGGTTGGCCTGTGTTAGGTAGGGGACTGCTTGGGACTGCAGTGGAATAAAACTGGCCAGTAGCATTGAGAAAATAACTAATATGGCTCTAATAGATTTCCTTTAAATATCTATTGAAACACGGAGTACTTAATAGGTTTCAGGTGTTCTGCTAAAGTGCTAGGTTAACACGTGGTCTCTGCTGTTGACAAACTTAAAAATTTGTGGATGGTACAGACAGCAGAAAGGTGATACACGCTATGCTAGGAGCCATTACAGGGTGTGATGGGAGCACACAAGACTTGCTAAGGAGAAGGCTGGTGACCCGAAGGCTGCGGCTTCGTAGCTGTGCGCGGCGGTTGGGGTTTGGCTAGAAATTGAGTCCCCTACTTTTGCTAACTCCAGGACGCCCCTCCTCCCCCACCCTTCGAGAACCCCCGCCTCCACGGCTTTGGAGACACCTCTCTCTGTCTGCCTTCCCTGGGCTGGGGGTGGGGACGGGGGAGTGTCCTAAGGGCCAATTCAGTGTGATGTCCCTTTTCACCACTATTGAAAATGAAACCAGTAGTAAACTACCGCTTGTTTTCATCTGTAGGTGGGAGATAATGAGAACACATGGACAGAAAGGGACGGGAACAACAGACATTGGGGCCTACTTGAGGGAGAAGGGTGAGAGGAGGGAGAGGTTCAGAAAAAAAAAAAAAAAAAAAAATTGGGTACTATGCTTAGTACCTGGATGATGAAATAGTCTGTACACCAAACCCCGGAGTCAGGAGTTTATATAACAAACCTGCACATGTACCCTTGAACATGAAAGTTAAAATACTGAGAGAAGGGAAAAAAGGAAGAGGGAAAGTTGGGGAAAGCTTCCTAGAGGAGAGAGCCTGAGATGAGACTCTAAGAAAAAGGTATGAAGGAGAAAGCACTTCTTGACTGAAATTGTTTAGAAGACACTGGTTAATGACAATGCGTCCAGGGATCCAAAAAGAAGAAAAGACACTGGTTAGCCATCTGCCAAGGGTGGTGATGATAGAAGGAATCCTGGCACTGAATGTAGCATTCGAATTTGATGGATTTTAAGGGCATAATAATTCTGGATTGGGAATAAAGGAAGACACAGGATTCCACAAATGTTGGCATTATGCTCATCTGTATTAATTGTAATAATTAAGGCAACTTCCTGGTTTGTATTTTGTCTCCTCAATTGGAGAACATAAAATGAAAACTTGCTTTTTTTGTATCTCTTCACCTAGCCTAGTTCAGGGCTTTGGGTCTTCTAGAAACTTGATGTGCACTGATAAACATGTAACCATCTTTATGCTAAGAGGACCCCAGACCCTCCTTTGATATAATTAACTTTCCTCAGCTGTTTTCCTCTACATCTGAACTAAACTAACTTAAAACTGTATGTGCTCATAAGAGATTTGCAGAGGTGGGAAGGAACCACCATTTCATCCCCTGGAAGATGAAACTCTTAACTTGGCAATGGCATTTTGGTTTAAGTGGGATTTTTTGATCTATGTATTGAAGCCAAATTTCGTGCCAGGAATGTATTAGAATGTGAGCTATTTCAGATATTTGGATTTGAATTTTCTGTTTTAGGGGAATTGGGGGTAACATCTACTACTAGCACAGAGGGAGAACTTAGTACATTTTCATTGAGCATGACGCAGTCTATCTCGATTACCATCAGGGTAATGTTTGATTCACATCAGGGTAATAATTTCTTTGCCATGAAGGGAGACTTATCCTTGGTTAGGAAGAGAAGATTCAGGATAGAAGTTTTTTTTTTTGTTTGTTTGTTTTTTTTTTGGAGACAGAGTCTTACTCTGTCACTCAGGCTAGAGTGCAGTGGAGCGATCTCGGCTCACTGCAACTTCTACCTCCCAAGTTCAAGCGATTCTCATGCCTTAGCCTTCCGAGAAGCTGGGATTACAGGTACCCGTTACCACACCCAGCTAACATGTTGACCAGGCTGGTCTCAACTCCTGACCTTGTGATCCACCTGCATCAGCCTTCCAAAGTGCTGGGATTACAGGTGTGAGCCACCGCGCCCAGCCAAGATTCAGGATAAATTTATTTTTTTTTTTTCTTTCTTTTTCTTACTGCTCATCATTCTCAAATTTTCTTTTTAAGATACATGTCTAGAGAGAATAGATGTAGCTGTTATAAAAAAAAAAAAAAAAGAGAGAGAGAGAGACAAGGTCGCGCTTTGTTGCCCAGACTGAAATGCAGTGGCTATTAACAGGCACAACTATTGTGCATTGTAGCCCTTTCTTTTTGATTTCCTTTTTTTTTTTTTTTTTTTTTAAATTGAAATGGAGTCTCACTCTGTTGCCCAGATCTCGGTTCACTGCAACCTCCGCCTCCCAGATTCAAGGGATTCTCTCCTGCCTCCGCCTCCAGAGTAGCTGGGATTACAGGTACAGGCCACCATGCCCTGATAATTTTTGTATTTTTAATAGAGATGGGGTTTCACCTTGTTGATCAGGCTGGTCTTGAACTCCTGGCCTCAAATGATCCACCCACCTCAGCCTCCCAAAGTGCTGGGATTACAGGCGTTAGCCACCGCACCTGGCCTATTTCTTCAATATTTTAATCATAGATTTCAAACTTCATACTGTATCTTTTTCAAATTCCTGGGTTCAAATGACCCTCTTGCCTCAGCCTCCCTAGTAGCTGGGACTATAGGTTTGTGCCACCATGCCTGGCTTAGATTTTAAAGGACAAGACGTTTCATTTCATCCTTGTGATGCAGTACTCCATAAAAGGCCTTTGCTGTCCACAAAATAACTTCTTTCCTTCTAATTATTAACACTGTGTGCTCCGTGGGGCTCCCATTTTGTTGTAGATAATCAACTAGAAGACTATAAGGTCCATGAAGGCAGAGAAAATGTGCCTGGAACTTAGGTGCTCATTCACTGGAATTATTCACTAATTTGTATTTTTAATATACTCAGAATTTATATAGCATAGCCTGTATTTCTAGGTGCTGCTACCCCACAATAAAATTATATAAACTCTCTGACATCAGAAACCAGTTTTTCTTTCCTTTCTTGGCCGTGGAAACAGGCACTTGTCTAAGCGACTGTATCTGGTACTAACATAAATTCTCTACTTCCCCGTTTCTGTTACAGGCATGTCATGCTGCCCAAGGACATAGCCAAGCTGGTCCCTAAAACCCATTTGATGTCTGAATCTGAATGGAGGAATCTTGGCGTTCAACAGAGTCAGGGTTGGGTCCATTATATGATCCATGAACCAGGTCAGTGCACTGGCTAAAAGCAACCATATAAAACTTCTGCCGGGCGCAGTGACTCACGGGATCACCTGAGGCCGGGAGTTCAAGACCAGCTTGACCAACATGTAGAAACCCTGTGTCTGCTAAAAATACAAAATTAGCCTGGTGTGGTGGCACATGCCTGTAATCAGATTCTTGGGAGGCTGAGGCAGGAGAATCCCTTGAACCTGGGAGGTGGAGGTTGCTGTGATCTGAGATCGCGCCACTGCACTATAGCCTGGGCAACAAGAGTGAAACTCCATCCCCAAAAAAAACCTGCTACACTAAGGGAATGAAGGAATAAGATATTTTATAGCCCATATTGGGACTAGGAAACGGTTTACTGGTTCCTTCCCCCTCCAATCATAGGGGATTTTAAAAACAAAAGTGACCAAAAATAAGACTAAAATATCTGAAGTTCAGAGACAACCAGTCACCGGAAAACCTTCTGCAACCTTTCAGTCAGAGGGTACTCTTTTTGAGGCCACATGTACCCTGGTCATAGCCCTGCCTCATTCTCCATCAGAAAACATTCTTGGATATATTCCAAATAAGCAAAGGAAAGTATATTTATTGATAAGACACCAGACACTCAGCTGCCAGGCAAAACTAATAAAGGACACCCTGGAGCTGTATAAACATAGCAAAAGAACTGATATTAACAATTCTGTATTTGGCAGACAGTCCAGACTTCTGAGTCTGCTTCTAAGGCCATATGCTTAAGTCTTTATTTAGTTATAAAGATCTGAGTGGGTGATAGCTGGGTAGGTGGTAGTGGAATACACTATAGGTTTGTGCATCGAATGGTATGAGCTTGGCTCTTAGATTTCCCTCACTCTTTCAGAACCTCACATCTTACTGTTCCGGCGCCCACTACCCAAGAAGCCGAAGAAATGAAGCTGGCAAGCCACTTTCCAGCCTCAAGCTTTACACAGCTGTTCTTACTTCCTAACATCTTCCTGATGACATTCTTGTGTTGCCTTCTTGTTTCTCACTTTGATATTTAAAAGATGTTCCATACACTGTTTGAATGTGCTGGTAACTGCTTTGCTTCTTGAGTAGAGCCACCACCACCATAGCCCAGCCTGATGAGTGCTCTGTGGACCCACAGCCTCAGCTGAGTGTGACCCCAGGAGCCACAGTGTGCTGTGTATCCAGAACACACTTGGCAGATGGAGGAAGCATCTGAGATTAAGACCATGGCTGTTACAGGGATCATGTAAACTTGTTTTTGTTTTTTTCTGCCGGGTGTTGTATGTATGGTGACTTGTGGATTTATGTTTCAGCGTACTGGAAACTTTCCATTTTATTCAAGAAATCTGTTCATGTTATAAACCTTGATTAAAGAGGAAGTTTTTATAATCTAATGCTGTAAGGGTTTTTTTCCCCTCACTCAGGGTGAACATCATCAATATCATGGTTCTAATTATATGCCCTTCAGTTTGATAATGAAGCCCAGCTCTTTGCTGATAATGAGGTATTTTAACATTCAGGTAACTGATTTTTAAATCTACTTTAAGCAGACTTGACTTGCTGTCAAACATCTACTGAAATATATTTCACTCTAACTACTAGCTTGAGGTAGAGGTTATATAGGGACAACCTCATCTCATCCAAACAAATGAACTGCTCCCTACAGTCTGGGTGCTGCCTTTAACATAGTCCCACTATTTGAATGGCACACACAGGTAAAAGGAGGCTATCAAGGCCGGGCGCGGTGGCTCAAGCCTGTAATCCCAGCACTTTGGGAGGCCGAGGCGGGT
>NW_022437088.1:641496-642933 GCF_009761245.1 Sapajus apella | reverse complement strand
AAAAAAAAAAAAAAAAAAAAAAAAAAAAAAAAAGGAGGCTATCAGTCGGGCTCCCTGTGTGTCCCAATTCCTAATAGGAATAACAGGCACACCTATGACCTATTCACTGTGCTCCCTGGTTGAGGGAGGTTTTCAGCTGTTCTGAACTTTGGGCATTGGAATCACCTGGGAAGCTTTACAGGTACTGATGCCTGCCTGAGTGATTCTTAAGGATTGTTAATTGGTCTGGAGTATGGACTAGGGGTAAAGATTTCTGGCATTTTATGCAGGTAGGTAAAGAATGAAGCTTTGAGAGAACAGGTGCAAAATGTAGCTGTTTAAGAAAACATTCAGGCCGGGCGCAGTGGCTCAAGCCTGTAATCCCAGCACTTTGGGAGGCCGAGGCGGGTGGATCACGAGGTCAAGAGATCGAGACCATCCTGGTCAACATGGTGACACCCCGTCTCTACTAAAAATAGAAAAAATTAGCTGGGCATGGTGGCACGCGCCTGTAATCCAAGCTACTCAGGAGGCTGAGGCAGGAGAATTGCCTGAAGCCAGGAGGCGGTGGTTGCAGTGAGCTGAGATTGGGCCATTGCACTCCAGCCTGGGTAACATGAGTGAAACTCCGTCTCAAAAAAAAAAAAAAAGAAAACATTCCAGGCCGGGTGTGGTGACTGACGCCTATAATCCCAGCACTTTGGAAGCTGAGGTAGGCAGATCACCTGAGGTCAGGAGTTCGAGACCAGCCTGGGCAACATGGTGAAACCCCATCTCTACTAAAAATACAAACATTAGGCCGGGTGTGGTGGCTCACACCTGTAATCCCAGCACTTTGGGAGGCTGAGGTGGGTGGATAACCTGAGCTCAGGAGTTCGAAACCAGCCTGGCCAATATAGTGAAATCCCATCTCTACTAGAAATACAAAATTATCGGGGTGTGGTGGCACATGCCTGTAATCCCAGCTACTTGGGAGGCTGAGGCAGGAGTATCACTTGAACCTGGGAGACAAAGGTTGCAGCAGTGAGCCAAGATTGCACCACTGCACTCTAGCTTGGGCAACGAGTGGAAACCCATCTCAAAAAAAAAAAAAAAAAAAAAAGGAGTGGAAGCAGTAGCTCACTCCTATAATCTCAGCACTTTGGGATGCTGAGGTGGGCGAATTACCAGGTCAGGAGATCCAGACCATCCTGGCCAACAGGGTGAAACCCTGACTACCAAAATACAAAATTTTAGTGTTCAAGCGATTCTCCTGCCTCAGCCTCCCGAGTAGCTGGGACGACAGGTGTCTGCCACCTCACCCAGAAAAATTTTGTATTTTTAGTAGAGACGGGGTTTCACCATATTGGCCGGGCTGGTCTGACCTTGTGATCCACCCACCTTGGGCTCCCAAAATGCAGGAACTGCAGGCATGAGCGACCATGTCTGGTCATCAAAGAGCTGACTTTTTTTTTTTTT
>NW_022437088.1:630381-641396 GCF_009761245.1 Sapajus apella | reverse complement strand
GATTACAGGCATGCGCCACCATGCCCAGCTGATTTTTTGTATTTTTTTAGTAGAGACGGGGTTTCACCATGTTGACCAGGATGGTCTCGATCTCTTGACCTCGTGATCCACCCGTCACGGCCTCCCAAAGTGCTGGGATTACAGGCGTGAGCCACCGCGCCCGGCCAAGCTGACTTTTTTTAATAACTGAAAGAAATGAGAGCCAAGTATAGGGGTTCACACCTGTAATCCCAATACTTTGGGAGGCCAAGTCAGGGAATCACTTGAGCCCAGGAATTCAAGACCAGTCTGCAAAACATGACCAAAACCCATCTCTATTAAAAATACAAAAATTAGCCAGGTATGGTGGGGTGCCCCTGTGGTCCCAGCTACTCTGGAGTCTGAGGTGGGAGGATTAGGCTGGGTGTGGTGGCTTACACCTGTAATCCCAGCACGGAAGTCAACAGTGTTTGTGCCACTGTACTCCAGCCTGGGCAAGAGAGATGCTCTTTCAAAAAAAAAAGGGGTGGGGGCTTATTTACTTGAAAGAATGGTCTAGATGCCTGACTCTACCATTCACTGTGTTTTGTGGTTGTGTGGCATCCCTTCACCTCTCTGAGCCTGTTCCTCATCTGTAAAATGGGCATGATATGTATCTCACAGGGTTTTTTTGTTTTTTGAGACAGAGGTTTGCTTTTGTTGCCCAGGCTGGAGTGCAATGGTGCGATCTCGGCCCACTGCAACCTCCGCCTCCCAGGTTCAAGCAGTTCTCCTACCTCAGCCTCCCAAGTAGCTGGATTGCAGGCACCTGCCATCATGCCCAGCTAACTTTTTGTATTTTTAGTAGAGACAGGATTTCATCATGTTGGCCAGGCTGGTCTTGAACTCTTGACTCAAATAATCAACCCAGCTGGACCTCCCAAAGTGCTTGGATTACAGGCACGAGCCACTGTGCCCAGCTCTGGTTTTTTGTTCTTTTAACAGACAGGATCTCTCTATGTTGCCCAGGTCCTTGATCTTGAACTCCTGAGCTCAAGCAGTCCTCCCTCCTCCACCTCCCAAACTGCTGCGCCCAACCAAGGGTTTTTAAGAGTAAAATGTGAGGACGGGGCACGGTGGCTCACGCCTGTAATCCCAGCACTTTGGGAGGCCTAGGCAGATCACCTGAGATCGGAAGTTCGAGACCAACCTGACCAATGTGGAGAAACCCCGTCTCTACTAAAAATGCAAAATTAGCCAGGCACAATCGCGCATGAGGGAGGGGAATTGCGTGAACCCTAGAGGTAGAGGTTGTGGTAAGCCGAGATCTCACCATTGCACTCCAGCCTGGGCAACAAGAACGAAACTCCGTCTCAAAAAAAAAAAAAGAGTAAAATAAATGTGGCCAGGTATGGTTTAGCAGTCTTCCAAAGGATGAATTTAGGCCCTTACTATTCAAAATGTAATCCACAGAGCAGTGGCATCACCACTAAATGTAGATCTCAAGCCCCACCCAAACCTGCTGAATCAATCTGCGTATTAAAAGATCCCCAGGGCCGGGCGTGGTGGCTCAGGCCTGTAATCCCAGCACTTTGGGAGGCTGAGACTGGCGGATCACGTGAGGTTAGGAGTTCGAGACCAGCCTAGCCAACAAGGAGAAACCCCGTTGCTACTTAAAATACAAAAAAATTAGCCGGCGTTGTGGCGGTCCGCTATAATCCCAGCTACTTGGGAGGCTAAGGCAAAAGAATTGCTTGAACCCAGGAGTCCGAGGTTACGCCATTGCACTCCAGCCTGGGACAGTGCAGGACTCTGTCTCAAAAAAAAAAAAAAAAAAAAAAAAAACATATTATTGGTGGAAAAAAGTTTAAGATGCACTTTTAGACCAAAGGCAACTGAAATGGGGGTAAGCTCGGATGATATGAGAATCCAGAGTAAACATGGAAGGCACTCCCTATGCGTTGTCTCATTTGCACCAACAAGACCAATAACTGGAAAAGGTGACATTTGAACTAAGCACCATCTAGAGCAAAGTGGAGGAAGAGAGGGTTTTTGGACTCTTTCTTGTCAAAGAGGTTTAATTAGTTTTGTCTATTATACTAGAGATAAATGAAGGTTCCACACATCTAAGCTCACCTACTCCAGGGTCTTCATACCCGACAAAGGTAATAATCTTTTTCGGTCCCCCCAACTTCCTTCTGCTACAAAATAAGATCCTTGCTCACTCCAACAAAAGCCCTTAGACTTAAACCCTGGCTAACCCATTAAACAAAACAAAAACAGCATATGCATAATAATTTGAGTCTAGCACCAGAAACACCCCGAGAGCCTTACAGCACCTCCAACCAATGCTCCTTTCGCGCCCTAAACTCCCAAGGTCCCGCCCCCGACCTTGGGGTAAGCTCCTGTCCCCGCATTTCCGGGCAAGGAGTGACCACGTGGTTGCCTCCTGTAACAATCCAGCCCTGCTCCCACTCACTGGCTGAAGCCCGAGAACGACAGTAGAATACACCAATGGGACCCTGAAAGAACCTAAGCGACAGCCTTTCGACCACTCAATGTCAGCTAGGTGTGAGTAAGGCGGGACTTTAAGTACGGAAGCTGCCCCGGGACATGAGGAAAGGAACAGGGGAAAGACCCGGTGAAGGGTGCAGAACAGGCAGGTGAGAGCCTGGAAGAGCTCAGTAATCTGAAGCTTGGTGGGAAGAAGGGATTCTGGGCTAGAAAGGGTGCAGAAGCCTGAAGTAAAAAGAGACAGGATTTTGGTCCGGGGTGGAGAGAGGGAATGCATTAAAAAGGGCCAAGGCCCAGAATAAGGTAGACATTTAAAAGGGCAGATGCCCCGAAGAAACATTTAAAAGGGTACAGATACCCAAGACAGAGGAGACACGTGAGGATACCAGCTCGGCAAACGGAAGACATTTAAAGTGGTAGGTTCCCAGGAGAGAAGGAGTTTTTAAGACTAGAGCTAAGCTTAGAAGACATTTTAAAAGGCATGGGTTGGGATTTGGGAACACGTTTTTTAAAGAGGCAGGAATAAAGGAGTCGCTTGTCAAGGATCTGGTTAGAGAAGACTGAGGCTCTTCCTCTAAGGAGGAACTTGCACACTCGCTCTCCCCCATTATCCCTTCTGGCTCCTCCAGGTTCCCTCGACCCAGGACCCCCTGTTCCCAGGCTATGGCCCCCAGTGTCCTGTAGACCTGGCGGGCCCCCTGTGCTTGCGACCCCTAATTGGGGGTCTGGGTGGCTACTGGAGGGCCTTGCAGAGAGGCAGAGAAGGCAGGACCATGACATCTAGGGCCTCTGAACTTTCCCCGGGGCGCAGCGTGACGGCTGGCATCATCATTGTTGGAGATGAGATCCTTAAGGTGTGTCTGGGACAGAAGTCGGGGGAGGGCACGGCGTTCTCTTCTTAAGGGCCTGCTGCACATCCCTCCATGGAGGGAGGTGAAACAGGGTGGGGGGGGGGCTTGCTCCATTAGGATCCTGGAGTGAATCCAACATGAAGAAAATTAGCCCTCGTTCTTTCAATTACTTTACTGATGAACCTGTAGCAAAGTCCCTACAGTTTTTCAATCTGAGAGAGCTGAATGAAAAAAAGGGGAAAAAAAAAAAAAAAGGTCTTTGCAATTTACCAAGCAGTATGGTAGAGGGCGGAGGGGCTGCACAACAATGCCAGGAAGCCCCTCGAGTAGGGGAAGTACCCGTGTATGTACTGCATACTTAAGAGTTTTACCCGGCCTTTTTGGAAGTGACTCAAGGTACTCAGCATAGTGCATAAGTGAGCCAGAAGGGAGGCATCCCTTCTGAATTATCAGGAAAGGCTTACTAGAGGACACAGCAGATGACAGAGTTTGTTTTTGAGACAGGATTTTGCTCTGTCGCCTAGGCTGGAGTGCCGTGGTACAGTCACAGCTCACTGCAGTCTCCATCTTCTGGGCTCAAGCAATCCTCCTGCCTCAGTCTCTGGAGTAGCCGTGACTATAGGTGTGAGCCACCACACCCGGCTAAATTTTTTTTTTGGGGGGGAGGGCGGCAGAAAAAGGGTCTCACTATGTTGTTGCCCAGGCTAGTCTCAAACTCCTGGGCTCAAGCATTCCTCCTACCTCGTCCTCCCAAAGTGCTGGGATTACAGGCATGAACCACCGAGCTTGACCAAATGTCAAGTTTTAATAGTAATTTTTTAAAATATTGTTTGTAAATTGGTCTTTTTGTTGTTGTTTTTTTTTGAGATGGAGTCTCACTCTGTTGCCCAGGCTGGAGTGCAGTGGTGGGATCTCAGCTGACGCCTCACGCATTCAAGCAGTTCTCATGCTGGGATTACAGGTGTGAGCCACTGCACTCAGCCTTAATAGACCTCCTTTTTTTTTTTTTAGACAGTCTTGCTCTGTTGCCCAGGCTGGAGTACAGTGGCATGATCAATCTTGGCTTACTGCAACCTCCGCCTCCCAGGTTCAAGCAGTTCTTCTTCCTCAACCTCCTGAGTAGCTGGGACTACAGGCATGCACCACCACACCTGGCTAATTTTTTGTATCTTTAGTAGAGACAGGGTTTCGCCATGTTGGCCAGGCTGGTCTTGAACTTCTGACCTCAAGTGATCCACCCACCTCAGCCTCCCAAAATGTTGGGATTACAAGCGTGAGCCACTGCACCTGGCTCTGACCCCTACATTTTAAGTGGCTACTAGGGCCTGGCAGGGTGCTTTACATCACATATATGTGATTTTACTAATCCTTACAACCTCACACAACAACCCACAATGTTGGCACTTTTTTTTCTTTTTTAAATTTTTATTTTATTGTTTGTTTTATAAATGAGGTTCTCACTAGGTTAACCAGGCCGGCTTCAAGCAATTTTCCCGTCTCAGCCTCCCAAAGTGATGGGATTACAGGCATGAGCCACTTTGCCCAGCCTTTTTCTTTTTTTTTTTTTTTTTGAGACAAAGTCTCACTCTTGTCGCCCAGGCTAGAGCTAATTTTTTGGTTTTTTTGTAGACACGGGTCATGCCAGTTGCCCAGGCTGGTTTCGAACTCCTAGGCTCAAGCATTCCTCCCACCTCACCCTCCCAAAATGCTGGAATTACAGGTGTGAGCCACCACACCTGGTCGGCAAAAAAATCCCAATTAATGATGAAACTGAGAGTCAGAGAAGTTGAGAAACCTGCCGAGGGTTACCTAGGAAGTTGCAAAGACGGGATTCCAGCCTGATGCCTGATTCTCCCTTACTCCAAAATACAGGCCCTTTTTTTCTTTGGTAACAGGGTCTCTGTCACCCAGGCTGGAGTGCAGTGACATGATCTCAGCTCACTGCAATCTCTGCCTCCTGGGCTCAAGCAATCCACCCATTTCAGCCTCCCAAATAGCTGGGACTACAGGCGTGCGCCGCCACTCCCAGCTAATTTTTGTATTCTTTTGTAGAGATGGGGTTTCACCATATTGTGCAGGTTGGTCTCAAGCTTCTGAGCTCAAGCGAGACATCCCCCTCAGCCTCCCAAAAGGCTGGAATTACAGGCATGAGCCACCACACCCGGCCATCAGAACACAGACCCTTAACGACTAAATCCTTTGTAGGAAATTAGAAGGAGATGGGGCTGAAAAAGAAGATAGGCTATATACCACAGACAGCCCCAAATACTCTGCAAAGGAATTTGAACTTTCTTCTGTTTACGGTTGGAAACAACAAATAGCTTTTGAGCCCAAGAGTGATGCAATCACAGTGACGCATTAAAAAGGTTACACAGGAGGCAAAGCAGAGCACTGTGGCTGGATGTTGGGAGCCTGGCCGGGAAGCTGTCACCATTGTCTAGGTGAAAAGTACTGAGGACCTGCTTGGTGGCAGTGGGGACAGAAAGAAGAAAGCAGGCTGGGCATGGAGACTCACACCTGTAATTCCAGCACTTTGGGAGGCTGAGGCGGGAGGATCACTTGAGACTAGAAATTCAAGACCAGCCTGGGCAACATAGTGAGTCCCCATTTCTACAAAAAAATCAAAAATTAGCTGAGTGTGGTGACAGAAACCTGTAGCCCCAGCTACTTGGAAGGCTGAGATGGCCCTTGAGCCCAGGAGGTTGAGGCTGCAGTGAGCTGTGATTGAGCCACTATACTCCAGCCTGGGTAACAGAGACCCAGCCTTAAAAACAAAGCAATGGATTTTCCCACTCTCTTGTCCAGTCCAAAGAGCAGAGCACTGCGTCATCAGGCGGATGCAGCTATCATCTCCATCCCCTTCATCCCTACAGTACTGACGGCCTCATCCTCCCGTTCAACCCCCAGGGACACACTCAGGACACCAACACCTACTTTCTGTGCCGGACACTGCGCTCCCTAGGGGTCCAGGTTTGCCGAGTCTCAGTTGTACCTGATGAGGTAGCCACCATTGCAGCTGAGGTCACCTCTTTCTCCAGCCGCTTCACCCACGTCCTCACAGCAGGGGGCATCGGCCCCACTCATGATGATGTGACCTTTGAGGCAGTGGCACAGGCCTTTGGGGATGAGCTGAAGCCACACCCTGAGCTGGAAGCAGCCACCAAAGCCCTGGGAGGAGAAGGCTGGGAGAAGCTGTCACTGGTGCCCTCGTCTGCCCGCCTGCATTACGGCACAGATCCTCACACTGGTCACCCCTTCAGATTCCCACTGGTCTCCGTCCGAAATGTCTACCTCTTCCCAGGCATTCCAGAGCTGCTGCGGCGGGTGCTGGAGGGGCTGAAGGGACTGTTCCAAAACCCAGCTGTTCAGTTCCACTCGAAGGAGCTGTATGTGGCTGCTGATGAAGCCTCCATCGCCCCCATTCTTGCTAAGGCCCAGGCCCACTTTGGACGTAGGCTTGGCCTGGGTTCCTACCCTGACTGGGGCAGCAACTACTATCAGGTGAAACTGACTCTAGACTCAGAGGAAGAAGGACCCCTGGAGGAATGCCTGGCTTACCTGACTGCTCGTTTGCCCCAGGGATCGCTGGTCCCCTACATGCCCAACGCCGTGGAGCAGGCCCGTGAGGCTGTATACAAACTCGCTCAATCAGGTAAGGACCCCGTGGACGAGGGGCAGTATGCGCAATGCCATTGGTGCCACCCCAGCTCTCAGTAATGCAGGGGCTGCTGGGTGCTTCCTGCAAATCCCAGAGAGGGCAGAAGACAGCTACTGTTGATTCATTAATCCTTCCAGTAAATGTTGAATGAGTACCTACTTTCATCAGCACTGTGCTAGGTGTTGGGGATGTGGCTCAATAGGCTAATGTATGCCCTGCTGTTATGGACCAGTGTTTTAACAAGAAAGATGGATACTAAACAGCTGATTCAGCATGGGGGATGAAGGGACTGATCTCCCACAGCAGGAAGATGAGCCTTTATCTGGGGTCAGAGAAGTCCAAATGACATAAACAGAGGGATAAGGAGGATTTGGTCAGACCAGTAGGTGGGCCAGAGCAAATAGTATGAATGAGGGCCTGAAAGGAAGCAGCATGAGGTGTAGGGGAATGGAAGGAAGCCCGGAAGCCCGTACCCCACTCCCCTCTCCTATGGAGGAATAACACTGAGGCTACCGTGAGATGTAGCTGGGCGGCAGATGGCAGGTAAGGGGCAGACTCTGCAAGGCCTAGTGGGCAGCATGGAGTTTGGACTTTATTCTAGGAATCCTGGGAAGATACCAAAGGGTTTTAAGCAAGGTCAGCATGCCTCCACTCCCCTTTGATGGCCATATGTGTCCATCTGATGCCCTCTTCCCTGCCTGCTTGGCAGGGTCTTCTCTGGGGAAAAAGGTGGCAGGTGCCCTGCAGACCATTGAGACCGCCCTGGCTCAGTACAGCCTCACCCAGCTCTGTGTGGGCTTCAACGGGGGCAAAGACTGTACCGCCCTTCTGCACCTCTTCCATGCAGCTGTGCAGAGGTGAGCCTGCTCCCTGGGAGACAAGACCCCGATCTGTCTCTTTCCCCAGTTCCACATCCCAGAAAGCAAGGATAAAGGGGGTGGATGGGTGGGGTTCAAGAGGGAGATAGCCATGGTGACCTCTCAGTTACATTCTCCCACCATATTGAGCATATGATATGTGCCTGGCCTTGTGTATGGATGTGCAGGCCACCATCCCTGACCACAGGGAGGTCACAGTCCCGCTGGGGAGATGAGAGATTTACACACCTGAAACAAGGATGCATGCTTAGATTTAAGAGGTGAGAGGTCAAGCACCAGGTACGGTGACTCATGCCTATAATCTGCCGGGCGCGGTGGCGCGTGCCTGTAGTCCCAGCTACTTGGGAGGCTGAGGTGGGAGGATCACTTGAGTCCAGGAGTTCTGGGCTGTAGTGTACTATGCCGATCGGGTGTCCGCACTGAGTTCGGCATCAATATGGTGACCTCCCGGGAGAGGGGGACCACCGGGTTGCCTAAGGAGGGGTGAACCAGCCCAGGTCAGAAACAGAGCATGTCAAAACTCCCATGCTGATCAGTAGTGGGATTGCACCTGTGAATAGCCACTGCACTCCAGCCTGGGCAACATAGCAAGACCCTGTCTCTATAAAAAAGAGGTGAGATGTCAGAGTGGGCTTCCCAGAGGAAATCGATCTAATAGATGGAAAGGACAAGGAAAAGGGAGAACTGGGGTGAGTCTGTTCTTGGGGCCAAAGAGAACAGTGAACTGTTTCGGGAGAGCCATTTCCCTGTCCATGCTGGCAAGCCTGTGGATTCTTCCCCCTCCGCAGGAAATTACCTGATGTTCCAGACCCCCTCCAGATCCTGTATATCCGCAGCACCTCCACTTTCCCTGAGCTGGAACAATTTCTACAGGACACCATCAAGAGGTACTAGGGGCCTGGAGGTTTGGGCTCCAAGAGAGGCTTAACAGAGCCCACTGCTGACCCCTACTTCTGTTTCTTCCTAAGGTATAATCTGCAGGTGTTGGAGGCTGAGGGCAGCATGAAGCTTGCCCTGGGTGAACTGCAGGCACGGTATCCCCAGCTAGAGGCTGTCCTGATGGGCACCCGCCGGACTGACCCCTACTCCTGTAGCCTCTGCCCTTTCAGCCCCACCGACCCAGGCTGGCCTTCGTTTATGCGCATCAACCCGCTGCTGGTAATGGGGAAGGGGGTGTATTGCCTTCAGTTTCTCGCCCCATCAGTCACTGCACCCTGGCTTCCCCCCAGTAGTGGGGAGGCTAGAGCCTGGAACTTGGATGAAGGGGCCCCATCATCCAAGGGAGGCGATGCTGTCTGTTCATTCATCCTTTTGACCAATATTTATTGAGCCCAAATTCAGTAGCAGGCATTGTGCTTTCTATGTGGACGGAAGAGTGACTTAGACCTGTGCTGTCCAATGTAGCCACTAATAATTTATTTATACTTAAATTTTAATTAGTTGAAATGAAATACATAGGACTAAAAATCACTGAATTATATACTTTAAAAGGATGCATTTGATGGCATGTGGATACCTCAATTTTTAAAATTAAGTACAATTAAAAATTCAGTTCTGGCTAGGCCTGGTGGCTCACACCTATAATCCCAACACTGTGGGAGGCCGAGGTGGGCTAATCACTTGAGCCAAAGAGGTCAAGACCAGCCTGGCCAACATGGCAAAATCCCATCTCTGCTAAAAATGCAAAATACTAGCCAGGCATGGTGGCACCTGCCTGTAGTCCCAGCTCCTCGGGAGGCTGAGGCAGGAGAATTGCTTGAACCCAGGAGACAGAGGTTGCAGTGAGCCGAGATCGCACCACTGCACTCCAGCTTCAGTGACAGAGCGACACTCTGTCTCAAAATAATAATAATACAGGCCAGGCGTGGTGGCTCACTCCTGTAATCCCTGCACTTTGGGAGGCTGAGGCAGGCAGATCGCCTGAGGTCAGGACATCGAGACCAGCCTGACCAACATGGTGAAATCCCACGTCTACTAAAAATACTAAAATTGGCCGGGCGCGGTGGCTCAAGCCTGTAATCCCAGCACTTTGGGGGGCCGAGGCGGGTGGATCACGAGGTCAAGAGATCGAGACCATCCTGGTCAACATGGTGAAACCCCGTCTCTACTAAAACTACAAAAAATCAGCTGGGCATGGTGGCGCGTGCCTGTAGTCCCAGCTACTCAGGAGGCTGAGGCAGGAGAATTGCCTGAACCCATGAGGCGGAGGTTGCGGTGAGCTGAGATCGCGCCATTGCACTCCAGCCTGCAGAACAAGAGCGAAACTCCGTCTCAAAAAAAAAAAAAAAAAAAAATACTAAAATTAACCAGGTGTGATGGCAGGCACCTGTAATCCCAGCTACTCGGGAGGCTGAGGCAGAAGAATCACTTGAACCTCGGGGGCAGAGGTTGCAGTGAGCCTAGATGGCACCATTCTACTGCAGCCTGGGCAACAGACAGACACTGTCTCAAAAAAAAAAAATATTTAGTTATACTAGCTATATTTCAAGTGACCACCATATTAGACTATTAGCAGAAATATAGAACATTTCCATCATCACAGAAAGTTCTGGCCAGGCACAGTGGCTCACACCTGTAATCCCAGCACTTTGGGAGGCTGAGGTGGGCTAACCACTTGAGCCCAGGAGTTTAAGACCAGCCTAGGTAACATGGCAAAATCCTGTCTCTTAAAAAAAAAAAAAAAAAGCCAGGAGTGGTGGCACATGCCTGTAGTCCTAGCTACTCAGGCTAAGGCAGGAAGATCACTGGAGCCAGGGAAGTCAAGTCTACAGTGAGCCATGATTATGCCAGTGCACTCCAGCCTGGGCAACAGAAAAGACCCTGTCTCAAAAAAAGTGAAATAAAGTAGACAGAAATGGTCTCTCCCTGTCCTGGCGCTCCACCTTTGTAGTAGAGGGTGATTCAAGAATGGAGAGCAGACAGTGGAAAAGATGAAGTCCTTCTCTTTCTCTGCATATACAGAGCAAGCTATACCAGGGAATCAGATAGCAAGCCCTCCCTCAGAAGCCAAGGGAGCAGACCAGCCACGGTGGCTCACGCCTGTAATCCTAACACTTTGAGAGGCCAAGGTGGATGGATCACCTGAGGTCAGGAGTTCAAAACCAGTCTGGCCATCATAGTGAAACCTCATCTTTTTTTTTTTTTTTTTTTAATAAA
>NW_022437088.1:586793-630281 GCF_009761245.1 Sapajus apella | reverse complement strand
TTTTTTTTTTAATAAAGACGGGGTGTCACCATATTGGTCAGGCTGGTCTCGAACTTCTGACCTCAGGTGATCCGCTCACCTCAGCCTCCCAAAGTGCTGGGATTACAGGCGTGAGCCACCGCACCCAGCAAAATTCCCATCTTTAAAAAAAAAAAAAGCCAAGGGAGCAGAAGAGCCTTGGATGGGCCCCTTCCCAGGACAGCAGGGGTAGAAGTGGGAGAGGGGAGCATTTGTGACTGTTCTATTATTCTGACCTCCCAGGACTGGACCTACAGAGACATCTGGGACTTTCTTCGTCAGCTGTTCGTCCCATACTGTATCCTGTATGACCGAGGGTAAGGGCATTAGGGGAAGAGAATGGGTATGGGGGTTTGTTAGGGTGCTGGGATAGGGAGGGCCACTAGGATCGCCCACCCTACCACATGCTTGCCCTCCACCCTCCCTGCTCCAGATACACATCACTGGGGAGTCCGGAGAATACCGTGCGGAACTCGGCCCTGAAGTGCCAGAGCCCAGGAGGACGCCTCACCTACCGTCCAGCCTACCTACTGGAGAACGAAGAAGAGGAGCGGAACTCCCGCACCTGACCTGCCACACTAGGAGGGTGGGGAGGAAAATCTCCTAGGGTATAGCCTGGCAATAAACCGTGCCTCTCTCTGTGTCTGTTGCTCTAGCTTGTGTCTTCCTGTTCCAGAGGATGGGAGAAGCAGAAGTGGGTCAAATGCTGCCAGCTCTGACTGGCTGTGCTCACTCTAAGGGGCCCAGGGGCAGGGCAGAACAGGTTGGAAAGAGCTCTCACTGATGGTTCTCAACGTCAGCCTCAGCAGGAGCCCACCAGAGGGCAGAAGCAGGAGTTGTGCCAACCACTGGAAAAGGGGCAACCAGGCAGGGCACCACCAGGGCTGGAAGAGGGGAAGCTGCCTTGGCCTAGCTGTGGAGAATGAAAGATGGAGTGGCCAGGCCCTCCCTTATCCACTAACCCCACCCTCCCATCCCTGTCTAGAGAGGCTGACTCAGCCTGTTCCCAGGCCTAGAACCTTCCCTTTGCTAGACCCTGGATCCTTTGTCTCTGTAGTCATGAGGCTGAGGTGGGGGGTAGGGACAGTGTTGATAAAAGGCACCAAAGGCAGCTCCCACACCCTTCCTCAGAACTGCTGCCCACATGCAGCCCTGGACACAGCCCCTTCCCCAAACCCTACCCTTCTCCCTCCAAGGGGCCCCTCAAGACACTGGGCTGCGGGTGCCTGTCATTAAGATGGGCACAGGGTGGGAGGGCTTCCAGCGGATCCTGAAGGAAGTCGCCTACATCCTCCTCTGCTGCTGGTGTGTCAAGGAACTGCTGGATTAATGGTGGCAGGGAACTGCCTCCTCTCCCCACCAGCACCATGGCTGGCATCGCTCAGGTGGGCTGGGTAAACAGGAGGCATAGCTGCAGCTTCTGTGGCAGAGCTTGCCTGAGCTTCCCATTCTCTTCTTTAGCCCTCAGCCCAACTGCCATCAAGACTTCTGGGGCCAGCTGTGCTTGACCAAGGATGGGCTGTAAACAATGAGTAAAGAGTGACGTGTGGATCCTGCTTTGAGCTATGTCATCTGGCGGACCTGCCTCATCTCTGAGCCTCCCTTCCCAACCCCTGCCTTTGGTGGACCTCTGGTGGGCAGGAGCTTGGACTGCTCTGGCTAGACCCCATTGAGATTGCCACGGGACCTGGCACTCCTCCAAGCTTGGCACAGTGAGCCCACCAGCTCAGATGGTTGATGTTACCATACCCCTATAGTACCAAGAATGGACTGCCCCCCTAAGATATCTGTTTGAGAATCACTGAATTATAAATATAATCCATAGGCCTTGAGGCCCAAGATTCTAAATACCTAAAGGGGAATCAGAAAAAGCCCTAGAAGGGTCTGGGAGCCAGGATGCAGACTGGGGAGGGAACGAGCTTGTCTTGAATAGAACCAAGATTGAAAGCCAGGTTTTCTGACTCTGGTCCCTGGGTGGGGAGGGTGGAAGACAGTCCAGGTTCCTTTCAATCTGTGGTTAGGGAGGGGACCCAGCTTCAGTAGGGTCTTCATCTGTCAGGCCAAGGGAGTATGGAAACCCAAAGGACCCAGCCCTTTCCCAAATAGAAGACCTGGTCCAGGCAGCTTCCTGTTTCTGAGGATCTTGAGGAAAGCACTGAGCTGAGAATAGTCCCCAGCTCATCAAGGAAGCAGAACCCCATGAGCTACAAGAGTTCGCAGCTCACATACAAAGAGAAAGGTACTTGTGTGGCCACACAGGTCCCTTAGGCTTATAACGGCACAGCCCTATCAGGACATAAACAGCTAGATTGAGCAGAATTGGCTCTTCACTTCCCCTTGGTGGCTATAGCTGGTGTTTTCCCTGAGTGGTAGGTATCTCCCAGTGGTAGATATATGTCAGCCGTGTGTCTCGTCTTGCTCATGGGGTGCTTAGGCTTACTGACGTGCCCACCCACAGCCCCCAAAACCGCAGGGCCAGCCATGGGACTCGTTCAACATTTCCACGGGATCCCCACCCAGCATTCCCTGGCCCCTCTTGGGGCCCAGTTATCATCCCTCACCCCTCTGTCACCTGGGGCACTGGCCTGGAGATGGTTGATAGGGCCCTCTTCCTCCCTTCCTGGGACCAGCTCTTACCCAGCCTTCTTCAGTTAACTCTTTTTTTTTTTTCTAGGTTCTTTTTGTAAAGGTGATATATTCCTAGAGTAAAGAACTCTAGGCTGGGCGTGGTGGCTCATGCCTGTAATCCCAACACTGGGAGGCAGAGGCGGGAAGATCACAGGAGGTCAGGTGTTCTAGACCAGCCCGGCCAACATGGTGAAACTCTGTCTCTACTAAAAATACAAAAATTAGCTGGGTTTGGTAGTGAGTGCCTGTAATCCCAGCTACTGGGGAGGCTGAGGCAGGAGAATCACTAGAACCTGGGAGGCAGAGGTTGCAGTGAGCCAAGATCACACTATCACACTCCAGCCTGGGCAACAAGAGTGAAACTCCAACTCAAAAGAAAGAACTCTAATAGTTAAAAGTAAGTCTCAACATCTATCCCCCAATCCCTTAGTGCTCCCCCTGGAGGCAACCATGGTTACCAGTTTCTTAGAGAACGTTCCAGTCTATGCATAGACTGCATCTTTCATTCAACAAATATTGAGTGTATGCTATACGCCAGTGTGGGTCTCTGGATACAGCAGTGACTAAAACAGTGAACAAAGCTTACATTTTAGGGGATAGACAGCTATGTTATTAGCTTATAAGTATTACAGAAAAAAGAAAAAATTGAGCTGGAGGTGGGAGTAGGGGCAGGTCATAGAGGGCCTAAGAATTTGAGCTTTTATGCTGAGTGAAATGAGGAACTACTGCACGATGTTGAGCATGAAATGGGTTTTTTTATTTAAAAAGCTCAAACTGGCTGCTTTGTTGAGAACAGACTTCAGGGGAGCAAAGGTAGGGTATGAGGGACCTATTAGGAGGTATTGGAACAATATAGGCCAGACAAGTTGATGGTCTCGGACCCGGTTTATAGCAGTAGCAGTAGTGAGGGGTGGCTGGATTCCGGACATATTACTCTTCCTAGACACAGTTCTGCACCTTGCTTCCTTTCCTTTGATAGACCTTGGACAGCACTCAGGATCCCACATCAGTGCATTGGGAGCCTGTCCATTCTTTTTCACAGTGGCCTAGTCTCTACAGCACTCAACTGGAGCTTATTTCTTATCCCTGGCAGCTCAGTATGTCTCTCTCTCTCTCTCTCTCTCTTTCTGTTTTTTTTTTGTTTTTTTTTTTTAGATAGACTCTCACTCTGTCACCCAGGCTGGAGTACAGTGGTGCAATCTCAGCTCACTGCAACCTCCGTCTCCCAGGTTTAAGCTATTTTCCTGCCTTAGCCTCCCAGGTAGCTGGGATTACGGAGTGTACCACCATGCTCTGCTAATTTTTGTATTTTTAGTAGAGATGAGTTTTCACCATGTTGGCCAGGCTAGTCTCAAACTCCTGATCTCAAGTGATCCGCCCACCTCGGCCTCCCAAAGTGCTGGGATTACAGGCGTGAGCCATCGCACAAGGCCTCAGTGCATCTCTTTAGACATCCACAAAATGCAGGTCAGTGCTCTTGCATGATCTGTTCAGAGGCCCTTACCTGGTCCCAGTGATGGGGGTAGTCAGAATTTACCTTGGAATCTGAATCTGGGGCTCCTTCTTTCCCCTTATAGCCTACACCCTGCTTGGCCAGCTCCAGCCCTTCCTTCCCTGACTCAGGCCCTGGCCTACTGCCTTCTTTTCCTTTCTTAGGCTTCACTCCCACCAAGCTGGGCATTGCCTGGAGGTGGATCCTGGAGCCTGAGGTCTGGGCCCAAGAGACTTTGCCAGGGGAGGGGAAGTCTGGCAGAGACCACTGGGGAAGTGGTGGGTAGAGGAAGGCGGAGTCCAGGGCTGTGGCCTGTGGTGAGATGGGTGGTAGAGAGCAGGAGGGGGAGTGAGGGGTAGACACTGCCAGTGGCCCAAGGAGAGTGTCAGAGTGGGAAAGAGGGCTTTGACAGCTGAAAAACTGGGGAGAGGAGTGAAGAGAATATCAAAAACCTCAGATATCCTTCAGGGAGCACTTTTCACAATACAGAGTGCTTCGAGCCTCACGAAAGTCCACTTCAGTAATTACCCCTTGTTAACATGAAGGAAATTGGCCCAAAGAGGTGAAATGATTTGCCCAAGGACACACACAGCACACTGTAGTAGTCATTTAGCGCACCCAGATTCTCCGCTCTCAAATTCGCAGCTTCTCCTAATGAGCCTGCCTTCCTCTTCTGAGCTGGTGTTTGCATGGAGAAGGTGGCCTAAGTGGCTTGGAGGCAGAGCCGTGCAAGCAAAAGCATGGAGGGTACCACCGCCCCACTCTGCCCCTGCCCCGCGCCACTTCCCACCTCAGCCCTATGCTCCCTGCTCTCCATTTGGAGGTTTCGGCTGCAGCCCTTTCACCTCATCCACACAGGCTGGGAGATCTTTCCTGCCACATGGCTCCCCACTCTATGGCTGTTCCCCCACAAGTATCTCTCCCCATCTAGGGCAACTCAGCTTTTGAGTGTCCAAACTACTCCCTCAGGAACTCAAGTGGAGTGAGGTGGGAGGTAGGTGAAGGAGACAGGGTGCCAAGATATTAGGCTGGTGCAAAAGTAATTGGGGTTTTTGCCATTAAAACCTCACCTACCTCTCCATGCCCCAGTGCCCTCTGAAGGCCACAGGAGGTGGGGGAATGGATGGATTAGGAATGGAGACAGGAGCGACCAGCTGAATGTGACCCCGACAGCAAGAGGAGAAGCCTGATATCCAGGATTCCCAGAGGATTACAGGACCCTTCTTGGCATTCGAGAAACAGTTGGAGGAGAGGGGTCACAGCCAAGGGGCCAAGGGGTCTGAGGAGCAGCGGAAAATACCAACGGATATCATAGCAGTGATCTGGGGTGCGGGGCGTCCCACGTTTTCCCAACAACACCTAGAGGCTGGCATAAAGGGGGGTGTGGCAATCATTTCACTGACAGCGCCAGAGCACAGACCCCCAAGGTCATAGGCTCTTTTTTTTTTTTTTTGAGACTGAGTGCTGGAGCGCAGTGGTGCGATCTAGGCTCACTGCAACCTCCACCTCCCGGGTTCAAGTGATTCTCCTGCCTCAGCCTCCTAAGTAGCTGGGACTACAGGCGCGTGCCATGATGCCTGGCTAATTTCTTGCATTTTTTTTTTAGTAGAGACAGAGATTCACCATGTTAGCCAGGATGGTCTCCATCTCCTGACCTCATGATTCACCCGCCTCGGCCTCCCAAAGTGTTGGGATTACAGGCGTTTGCCACAACGCCCGGCCTTTTTTTTTTTTTTTTTTTTTTTTTTTTTGAGGCAGAGTTTCGCTCTTGTTGCCCAGGCTGGAGTGAAATGGCGCGATCTTAGCTCACCGCAATCTCCGCCTCCCAAGTTCAAAAAATTATTCTGCCTCAGTCTCCAGAGTAGCTGGGAAAAAATTATTCTGCCTCAGCCACCACGCCCAGCTAATTTTTGTATTTTTAGTAGAGATGGGGTTTCACCATGTTGGTCGGGCTGGTCTCAAACTCCTGACCTCAGGTGATCCACCCACCTTTGCCTCCCAAAGTGCTGGGATTACAGGTGTGAGCCACCACACCCGGCCTGGGCATAGACTCTTATTTACATCCTATTTACGTCACTTGCATGTGACTTATTTACCCCCACCCACTTTCTCAATTACTCTCAGATTCTAGAGTGTTCGCCAGCCTTGGATCGTACATGTTCCTCCAGCCATTCTCTGGCCTCAGTTCCTTTCCATCATTCGCCCTCAGCCCTTCACCTACCCCAGGTTCAAAGCAATGATCCTACCTCCTAGCTGGCTGGGTTCGAGGAGCCAGGGAACCTGCGCCTCCTGGTGGCTGGTCGGAAAGAGGCTGCGGGCAGAGGGGTTGTCTCGCCTTCTCTGGGACGTGGAGTTTTGGAAAATGTTCCCCTGAGCTTCCTGAAGCTAAATTTACCTCCCCCGGCCTTGGGGGGCGCAGAGATCCCGGCGGCGATTAGCGCTGCACTGCAGCCGGCTCCAACCCAGAGGCCCGGAATAGGCGCGGAGTTATAAATAGTGCCACCCGCAGGTGTTGGGGGGAGCCAGCGGGAGGGGGGGTGCCCCTGGCGGCCACGGCCCCTTCAGGTGGGTTGGGCGGTCGCGGTGGGAGCACTGGGGGGAGGGAGGCGTGGGGGTCTGCGGTCTGAGCGCCCCCAGTGGTTTCCTGGGCGGCGGGTTTTTCGAGGGAAGCGGAGGCAGCGGTGGATGGGGGGAGCAGCGGGGAAGAGGTGGGCGCTTGGCGCAGGCTGACGCTCCGCTTCCAGTTCAGTCCCCCACATTCCGAAACAGGCCCCCAGACCCACTCACACAGGACCCAGCCCAGGCACAGCCTCGGCTGTCTGGCCGCCTGGAGGCCTCTTTCCCCCAGGCTCCGCAAGCACCTAATTTCTACGCATCTACCCTTTGGCGCACATGGCCCAGCCTGTCCGGTCACCTGGCCGCCACTCCGAGTCGCTGTCCCCAGTCCCAGTTATTCAGTTCTCCCACTCGGGACTTTCATCCCTCTCTTAAACACTTCCCTCTCTGGGTGTTTGTCCCACTCCTGCTACTCTCCCCTAATATTAAGGTCCAGCTGGTCACCTAAAAAGTTAAGTCTTAACCTGAGGATCTGGGACGATCCCCTACCCCCAGGCAGCCCCTGCAGGCCTCTCAGTTGCCCTCCAGCTCCCAGTTCCAGTCTAGGCCTGGTGGCGGGGTGGGGTCGCCCGGCCCCTGGGGCCCAGCAGGGGTTTCATGGGAGGGGGCGGGGCCCCCAGTAAGCGTTTCTCGGCCGCAGCCGTTTCAGTCCTTTGGCGCGGTTAGGATTTGGGGTAGGAGGGAATTCCAAGTAGGGGTTCACCTCTCCGATTTCTGAGTGAGGAGGTAAGCTATTTGCAACAGGAGAAAAAGAGAGACATGGGGGGGACGTCACTGAGGAACTAAGTGCAGGTTCCAGGACTACTGGGAATGAGGTGGGGAGTGGCAATCCAGCCGCAGAACGCGACTCTCAGATATAGGGGAAGTTGGGCGAGGCGAACCGGAGGCACTGGACGCCTTTGGAGTTTCTGTGCCCAATGGCTGGTGCCAGGGAGCCCGCCCTTCTATTGCCTCTGGAAGCCCTGGCTCTGCCCTCCCTGGGCCACGTTCCCGCCCCCCGCCCCCTTTCCTTGGCTATCCCCCTTCTTCCCCAAAGCAGCCCCCTCTCGATTTCACTTGTGGCATTATCGCCTGGCCCCTACCACAGCCTGCACGACCCGGACGGCTGGAGTAGGAAGGGAAAACCCCAGCCTGGACCCCACCAGCTCGGAGCCCCTCCGGACCAGAATCTGTCCGGCGGGGCTGAGAAGAAAACCCGGAGCAGTGATCAGCCTCGGGACCCAAGGGGGTCAGGGACGATAGGAAAACCCGGAGCGGATTACTAGAGCCAGAGCGCCCCATGGCTGCCGCTACCTCCTCCTTCCTATAGCCCCCCTAATTCTCCAGTGAGATAATGTCTGGGGTGGGGGGCTGTTTGGTTTGGCCTGAGCCCTCAGGGGCGCCTCACACTTTCCGCCCCTGGCTGGGGCGCAGGGCAGCGGCCCCGAGGCTGAGTCACGGCCCGGCGGGGAGAGGGAGAGAGGGAGAAAGAGGGAGGGAGGGACCTGGACTCCGCCCCTCCTGCGCGGGGATCCCGGGTCAGCCCGGGTGAGGGCCAGGGCCCCCTGGCGCCGCCCATTGTGGTCCAACAGGTTGAGCTGGTGTCCCACGGAGCCACCTGCTGAAAAGGGAGGGAGGCCCCCTACGGAGGGGGGTGGGAAGGGAAAGCGAGTCCGACCCGGTTCGGCCTGGCTTGTTGCGCGGGAGCCAAACCTGGCCCTAGGTAGCCAGATTTGATTCCGTTTGACACTAGTGGGAGGGGCCCTTTGGGGTACGCATCTCCGCAGGCTCAGTCGGAAACATCCCTCACCCGCTACCTTTTTTAGTTGGGGGGGACTCCTAAGTATCCCGGTCCTCCCCAAAACCTACATATACCATACATCCCAAAACATCCAGGCACCCCTCGCCACCTGGGTCTCTGAAGAAATCCAAGTCAAGACAACCCTCCTCCGTGGAGACTCAGTTTCTCCACTTAGGGAACCCGCGGGATGGAGGCGGGCAGTAAAAGTGTGAACGCGCCCCCCCTCCCTCTTCGCAGACTGGGCCCCTCCCCTCCGACAATGCCAAGGCCGCAGCGGGCAGTGGCGACAGCACAGAAGCTGCTTGCCCGAGGCGCCCTTCCCTCCCCGCGGGGCACCGTCACGCGTGGGGAGGGACGCAGGGCGCCCGCAGGCTCACCTCCCCGGCTCCCTCCGAGAGGGGGTGGGGCCTAGGGGCCGGAGCTGAAGGCCTGGTGGCTCCCCCTCCCCCTCCCTTCTGGGGCCCTGACCTGATTTTAGCCCCTCACGGGACCCCCTCCCTCAAGACCCTAAGTCCCCAATTCACCCTCACCCAGCCTATCCCTAACCTCTCATACCCTTCCCTTCTGAGGTCCTGACCCTACAGAAGCCCCTCTTTGAGGAGAGGGAGCCCCTGTAGGGGGTGCTCGGTTGCCTGGCCGCTGCGGACACTGCCCCCTCCCCCCTCCTCTCCAGGTTCCAGGCCAGCCCCTCGGCTCCGCCCCCTCCGTGGACGAACTCACTGCGAGACCCACTGGAGATGAGCGGGTATTCAGGCCAATGGGCGGACAGGGCGGTGGCGTGCAGGGGGCGGGCAGAGCAGCGGCAGAGGGCTGGATGGGGGTCGGGGGCGGAGTTTCAGTTAAGGTGGACTGAAAGAGATAGGGGTATGAGCAAGTGGGGGGAGAGAGGGACCGCGGCAGGTGAAGGGAGACAGAGAGAAGGAAAGAAGGAGGGAAAGGAGGAGGGTGGAAAAGACTAGGAGAGCTAAGTAAGAGTTTGGAGGAAGGGGGCAAAAAAGGAGGGAAGGGACCCATCTGCGCCCTGCAGAGGCTGGCTGGACGAAGGGGTTGAAGTTTATGTCCTTATTGGGCGGAGGGAGGGGGGCCTGGGGGGGCGGGTGAAAAACCAGGAAGTGACAGAGGGTGTTGCTAAGTGTTGGGGGGGGGAGTTTGGGGGGTGGCAGGGGCGGGGGGGAGGGAGGGGAGGGATGGGGGGAAAGCAAGCAGGAGGACAGGTGAGACAGCAGGACAGGTGAGGCGGGCCCTGAGGGGGGGGCGGGTGGGAGCCAGGTGAATGTACGGCTCTTGGCGGCCGAGGGGGGGCGGGCGGCAGGAGGAGGCAGAGGGCGGCGGAGGAGGAGCCCCCCAGCAGCGAGCAGCGAGCAACTGACCGCGGCCTTCTGACCAGGACCGGAGCAGGGCCCCAAGCCCCCGGGCCTGGTGGGGGACGCGCTTCTTCCCACACCCTGAGACTCAGCAGCTCCAGCCAGCGGACCCGACGGCTGAGAGGTGAGTGTACCCCACTTTTGTCCCCTAGCTCGGGGTTCACTAGACTCGAGACTACTGCAGTGTCCTTCGTCCGTCCTGAAAGTGGGACCCCCACACGCTTGCAGATCAGATTCCCACCACTCCCCTTCCCTGTGCTTTCCCAACACCCGGGTCTCTGGAATTGGTTTTAACTGGGAGGAAAGACAGAGAAGGAACTGCGGATGCCCCCCAAACCTGGGCGGAGGGTCCCCAGAAACTTTCTCTGCACTTCTCCTGGGATCAGACAGACAGGCGGCTCCAGGATGGAGAGGGGTTGAGGCGGCGCTGAGCGTTCCCCCAGTCCCCTTCGTGACTTTCGGGGGAGACCCCAGACCGGACCGAGTTGAGGGAATGGAAACGCTGACGGACTCTAACTAGGACAACGCGCAACCCCCCCCCCCCGCCACCCCGCGCCCCCTGGCGCGGTGGGTTGGCCCCAGGCCAGTTGCATGGGGGTTGGGGGGGCGCAGGAGGAGCCGCGGCTTGGGGGAAAGTTACCGGCTGGACTATTCGGTTTCTGGCGCTTCCAGAGCCGCGCTCTCTCCAGCCGTGGTGGGGCTCAGCAACAACCTCCGAGCGACAGAGAGCGACCCCTCTCTCCCCTGCCTCTCAATTCCACTCCTTTCCTTCAGGCTCCAGTCCCGCCGCTACCTTTCCCAAGCCAGCTCATGTCCCCAGAACCCGAGAGCGAGGGTGGGTGACTAGGAAGAATTCTCCTACCTACCACCCGTCCCCCCACAGGCGCCGGCGCACCTGCCCCAGCCCTAAGTGGGGGTCGCTACTGTGTTATAGAATCTACAGAGTGCGCCTGGCAGAAGGCTGCCATTCAAAGGGGTGGGGGGCGCTGCTTTCAATTTCTAGCTTTCTCTCCCTCCTCCCACCCCATCCCAAGTAAGAGAGCGACGTGTCCCGGCCAGAGCGAGGTGGGGGTGGGAGTGGGGGGGCGGCGTGGGCAGCGGGTTGTGCCCGGACACGTGCCTGCCCAGGCGCCCCGGCCCTGCTGGTGTTTAGAGAGAGGGCGGGTCCCTGCCCCCCGCCCCGCACAACCCCCACGTATCAAAGGGCGGCTGAGACGTGGTGAGACCTCGGGGCGCCCTGGGGGCCGGGGGGGGGGCAGGGAGCTTGGGTCCGGAGCAGGGGAGGGGCAGAGGCGCCGGTGCTAGCTGACCCACAGGAAACGAGCGCTGCTGACCTAGTTTGGGACACCGGAAGTGGGTGCTGGGGAGAGGGGGAGACCGGCAGGCTGTCCTGGCTTCCGGGCCAGGTGGAGGGTGTTCTTGAATTGACCCCCCGCCCGAATGCCTTGGAGACCCCTAGCTGCAGCTGAGAATGGGAATGAGTCAGCGCAGCTATTCCCCCTTCCCCCAACTTATTCCTGGAGGAGGGAGACCGCTTATCAGGGGCGAAGGAACCAGATTGGGCTGTGAGGGGTTAAACCAGGATGGGAGCTGTCTGTTCCCTAAGGGAGTATGTGTGAGTGGGGTTTGAGGCCTGGAGGATTATGGGGTTGTCTCCTGCTGCCCCACACACACCAACTGGTTTGGTCACCCCTGTACCCGCCTGGCACTGCTGAGAGAGCTGGCATGCAGTGGGCATCAGGTTGGGGAGGAGAGAGTGGGCATAAGGAGTGTTGTGCTGCGCTAGAGAGGGACATATTTGTGACTATGTTTGGGTGGTAGTGTTCCTCCTTAGTGGTAACTGGGGAGAAGGGCAGGGGGCTCCCCCTGGAGCAGCTGATGAAACAAGGAGAAATCTCTGTCAGTGCCTCTGTCCCGGGCCCCCGGGACCCCAGCTCCCCCAGCGTGCCTCTGTTACATGGTTGCTGTGGGCACAACACAACCTGCTGGCACCCCCAGACACTGTTCCTTCCCTTGGGTACCACACACCCCCATACTTGGCACAGGGGTCAAAAAGGGGTTAATACCACCAGAATGGGGCTCTGGGGAAGAAAGAAAGCAGTGCCCACTAGGCTCAGGTGTCAAGGAGACAGGCCTGCTCTAATGGGACTCTCATCACTACTCAGCCTGATGTAGACCCCAGCATCTGGAAGACAGGTGCTGTCCCCTTCTCCTTCCCCATGGTGCCCCCTGGCACCCAGGGCCCCCAGCTCCTCCTTGGCCTAGTGCCTGCCCAGGGAGGGTGCGGCGGGCGGGCAGCGGGGGCTGGGCTAACAATGCACCATCAGGCCCTTTGTGTGCCTGCACTTGGCACCCTGGGGAAGGGTGGGGGAGGGGGCCCAGCAGGCATGGGGGGCGGAGCGCTCTGGGGTGGGGACAGTGAAGGCTGGGGGAGAGAAGCAGAGAATGAAAGCAGGTGGGGAGGAAAGGGAAGTAGGTCAGATAGGGTGCCAGCCCCCCATTCCCAGCCAAGGCTGAGAGAACCAACCCCTGATCCTATGGCATCATACTGAGGGACAGCCTAGGACTGGGCATTTGGGGTCAGAAGTCACTGCTCAGGGGACTGCTCAGGTGGAGGAGGTTTGGCCTGGTACTGCACCCTTCTTAATGCCTGAGAGACCCAGTTCTCCTGGCCCAAGACCAAGGCCCCAAGATGAGTAGTGAATGGGCTCCAGGCAGGTCACTGCCCTCTGACAGAAGCCTCTGGGCCTGCTGCGGGGCTTCCTGCCTCTGGCCCGCTTGGCTCCCTGACCTTCCCGAGAGTTAAGACTGCCTTGACACCAGGCCTTAGGGCCTATGCCTGTTTTGGCCTAGGGCTGGAGAGAAGACTGGGGGAGGAAGGTGGGGACAGGCAGATGGATAGGACCCTGGCATGGGGTGTGCCCGCCCTGGCCTCTTCCCCCTCCTTGTGCTGAGTAAACTCGTGAGTAAACTTGACGTTTTGCCCGGACAGTTTGAAGTTGCCTCGCTGCCCCCTCCCCCCCCACTCTTGCCAACACATAAGCGGCCAGGCGCCAAGGCGAGCCTGGGGGACTGGGAGGAAGGGGGTAAAGCTGCTGTCATCCACCATCAAGTGTTTGGTGGGTTGGGATAAGAAAGACCCCCACACCCAGCCAGGCCCAGGTCTTGGCAAGAGTCCTGGCTGGGGCCTGCCAGCATCTGTCCCAGAGCCTTGGGGAGCCCAGGAAAAGTAGCCTCAATGCAGATCTTCTGCCCACTTCTGACCTCTACCCCTACCAGGGAAAGGCACCCAGCTACCATCTGGCCCCCTGAGTTGCTATCTTTAATGTTCACTGGCTGACTGGCACAGGGAAAAAGCTACTTTAACAAATTCTCCAGGGAGACCAGAGAGGGCTGCCCTTTTCATCCTGTCCCACAGCCTGGGATGGACATCTTAGCCCTGTCTTCCCTGCGGCCTCCAGCTGCCATGGCTTCTGCTCTGGAGGACAGCAAGGGTCTCATTTGCCAGCACTTGCCTTGACCACACCTGGGCCTAACCCCACATGTACCTCTACCGTATTTACCGTCGGGCCTAGCCCTGATCTCCCCAAACCCCTTCCTTTGCCTGTTATCCTCCCCAGAACCAGGTCAACCTTCAGAGCTTCCCAGTCAGCAGATAACCTGTGCAGATTCAGGGGTTGAGGGTTCCCAGGCAAAAGAGGGCTGATGGCAGGCAAATGAAGCAGTGATTCCCCCATAAATATATCAATATGCTATCTTTTGACATCACTGATTTCTCTTATTCCTCCCAGGCCAGCAGAATGACATGGGGAAATGCCTTCCCAGTCCCTGACAGGCCTCGGAGTGGGGCTCCCCCAGGCCCTTACTTTCGACCTCATGTCTCTGGCTTCAGTTTCCTTCCTGTTTCCACCGTCCCCCCAACTCCTCCCCACCCATATGCCCCTTTCAACAGACATCCTCTCCTCCTTCCTTCCTCCTTTCCTCCCCCTTTGCCTGGGAGCAGGGGTCCTCTTTCCTCCACCATGGCCATCCTAGCCTTTTACCTCTTCTTAAACCTAGCCCCCTTGGAGATCCATGACCAAGTCATCTGTCCTTCCCATCCATCAGCAAGGCTCTGGGGAAGAGAACCCAGAGCTTCTCAAGGGGACTACAACTCCCAAGGTACATACAAAGCAATTGTGGTGCACACTGGGAGTTGTAGTCCTTGAGCTCTCAATTTGGCTGAGTCTGAAAGTGACTCTAGATGAGGGTAAAAGCCAGAACTGGGATGGGTTGGAATGTGGGTACCCTCTGCATCCCCCCACTTTATTCTTGCTGTCACATTGCCATGGGATGCCATGTACCCATGACTGACATCCATCTCCCTTGCTGAGACATGCTACCTGTCCTCACCTTAGTGCCCCACCCAAAAGATGCCCACGCCCTGCCCTGCTGCCCCTGGCAGGGGTGAAATAGAGGGGCCCCATGAACTCCCTCCCTGCCCCCTGCCCTCTAGGCTGGTTCCCTCCCTTTATGGGGATCAAAGGGCAGAGAGCAGCCCCACCCCACTCCCTCGCAGGCTGCAGGCACTAGGGCTCTCAGGAATTGCAGGGACTTTGGTGCCCAAGCATTTGCTTGGGCAGGGGGAATGCTGGGAGGTTGGCGCCTGGTGGTAGGGAGAGACATTGGCCCCCACCCTGGGGTGTGGAGCCTTCGTTAACTGCTCGAGGGGCTGTCCATTGCCTCCTAGGTTCTCTCTGTGTAGGCCCTGACCAATGTGCTACCTCTTGAGGATATGGCTTGAGAACAGGGTCTTAGGCTTTATCTGTAGGGCCTAGGGACCTGGGCCCGCCTGGCTGGCACCAAGGCATGGGGGTGACCCTCCCCCACCTCAGGCCCACAGTTGGCATGGGGCGCTGGGAGCAGGGGGGTAGGAGGGAGAGGAGGGCAGGACTGCCAGCATCCTGGTGGGTAGGTGCCAACCGGGCCGGGAGCTGGTGAGGGGCAGCAGGCCAGCGGCATTGAGCCAGCAGCTGTTGGGGGAAAGGGGAGGGGATACTTTAGGGGGCATTTCTGTGGTACCCCCAAGCCTAGCAGGACTTGAGGTAGCCTAATGTCTGGGGGACACTAGGGTACCCCTCAATCCAGGAATAAGGGACCCCAGGAGTTGTTTAAGTGAAACTTGGTGGCCCACCCATGTCTGGGCTCAGAGCCCTCCTGAGTTGCCCCTCAGGCCCAGGCGGGTCCCACCCAACCGGCCAGGGTGGCAGCAGCTTGCGCAAGGGGTGGGGCTAGGCGCTTCCCAGCAGATGCCCCCTCCCGGCTCCTTCCTCTTTCGGTGCCCACAGCTCCCCCAATCTGTCTATCCCCCTCAGGCCAGCTCTGTTCCCCCGATCCCCCGGCTATTGGGGGCTGGCACAAGTGCTGCCCCCTGGCCTGGTTGGCAGGGGTTGGTGCCCGGGCGAGGAACTGTGGTATGTGAGTGGGTTTGGGGTGAGGCTATGGGGAGGGCGGGGTGCCGCCTTGCCCAGCCCCTGAGGGCCCCAGCCCAGTACAGGGTAGGGAGAATTCGGCCAGCTCCCCAGGGGGGCTGAGGGGCCTGCTGGGGTCTGGAGGGCCTCCTTGTGGTCCCCATCCCACATACTCTGAGGGGCTGGGACCCAGGCACCTGTCACCCCTGGCACTGACTGTCCAGGGTTCCCCTCCTCCCTCTTCTGGCCACTGCCACCTCCGTCCCCTCCCCTCCCTTCTTCCTTCTCCTGGCCTCACCTCCAGTGGCCTCTCCCATTGCTCCTCCTCATCTCTGTCCTCCTGGACTGTCCCAGCTCCTACCTTTCCTACCCTCACCTTTTCCTCTTTTAGGACTGAGTAAGGACAGGAGCGGGTGGGTTCTGGGGCTTCAGGCACCACAGGCAGAGACTCTAGGCCCTCTCCCACGCTGCCAGCCCTCCGGTAACCCCTCCCTCCAAGCTGGGGGGAGGGGGGACAGCACCCAGAGGGTTAAGGCTGTAGGGGGGAGGGGCTGGGCCAGGTCGTGGGCGGCCCCTTTGAAGGAGGGAGCTGGAGCGGGGAACAGCCACCCAACCTCCCCCCCAGCCTGGCCCTCCCCCACCTGTCCCAACCTGCTGCCCCCAGGGGTCAGGAGGAGTTGCCGCCAGGCCCCTCAGCCTTCAGGTGAGTAGGCCCTGCTCTGGCTTGGGAGATCAGGCCCCAGGGGGGCTTGGAGGCCTAGAATTAGCCAAGGGTCAGAGGACTAAAAAACAGGCCAGGAAGAGGGTGCCCAGACTTCACAGGAGAGTTTAGGGAACTGAGGGCTTGAGGAACAGGAATGTGGGGAGGCCTCAGTGTCTGAGGGGACCCGAGCGGGTCAGAAGAGGGGCCTATAGGAGCTGAGTGATTGCCGGGCCAGGCCAGGAGGCTGGACAGCCTGGCAGAGAGCCGGGCTCCGGAGATCGGGCTGGGGTGTCCTCTGGGGCTGGGGGGCTCAGGTTTCTGCCGGCAGCTTGGCGGGTGTGGGGTTACCAGCCAGCTCGGTTACCCAGCCGGGGACACTAGGCTGGGGGGAGGGGGTGGGCACAGGGCAGACCCTGGCACATTGTGCGGTCTCCTCAGGCCCTAAGGGGAGCTGGCATTGCCCAGGCAGACCCTGCTGGGGACGCTGATGGCCAGAGTCTGTTCAAGTGGACAACTGCCTGGTCCAGGGTGGGCATCCTCTGGGGAAAGTCCAGCAGCTCCAGGGCTGGAAACTCTGACAGGCAGAGAGGCACAGGTTGTCCCCCCACCCCCACCCCACATCCGCTCTCGCTGCAAATCCCCCTCCACCACTCATTCTCCCCAACTGGCTCCCAAATTGTGGTCTCCGGCTTCATCCAGAAGTGGGGTGTGGGTGCCCTAAACTCGACCATCCTTTGGCAAGACCAGGCCTTGGAGGGCAGGTCTGGGCCCTGATTTAATTCCTCTGCCTCTCTTCACCCCTCACTTGCCTGGGGAGAAGGGAAGGGATGCTCGGAGCAGGGGGCCAATGGAGAAAGTGCAGAGGTTTGAGCAAGAGAGAACCAAGGGGAAGAGAAAGGAGAGGCGGGGACAGCTCCTGGGAGGAGGCCGAGGGACACTGATGTGGTGGAGGGGGTGCGGAGCTCCAGGAGGCCTGAAGGAAGGAAGCAAAGGGTGAACTTGCGGAGGGAAAACAAGGGGCAGAGAAGGCAATGAGTGGACAGAAAGAGGAGGCCGAGAGAGGGGCAAGAGCGAGGGCTTGGCAGGGGATATCCAAAGGTGGAGGGCGAAGGCTGGGAGAGTTGTCCTCATTCCTTCCTCCGCCATCTTTTATCTCCCTCCTATTTCCCTTGATGGGGACTAAGGGGCTGTGGGCGATGGCTGGTGTCATGGAAAGAAAATGTAGGGAAGCATTAAGGGTCTCCCTCATTTCAGGAGCCCCAGAACCAGGATTGGGGGATTTGGAGCTGGGGAGAGACTTAACCCCCACAGCACCGGGAAGCAGCCAACTCCCCTCGCCTCCTTCCCCCTTCGTGGCTTGCGGTCTCTCTTCCCCGCCTCGGCCCCCAGGAAGTGTGAGTGCTGGGGTGGTGAGGTTAGGAGGGGGGAAGCGTCATATGGGGGATGGGGAAGGCATGCACAGCTTGGAGGGGCTGGGGTGGGGAGAGATGGGCTCCATAAATGCCAGGGCATCCCTGGTCAGAGAACCTCTTCTTTGAAGCCCTTCTAGTCCTCAAGTGAGAAGAGGTTCAGCCCCATTGCTTTCCCTCCCCAACTGGGCGATCCAGGTGGCTTCAGCCCCTGGGCCCCGGAGGCCCTGGGAAGCGCTGGGAGAAGCTGGAGAACAAGGATTCCTGGGTCCCTTAGGACTTTGGACTGGCTGTCCAATCTCCCCACCCCCCTGGTCCAGACGCAGGCCAAAGCCCTGGCTTCGTGCAAACTTAGCTCCAAAAAAACAGGAAGAGAACCTGAGGCTGGAGTTGGGGTGGGGGTTGGAGGGAGAAAGGAGACAGAAGTAAGGGGGAGGGGTGGCCAGCCAAGCCACCAGGAGCGTTGGGAAGAGCCTCAGGTCTCTCCATCATCCCCGGCAGGAAGATGGTACAACCTGGTCCTCATCCTCCCTCACCCCATGCTGCTGCTCCTGGAGAAGCCTGGCCAGGCCTCTCTCAGGCTCCCTGGCAGAGCCTAGAGGTAGGGGCCTTGGAACCTGGGGTGGGGGGGCCCTGTGCTTGTGTCTCAGGCCCATATCTATTTTCTCCAACGCTAATCCTGGTTCTGCCTGCTGCCCCCCACACTAAGCCTCACTCCCCTAATCCCCAGGGTGGGGGGAAGGGGGCCCAGCTTTACTCAGCTGCCCTGTTCAGGGCCTCCTATCCTTGCCCTTCAGCTGGCTCAAGCCAGCAGTGTTGACCCTGGTGCCCCCCAGCCCTGCACTGGACACTGCCTGAGGTCAGCACCTGGAGAGAGTTCTCGTCTCCCTTTTTCTTTCTAAGACCAGGCCAGCGGCCTCTACCTTTTGGTTTCTTGGTGTTGGACATACCCTGCCAGGTGCCCTTGAGCACTGAAGGGTAGGTGATAGGCACTCCCACCTTTGCCCCCTCCCACCTTTCTCACCCTGAAGTCTTCCCCCAACCAAAGATGGGGCAGGCTTGACTCAGGGCCCAGTTTCAAGAGAGCTGCCCACCGGCTTGGCCGGTCTAGCAGGCCTGACAGTGAGGGGAGCCTGGGGGGATGGCGGGAAAGAGGGGAGTGATGGGGCGGGGCCCCCAGTTCTTCCCCCTACCAGGCAAACAGACCAAACAGACCTTGCCCGGTTCCCTGGCACAGCTGCACCCCCAACCACCACACACGCCCATGCCCACAAGGTCTTAGCAAGAGGGGGCATGCCAGACTGGGTGGGGATGGGCCGCCTTCATGGGGCGTCAGGGCACTGGGGCCTCTGGGATGCAGAGGTGGGAAAGGTGCCCAAGGTGTGGTGGGCACCCTGGCACCAGTGCCCTACCCTGGCAGAAAGAAGGAGGAGGACTTTGCCCCACCCATCCCTCCCAGATGATGGCTTTAGGAGGGCCCCCTTGGCCTGGTTGGCACCACCATAGTTCCAGGTGGCACCTATATTGACATGGGTGCTAGAGCCCTGGGTAAGGGTTGGGGGAGTTTCCCAGAAGCTAGAGAACCTTATGAACACCCTCTCCTTCCCACGCATGTCCTCTGCCTCTCCCCCTCTCTCGTTGCTACCTCTTGGCCATGGGCATTGGATTTGGGCCTAAGGAGTTAAACACCCACCCTTGCCCAATCCCTGTGTGAGTTGCGTGGTGAACGAGCCTGAGCCTGTGACCTGACAGTGAGGTCAGCCAATCAGCGCCCCCACCACACCAAGTTGCCACGGAGACCGGCCCTGGGGTAGGAGAAAGGAGGCGGGCTTAGCAGCCGGAATGGGTGGGGTGGGCAGGGAAGGAGGGAGAGGGATGGGGTGAGCCACGTGCCTGCCAGTGCCCAGCTCCCAGCCAATGGACAGTGAGGACAGCCCCACCCATCCCCCTTAGGAGGGACAGGATCCACTTGGGCCCAGGAGGGTGCCTACCGCTGCCTAAGTGGCTGCAGTCACCATTGCTGCTGCTGCTGCTGCTGCTGTCCACCTGGCTGGTTTTTGTTTGTTCCCAAGTCTCGGGGCCATTTGCCACTTGTACCATTTGTAAAGTACAGGCAGGAGGATTAAAGGGAGCAGGGAGAGCTCCCAGGCAGCTTGGCTTCTGGGGAGAGAAGTGGTTTGCAGACTTCAGGTGGGAACAGGTGGGCCATCTAGGGTACCTAGATGTGGCTTACAAGCAGAGACAGACACGTGGGTGCTGCTCACCCAAGGTTTCTGTGCAGGAGCCCGAATGAAGTGGCAGGCAGGGAGGCAGACACAGACAATGCATTGTGTCCTAAAGAGGAAATTTGTTGCTCTTGACTCCCCTATTCACTTCCCCCCCAAATAAAAACCTTTCCTCATCAATGGCCAGGGCTGAGCAACTGCTGGAGTGGCAGAGAGGACACTGACAAAATGTCAGTGGGACTTGCCCTCAGGATCATCTGGGCTAGCTTTCAATATTACACATGTGGAACAGGCCTCCACAGGAAAGGAAGTGACTTGTCCAAAGTCATGTAGCGAGTAGTACGCTGGTTCCCTCATGGTGATTTGAGGGAGGGGGCAGACCTGTCCCAAGTAGTTTTCTTAACAGAGGCCATTTGTATAGTGGAATCTAAGCCCAGGCAAGGCCAAGGCCAGAACATTTGTTGAATCCCCACTGCGTATTAGGCATTGTGCCATATTTGCTCTCATTTAACCCTCACCACAACACTAGGAGTCAGGTGGAATTATCCTATATTACAGACGAGGAAGGCAGCTTGGAGAGTAAATCACTTGTTTAAGGTCATGGAGCTCACTGGTGGCAGAGAGAGGATTCAAACTCAAGCCTGGCTGACTCCAGAGCCCAGCTCTTTCCAGACCTCAGCACTGTCTCCACTTGCTCCAGACCCACAAAATGTCAGGGCTGAAAGGCTGAGCCACTGGGTCTTCTACTCCCACCCCCTCCTTGCATAGCCAAGGAAATGGAAGCACAGAGAGAAATGACTTTCCCAAGGTCGTTCAGCAAGATAGTAGCAGAGCGGGGATTTAAAGCAGGTTTCACCCCTTTGCAGGCCAGACCGGTGCCCCAACCCCTGCCCGCACCTCTGCCAGCCTTGGGAGGGCTGACTGCTCCACACCGGCCTCCTGTGGCTGGGCCTTGGAGGGAAAAGGATAAGGAGCAGGACAGAGGCCCTCTGGAGACAGGGGGCTCTCCTAGAATGGGAGGGAGGGGTGGCAGCAGCTGAGGGGAGGTGGGGGGTGGGACTGGAACTTGGCTTATTGGCAGTGGGGGAGGGGGCGGGGGCGATGCTTATCTGTGAGGGGCAGGAAGCACCCGCGCCAGCCAGTGACACCCCAGCAAAGGGTGGCTGCTCCTTGGCCCCAGGGGGGAGGGGAGGATGTGGGGGGAGGGATGCTGGGAGCTGTGTTTCCCGTTTGGCCTCCAGAAGCGGGGGATCTAGAAGGGGAGATGAACTTTTATAGCCAGGGGAAGGGCACAGGAGGAAGAGGATGATGCTTGGGAGCTGCCTTCTCTTGTTTGCATATGTTTTACAGTGTCCCAACTGCTTTGGAGAGAGATAACTTGATTTAAAGCACCTGGCTGTGCCTGGTCCCCAGCAGATCTTGGTCCAGTGTGAGTCTGAACTCTCTCACTGGCCTCTCCCAGGCTATGAGGAGGTTCCATTGCAAAGACCGTTACCTCACTTTTCAAATGACTGAGGCCAGCTGCCGATACCACCCCCAGTCCCTCAGTCAGTTCTTCATGAAGCCCGAGCCGAGCCAGGACCCAGGCATCCTATCTCCCAGTCCACCACTCCTTCCAAAGAGATGGGGAATGGGGCAGGTGACGCAGGTGGATCGCTACGAAAGGGCCAGAAAGGCAGGGCTCCTGCTGCCACAGAGGCAGAATAGAATAGTATAGTGGTTAGGAACAGGGACTGGGCCCTGTTCTGCACTTAACTTGGAAAGTCTCCTCACCTGTGTGAACCTCGGTTTCCTTGTCTGTGAAACAGATGATGATCACACTGCGGAGGGTTTTGGAAGATGAAATGGGTGTAAAGTACTCAGAAGAGTGACTGGCAGAGAGTCATCCCTCAATAAGTATTGGCTAAAGTTGGTCCTCTTTCCCCAGACCCCTATGGGCTGAGCGCTCTTAACCTCCCCTCTACTTGACTCTGCAGGAGAAGATGGGGAGCCCCGAGGATGACCTGATTGGGATTCCATTCCCGGACCACAGCAGTGAACTCCTGAGCTGCCTCAATGAGCAGCGCCAGCTGGGCCACCTATGTGACCTCACCATCCGGACCCAGGGCCTTGAATACCGCACCCACAGGGCTGTGTTAGCTGCCTGTAGCCACTACTTCAAGAAGCTGTTCACTGAGGGTGGTGGCGGAGCCGTCATGGGAGCCGGGGGCGGCGGGACAGCTGCTGGGGGAGCAGGGGCCGGCGTGTGTGAGCTAGACTTTGTAGGGCCAGAGGCACTAGGCGCCCTCCTTGAATTTGCCTATACAGCCACTCTGACCACCAGCAGCGCCAACATGCCAGCTGTTCTCCAGGCTGCCCGGCTGCTGGAGATCCCGTGTGTCATCGCTGCCTGCATGGAGATTCTGCAGGTTAGTGGGCTGGAAGCTCCCAGCCCGGACGAGGATGACTGTGAGAGAGCCCGCCAGTATCTGGAGGCCTTTGCCACAGCCACGGCCTCTGGAGTTCCCAATGGTGAAGACAGCCCTCCTCAGGTGCCCCTCCCACCACCTCCACCACCGCCACCTCGGCCTGTTGCCCGCCGCAGCCGCAAGCCCCGGAAAGCTTTCCTGCAAACCAAGGGGGCCAGAGCAAACCACCTAGTCCCCGAGGTGCCCGCAGTGCCTGCAGTGCCCGCCCATCCCTTGACCTATGAGGAGGAGGAGGTAGCAGGCAGAGTGGGCAGCAGTGGGGGCAGTGGGCTGGGGGACAGTTACAGCCCTCCCACAGGAACCGCCTCCCCTCCTGAGGGCTCCCAGAGCTACGAGGCCTATGAGGGTGAGGAAGAAGAAGAGGAGCTGGTATATCCCCCGGCCTATGGGCTGGCGCAGGGGGGCGGGCCCCCGCTGTCCCCAGAGGAGCTGGGCTCAGACGAGGATGCCATCGATCCTGACCTGATGGCCTACCTAAGCTCCCTGCACCAGGACAACCTGGCACCAGGCCTGGACAGCCAAGACAAGCTGGTGCGCAAACGCCGTTCCCAGATGCCTCAGGAGTGCCCTGTCTGCCACAAGATCATCCATGGGGCGGGTAAACTGCCTCGCCACATGAGGACCCACACAGGCGAGAAGCCCTTTGCCTGCGAGGTCTGCGGCGTTCGATTCACCCGGTGAGCAGCAAGTGGGGAAGGGCCCGGTAGGGGCCATGGGTTGGGGACAGGGTGGGAAATCCGAGGTGGAGGTAGGTGGTACTGGAGAGGCTGGGGCATGAGTGGGTGACTGGAGTGAGGAGAGCAGGAGAAAGCAAGCCAAGGGCAATGGGTGGGGAGGTGTCTAGAGCATGGAGGATTTGGTGCCCAGGAAGGCACTGTGGGAAGCAGAGGAGTGGATACTGGCAAGGCCCTGTTAAGCTACAGGCCAGCCAGCGGGGTGTCCTGGGGCAATAGCGAAGTTACACATAGTGAGGGACAGTGATGGGAGACAAGCCTGGGGTGGCATGACCAGGAGGAGCCAGGGATCCCACTCTGAACACCTCCTTGCCCCCCACCCCTGCCTGTGCCAGGAACGACAAGCTGAAGATCCATATGCGGAAGCACACGGGAGAGCGCCCCTACTCCTGCCCGCACTGCCCAGCCCGCTTCCTGCACAGCTACGACCTCAAGAACCACATGCACCTGCACACGGGGGACCGGCCCTATGAGTGCCACCTGTGCCACAAGGCTTTCGCCAAGGAGGACCACCTGCAGCGCCACCTCAAGGGCCAGAACTGCCTGGAAGTGCGCACCCGGCGGCGCCGCAAGGACGATGCACCACCCCACTACCCGCCACCCTCTACCGCCGCTGCGTCCCCCGCAGGCCTCGACCTCTCCAATGGCCACCTGGACACCTTCCGCCTCTCTCTAGCTCGATTCTGGGAGCAGTCAGCCCCCACTGGGCCCCCAGTCTCTACCCCGGGGCCCCCTGATGACGATGAGGAGGAGGGGGCACCCACCACACCGCAGGCTGAAGGTGCTATGGAGTCCTCTTAAAGAGGGACAAGTGGCCAGGCTGAAGTAGCACAAGGCCGGGGACACCCATGCCAAGCAGTGGGAGCACGCAGGACAGACAGAGCAAGGGGTCTGGGGCACGGAGCCTTGCTGGCATCAGCATCAGCCCTTCCTCCCAGAACCCTCATTCCAATTCCAAGCTGAGAAGGTATTGGGGCAGAGGCTCCCCAAATTGGGGTGATCCCCCAAGGAGTGATACATATATTGTGTATATATTTACAGCTCTATTGTAAAAGTGGGGTCCCTGTCCCCAGCTGCTCCTGGGGAGTAGAAGCAATAATGTATTTCTGATTTGTGGGTCCCACTTCGGCTATGCGGGTTTCTAGGGGGTGGGGGCTTGGGACCAAAGCGTTGCCCCGCCCCTATGCCCCTCGGGGGTTTTGGCTGTGTACGGGGGTGAAGGACTGCCCCTCCCTTCCAAGACCCCTCCTTCCTAGTTTCTGTTCCTTTTTCCTGGCAGTGAATTATGCAAAAGGGGGCGGCAAAGGAAGGGTAGGTGGGGGAAAGCCAGGTGGAAGCTTGAAAGACTGGGGGACTGGGCCTGTAAGGAAGGAGCCATCCCAGTCCCCCTCCGCCCTGCTCCCGGCGCTGAGTCATGGGGTCCTGGAGAAGAAGGGGGCGGGGTGGCCTGATTGGCTCGCCCGCCCCTGGGGGCAGTGGAGGGGGGGCCCCGCCCAGCTAGGGGAGCCGCTCGGTTCCACTCCCCTCCCTGTCCCTCCCTCCCCGTGGCCCTGGGCAGGGAATGTCTTGTTCCCGCCGCTCCCTCCCCGGGGCCAGAGGGCAGGGCGGGCCGGGCGGCGTCCTACCCTCTTCTCCTCCCCACCTCCTCCCGCCCAGGTGCGAGCCGGAGCCGCCGCCACCGCTGCCGCCCCTGACTCACGCCGCCCCCGGGCTGGCGCAGCGAGGGGTGTGGGACAGGGTGAGGGGTTGGAGGAGCCTTGCGGAGAGCGGGCGAGCCGGCGCCATCTGGCGGCCATGCCCTGGGCGGCGAGCGCCCCCCGCGGCCACTGGAGCGAGCTGTCTTCGCGCTCCTCACCCACCCCACCTGGTGAGCGGCGCCCCCTTGCCAAGGCAGTGGGCACGGAGCTTCTCGCTGGGCCGCAGGGAAAAGGGCTGCGGACCTGTGGGAAAGTGATCCCCTTCCCAGATCCTTGCCAGCCGGGCTTCCTGTCGGGCGGAGGAGAATAACCTCCTCACTCTTCTTTTAGGATTCAATCCACCCCCATTCTGTACATAGCCTCTTCTGTTGGTCTTGTTGAAATCTAGTTTCAGATTTTTTAACTACCCAATTCTGCTGGGGGTGGGGGACAACCCCCCTTCCTCGCTGGGTGCTGGACCCCTTTTGCAGCCTGGGCTCTGCCTTGCACTATTTCCCCTTCCTGGCCTGACGGCCCCTCCCCCTCCTTAAAAGGGGCAGGTTCAGGGGCCCGGTGCTCTTCCTCTCTTCCATGCACCCCTTTGCCCATTTGCACAGCTGCCCAGGTACCCCTAACAGTGGGGAGGGGTCACAGGGAGGGGGTAGCGGGACCAGTCCCTGTATCTATTTAAAAAGTGATGATGTAATATATTGGGGTGGTGGGGAGGTCGGGTTGTCCTGGGCCTCATCTTAGCATTTCAGGTGATGGGGGGAGCCCAGGGCTGGGGAGACCTGGGGCCCAGCCCCAGAGAGTGGGGACAATGTGGCCTCCCTTCTCCCTACTTGTGGCTTTCCCAGTCAGTGCCTTAGGGGGAGAGGCACTCCCCCCCTCCTATTTCCTTTCCCCCACCCCAACCCCCCACCTCGGGTGTAAGCGACAGGAAGAAATAATAATAATTTAAGATTCACACTTGTGTCCACTTTTGGTTTATTTGGGGGGTGGGTGGGAAAGATCTGGAAGAGAGGGAGGTGAGAGAGGGACTGAGGGTTCTGAAGCTGCAGTGGGGGCTGCATTGGGGGCAGAGGATGTCTCAGGTGGTCTGTGGGGCTCAGGGCTGGTGAGAATGCTGACAGGCTGATGGGCTTCAGGTAAGGGCTGCTGCCCATGCTTCCCCTGCTGAGGCCCCTTCTCCTCATCCAGGTCACTAGTAAGGAGAGGAAGGGGGTGGCCGGATCACCCACCTTCTGTCTTCACAGGTGCATCCCTGCCCCCTGCCCTGTCCCATCTGTTCAGATCCAGCTCCCGTTCTTTCCAAGCACCTCCTGCTCTCCCAGGCCCATGAGGCATACCAGCCCATGGCTGTAGATATTTTCTGATTTTAGGCTGATGGTGATCGGGGGGCAGTGACTTGCCTGAGGCCACGTTGCTAGGAAGGGCAGAACCACTAGTGACCTCAGTGGTCACACCTGCTCAAGGGTCAAACCACCCCCTCTGCTGACCCAGCTTAGCCCTTCACTGGGCCCTCTGGAACCTCTGAAAAGAAAGCTTTGCTTCCCCTTCAACCTCCCGACTCATCACGACCTCCACCACCCCATTCACACTGGAATGTGCCCACTGGACAGTTTTCTTTGCAGTCCTCCCAAGTGGAGGCAGCTTAACCTTCTCAAACCCAGCTGGCCTGTACTGTTTTTTGCAAAGCCCCTGGCTGCCACGACAGCTGTACCACCAGCGCTGTGGCTGTCTCCTCAGGCCTGCCAGACACCTGCCACGTTTAAGACGCCGGCTCTGGACCCCTGCTGTTTGTATGGTCCTGCAACCTCCTCCTTAGAGGATCCATCCAGTTTTCTGGCTTCGCAATCCCTAACCTGCTTGGTCCTATTGACCATCATCTCTGTTCCGACTCAGACGTCCTTCTCAGCCTTGGCCCCTCACTGGATTTATTCCAGAGTTCTTCCCTGGCCATGACCCTGTGTCTCAGCCCCTCCTGTTCAGCCAGCTCTCCCTCCTGGCCACTGTCCCTGCTCTAACACTTCATCAAGACAGAGACCCTGGGCTGCCCCCCGCAGGCCTCAGCCCCTCCTCTTCCCCAGTCGTCTCAGACACCCTTACCAAAGACACCTCAATGCTCACTCCATCTTGTCCTCCTGACCTGCCCAGAAAAAGCCCTGCACCCATGAATCCTATTCATGGCTACCACATTTGCCAGAGAAAATCACATAACCAAGTGCACTGGAGCAATCATTACAGGTTAACGCTTCCAGCATCATCTAGGCCTTTGATGCTACCTGGAAATCCCTTAACCTCCCCAGTCGGCTTCTTTGCACGTTTCCCACAGCAGGTCTTTCAAAAACCTCTACCACCCACTCCTTGAAACCTTTATTCCACTCCCAGCCGCCCCTTCTTGCTCGCTCAGCAGGTGCTCTTGCCTCCTACTCCCCAGAGAGAAGCGAGGCCATCAGGCTGGAGCGGGCTCAGCTGCTCAGGGGAACCTCTTCTCTCCACCCCTGCCTCTGCCAGCCTCTCCTTTCTAAGGCAGGCCACCTGGTCCACCTGGCCCTAGAGCCAAACCTCCCTCCCCAATGCTCTTTTACACTGCCTAAATGCTCAGATCTCCCTGTCCTTGTATCTAGACAACCCTCTCAGTGCTGAATCCCCTTCAAGCTACTCTCTCGCTCTGTGAAGCTCTCTTTCTCTTCACCATCAAGCTACATTTTTTCAAACTATAGCACTTATTAGATTAAAAGCATTATCAGACTCCTGGCAACAGTGATGCAGGAGCCACATACCATATTTCTGAGTCCATTTGAGTCTCACTCTGTCACCCAGGTTGAAGTGCAGTGGCATGATCTTGGCTCATTACAACCTCCACCTCCCAGGTTGAAGTGACTCTCCTGCTTCAACCTCCAAAGTAGCTGAGATTACGGTGCCCACCGCCACACCCAACTAATTTTTTGTATTTTTTTTTTTTAGAGGCGGGGCTTGGCCATCTTGGCCAGGTTGGTCTTGAACTCCTGACCTCGTGATCCACCCGCCTCGGCCTCTCAAAGTGCTGGGATTACAGGGGTGAGCCACTGTGCCCGGCTCTAATTTTTTGTATTTTTAATAGAGATGAGGTATCATCATGTTGGCCAGGCTGGTCTTGAACTCCTGACCTCAAGTGATCCACCTGCCTCAGCCTCCCAAAGTGCTAGGATTACAGGTGTGAGCCACTGTGCCCGACCTTTCTGAGTCCTTTTTACCAGTCACCACTCAACCCATCGAGTTTCAGTCTTCCTGATGCCATGATAAATATTCCCATAAGCCACTCCAGTGAATAACTAACTGCCTGTTGCCTGTCTTCACATGATCCCACTTGACTTTTTTTTAAATCTTTTTTTTTTTGAGACTGGGTCTTGTACTATTGCCCAGCCTAGAGTGCAGTGGCACAATCTTAGCTCACTACAGTCTCAGCCTCCATGGCTCATGGATCCCTCCCACCTTAGCCTCCTGAGTAGCTGGAACTAAAGACGCATGCTACTATGCCCAGCTAATTTTTGCATTATTACTTTTTTATTATTATTTTTTGAGATGGAGCCTCGCTCTGTCTCCCAGGTTAGAGTGCAGTGGCATAACCTTAACTCTCCACAGCCTCTGCCTCCCAGGTTCAAGCAATTCTTCTGCTTCAGCCTCCTGAGTAGCTGGGACCACAGGCGCGCGCCACCACGCCTGGCTAATTTTTGTGTTTTTACTTTTTTTTTTTTTTAAGACAAGGTTTCACCATGTTGGTCAGGCTGGTCTTGAACTCCCGACCTCAGGTGATCCGCCCGCCTTGGCCTCCAAAGTGCTTGGATTACAAGCGTGAGCCACCACACCCATCTTTTTATTTATATATATATATATATATATATATATATATATATGAAGAAAAAGACAAATATAAGCACATCACTTTCCAACTCAAGCTCTTCAAATGATAAGTAAATGTCTTGCCCATCTCTTCCCATCTTGACTTCCAACCTCGTCTCCCAGCATTCTCCGAGATCTCTATCCAGACACACCCATCCCTTGGGCTCTACCCTTCTGAATGCCTCACATTCTCCAAAGCCACACAGGCCTCCCCTTGAAATGCTTTCCTCTACTTCTCAGCCCAGCAAACCACGAAGTTGCCCCCAAAATCCAGCCCCTGGCCAGGCACCATGGCTCACTCCTATAATCCCGTAATCCCAGCACTTTGGAAGGCCAAGGCGAGAGGATGGTTTGAGCTCAGGAGTTTGAGACCAGCCTGGGCAACATAGTGAGACTCCCAGCTCTACCAAATAATAATGATAATAATAAGCCAAGCGTGATGGTGTGCCTGATGTCCCAGCTACTCAGGAAACTGAGGTGGGAGGATTGCTTGAACCCAGGAGGCCGAGGTTTCAGTGAACTGGGATTGCGCCACTGCATTCCAGCCTGGGTGACAGAGTGAGACCCTGTCCCAAAAAAACAAAACAAAAATCCAGCTCACTTATCACCTCTTCTATGAGGCCTTCATTAATACGCCCCTTTTCCCAAGTTGGTTGTTCTGTCCTCTGTGCTGCCCAGAGTACTCTTCATTCCTTTATCAGGGTGCTATCCACCCTGTTATCTATCTGATGTCACTCTCCCCAAGGGCATGGTGAGCTCCTCCAGGGCCACGGTGCTGACACAGAGCAGGGACTTGGCAAACCACAGTTACTTCCCCTCCCCTCATGTCCGTCTCCAGCCCTGGCAAGGTCCAGGCACCCAGGAAGGCTTTGTAAATGGAACAGAACATCCTTGGGCCTCACAAACCCCAGGTGCCAACTCCTGCTTCCTGCTCACCTGGACTCAGAAGTGGACTCCTTTGAGAGGCCCCTGCCGAGCACGTCCTGGGGCTGTCGCTGCAGTAACCACGCCTGCTCGGGGTCCTTCCTTTGAGCTGCAGCCAGCCATAGCCGAGGGCCCTCCTCATCGCTAGAATCCCTGGAGAAATCGCTCATCTCAGTGGCCCACAGATGTCCTGGCAGAGGGTGGCTACTCCCACCACCCCCATAGACTCCCGCCACCCCATGTCACTGAAAGACTCACAGCTCCAAGTCCAGGTCCCCTTGGTAGGAGAGGAGAGAGGCACATATGGAGCAGGTATTGTCCAGGAGGCGGAAGCAGGTGAGGCAGTACAGACCTGACAGATGCCAGAGGAATGGGGGTGAACCCGAGCTCACCCACCCAGCCTCTGTGCTTCCTGGTTGCTGGCTCCTGCCTCCCCATCACACCCCTGGAGGAACCATCCTTCTCAAGCGGTGCACACTAGGGAACTGCTGCAGTGCCATTTGCATATAAATCCCATTTATAAATACCCGAGAGAGGCCAGGCGAGGTGGCTCACACTGGTAATGCCAGCACTTTGGGAGGCTGAGGCAGGCGGATCATGAGGTCAGGAGATTGAGACCATCCTGGCCAACATGGTGAAACCCTGTCTCTACTAAATTACAAAAATTAGCTGGGCGTCGTGGTGGGTGCCTATAGTCCCAGCTATGGGGGAGGCTAGGCTGAGGCAGGGGAATCGCTTGAACCCCCACTCCAGGAGGCAAAGTTTGGCAGTGAGCCGAGATCGCGCCACTGCGCTCCAGACTGGGTGGCAGAGCGAGACTCTGTCTCAAAAAAAAAAATAAATACCCGGAAGAATAAAGGCAAGCATGGAGAAAATGAGCTACCTGAGGGCTCTGTGTAAATAAGAACTCACATAGTTATGAAGGGAGAGACACAAAAGGTGAGGCATAAGAGAATTCCATCAAGGAAGGACCACAGCTGATTGTCATATGCCAGCGGGGTAAGTCTGAGCAGGGAGAGGCACACGCCCCAGGGGCTCTCACCTTGGCAGCCTGGGGTACTGCAGGACACAACGTTCTCCATGTCTCCCTCACTCTGGGGCTTCCCACAGCCCAGGCAGTAGGCCTGAGGCAGCCAAAAGCGGCTGACGAATGGACGTAGCCAGGGACACCTGAGAAAAGGGGTCACAGACACTAAGCAGGCCAGCCCGCCAGGTTCAGCTTCCTCACTCCAGCACCAACCTCCAAATGGCAGGAGGACTTCTTGACTTCCTGCAGTCCATCCTCCATCCCTCTAACTTCAGCAGCAGCCTCTCCACGGCCCTGCCTTCCTTCCTCCCTTCACTCCTCGTCCCTAAGAATTCCCATCTCTCACGGCGTGAAGGGTATGGGACAGGCATTCTCTTCCACCAAATCTCTTGACACTTAGAGAGGACAGAGATCCCTTCTGACTCCTGGCTCTTTTTCTGTCCCCTCTTGCCCCACCCCGATAGGAAAGACTGGTCTCACCGGCTGGCCAGCACTAGGAGGGCACTTCTGTGGCCCTGGTCAGCTGCCCGCCGCCTCACTGATCGGTGCAGGGCAGCCAATAGATTGGTTCGGCGGCTCAGAAGTATGTTGTACAGGTAGGAGATCCTCTCCTAGTGCGGGGAGATCAGGGATGGGGTCCCACTTGACGCTGTTTTGTCTGCCTGGAATGCCCTCTACACCCATCTCCACTCCCTACCTTTTCCTTCTATCCAACTCCTATGAATCCCTGTAGGTTTGGCTCAAATGCCCCTTCCTCTGGGAAGCCTTCTGGGCTTGCCCAGGTGGAGTTACCACTCTCTCCTCTGGATTTCCATAGCACTTTTATTCATTCCTAAATAAATGTGCTTTTTAAATTATAAATTATAAAGTCGGCCAGGTACGGTGGCTCATGCCTATAATCCCAGCACTTTGTGAGGCCAACGTGGGTGGATCACCTGAGGCCAGGAGTTCAAGACCATCCTGGCCAACATGGTGAAAACCCGTCTCTACTAAAAATACCAAAAATTAGCCAGACGTGGTGTCGGGTACCTGTAATCCCAGATACTCGAGAAGCTGAGGCAGAAGAATCGCTTGAACCCAGGAGGTGGAGGTTGCAGTGAGCTGAGAGTGCACCACTGCACTCCAGCGGGCAACAAGAGCAAAAACTCCATCTCAAAATAAATAAATAAAGACATTATAATGTCTTGTTAAAAGTTTGTCCGGCCTGCCTTGAGACTGTGAGCTCCAGACCGTGTCGCTTCATCTTGGCATCTTTGGAGACCAGCGTAGAGATGGGAGAATAAAGTAGATGCTCAGTAAATGATTACAAAATGAGTGAAAAACGATGGTGAGTTTTTAATTACACTTCAACATGCCAACACTGCCCCCCACTTCCCCACCATGTTATTTATTTTTTTTTTTGAGACAGTGTCCCATGCCATCGCCTAGGCTGGAGTGCAGCGATGCAATCATAGCTCACTCCAGCCTGGAACTCCTGGGCTCAAGCGATCTTCCCTAGTAGCTGGGACTACAGGCACACACCATGCCTGGCTTTTTCTTTTCTTTTTTTCTTTTTCTCTTCTTTTCTTTCTTCTTCATCTTTAATAGAGACAGAGGCTCACTTTGTTTTATTTATTTATTTATTTATTTATTTATTTTTTGAGCCAGAGTTTCGCTCTTGTTACTCAGGCTGGAGTGCAATGGCGCGATCTCGGCTCACCGCAACCTCCGCCTCCTGGGTTCAAGCAATTCTCCTGCCTCAGCCTCCCAAGTAGCTGGGACTACAGGCACGCACCACCATGCCCAGCTAATGTTTTGTATTTTTAGTAGAGATGGGGTTTCACCATGTTGGCCAGGATGGTCTCGATCTATTGACCTCGTGATCCACCTGCCTCGGCCTCCCAAAGTGCTGGGATTACAGGCGTGAGCCACCGCGCCCGGCCCCAGAGGCTCACTTTGATGCCCAAAAGGTCTTGAGCTCCTTGCCTCAAGCAGTCGTCCTGCCTCAGCCTTCCAAGGTTCTGGGATTACAGGTGTGAGCCTTGGCGCCTGCTCCACTCTCCAACTCCCCACCCCCATCCCCTCCCTGACTGCCATCCCAGTGATTTTAACAAGACTTTGGAGCTAAATGCTGTCTAGGAAGCCCTGCCCCAGAGGCACCATTTCTCCCTGCCCCAGCTTGGGTCCAGAGGCTTGAAGTCCAGGTCATTTCCTTTGGAGTTCAACTAGAGGAAAGAGGGCTGGAGCTGCTGAAGGAATTCAGCTCCCAAAGCCAAGGCCGATGGCCACTAGCTAAGCCCCCTGCGGAGGGGACAGGGATTAGCTCCCAGCCCTGGACCCCTCACCTGCTCCCGAGATGGGTAGTAGGAGGCACAGATGACTCGCCGCAGCCGGCTGACATAGCTGCCAAACAGGGTGACGAAGAAGCATAGGCCATACATGACACCTGGGAGCACAGCAGCCTCAGTAAGCCTTGCCAGCAAGCACAAGATGCCAGCCCACTCCTGGCGCCCCCACACCCCCAGCAGTCTGCGCCCTCATTTCCTGCATGGTGTCCACACCCCCAGGGCCCTCAGGGTGTGGCTGATACCAATGACTATGTAACCAGTGCTGTCAGGCTCCGAGGGACGAAGGAGACAACGCCGGGACAAAATACTGATGTTGCCTTGCTGCAGTACATTAAATGCTGACACCAGGTCACGGTAAATATTCCCAGCATAGCCAGTCCCTTCCACAGTTATAGACACCAACACAGGACCTGGCACAAAGACGCTGTGTGAGTGACACTCGTGGCAGCTGCTATGCAGAAAAGCCCACACCTTCTGGAATGAGGAAAGTGCAGCAGCGCAGGTCATAGGATGAGTCAGACCCTCAGCTGGGGGCTCCGATGCCTCAGGCACCCTCATGGTGCCCTGGGGCTTGACCTCAGTTCTGGCTCCTGGGACTGGCCCCGTGGTCCAGCTGGGTGGCACTGGTGTCTGGTCTTCCTATCCAAGTCACCAGATCTAAGACGACCTTAAGTATCAGTGAGTCCACGCCCCTGGCCTCCATGACCACCCAGAGCATTTGTTATTATCGTTTTTTAAAATTACTTATTTTTTGAGACAGGGTTTCACTTTGTCACCCAGGCTGGAGTACAGTGCCATGATCTTGGCTCACTGCAGGCTCAACCTCCCAGATTCAAGGGATTCTCCTGCCTCAGCCTCCCAAGTAGCTGGGACTACTGGCATGTGCCACCACCAGCTAATTTTTTTTTTTTCTTTGAGAGAAACAGGGTTTCGCCATGTTGCCCAGGCTGATCTCAAATTCCTGAGCTCAAGTAATCCGCCTGCCTTAGCCTCCCAAAGTGCTAGGATTACAGATGTGAGCCACTGAATCAGGCCCCCCAGAAACATTTATTGGCTGTGTAGCAGACACTGAACCAAGTGCTTTATTGTTTGTTTGGGGGTTTTGTTTTTTGTTTTTTGGGGAGTTTCTTATTCTTTTTTTGTTGTTTTGTTTTCAGACAGAGTATCACTCTATCACCCAGGCTGGAGTGATAATCTCTGCTCACTGCAGCCTCCAACTCCTGGGTTCAAGCGATTCTCCAGCCTCAGCCTCCTGAGTAGGTGGAATTACAGGTGCCCACCACCATGCCTGGCTCATTTTTTTGTATTTTTAGTAGAGACAAGGTTTCACCATGGTGGCCATGCTGGTCTTGAACTCCTGACCTCAGGTGATCTGCCCACCTCAGCCTCCCAAAGTGCTGGGATTACAGGCATGAGCCACTCTGCTTGGCTCACATTCTCAATCAATGGTTTACTAGGCATCCAACACACATAATTTCTTTTTTTTTTTTGAGACAGAGTTTCACTCTTGTTGCCCAGGCTGGAGTACAGTAACATGATCTCGGCTCACTGCAACCTCTGCCTCCTAGCTTCAAGCGATTCTCCTGCTTCAGCCTCCTGAGTAACTGGGATTACAGGCGCCCACCACCACCCCTAGCTAATTTTTTGTATTTTTAGTAGAGAAGGAGTTTCACCATGTCGGCCAGGCTGGTCTCGAACTCCTGACTCATTCTCCCAAAGTGCTGGGATTACAGGCATGAGCCACCACGCCTGGCCCCAACACACATAATCTCATTTACTCCTTACAGCGACCCAGAGAGATTGCTACCATTATTATTCCATTGTTCAGGTGAAAAAACTGGGCCGGCGCAGTGGCACATGCCTGTAATTCCAGCACTTTGGGAGGGTGAGGTGTGCAGATCACCTGAAGTCAGGAGTTCGAGACCAACCTGACCAATATGATGAAACCCCGTCTCGACTAAAAATACAACTGGACATGGTGGCATGCACCTGTAGTCCCAGCTACTTGGGAGGCTGAGACAGGAGAGTTGCTTGAACCCAGGAGGCGGAGATTGCAGTGAGCCAAGATTGCACCCTTGCACTCCAGCCTGGGAAACAGATGGAAACTCCATCTCAAAAAAAAAAAGAGGCCAGGCGTGGTGGCTCACACCTGCCTTTCCAGCACTTTGGGAGGCCCAGGTAGGGGGATCATGAGGTCAAGAGATTGAGACCATCCTGGCCAACATGGTGAAACCTCATCTCTACTAAAAATACAAAAATAAGCTGGGCGTTGTGGCACATGCCTATAGTCCCAGCTACTCGGGAGGTTGAGGCAGGAGAATCACTTGAAACTGGGAGGCAGCGGTTGCAGTGAGCCAAGTTCGAGCCATTACACTCCAGCCTGGTGACAGAGTAAGACTCTGACTCAAAATAAAAAAAATAGGCCAGGCGCGGTGACTCAAGCCTGTAATCCCAGCACTGTGGGAGGCCGAGGCGGGTGGATCACGAGGTCAAGAGATCGAGACCATCCTGGTCAACATGGTGAAACCCCGTCTCTACTAAAACTACAAAAAATCAGCTGGGCATGGTGGCGCGTGCCTGTAATCCCAGCGACTCAGGAGGCTGGGGCAGGAGAATTGCCTGAACCCAGGAGGCGCAGAGTGCGGTGAGCCGAGATCGTGCCATTGCACTCCAGCCTGGGTAACAAGAGCGAAACTCCGTCTCAAAAAAAAATAAAATAAAATAAAAAAATAAAAAGAAACTGAAGCTGAAGAGGTTAAGCAACTTGCTGAAGGTCACTGCCTAATAAAGGACAGAGTTGGAATTTGAACCCCGGTCAGTCTGACTATAGGACTTGTGTGTTTTGTTTTGTTTTGTGTTTTGAGACAGTCTCGCTCTGCTGCCCGGCTGGAGTGCAGTGGTGTGATCTCAGCTCACTACAACCGCTGCCTCCCAGGTTCAAGCGATTCTCCTGCCTCAGCCTCTTGAGTAGCTGGGACTACAGGCACCACCAGTACATCCAGCTAGTTTTTGTATTTTCAGTAGAGACGGGGTTTCACTATGTTGGCCAGGGTGGTCTCGAACTCCTGACTTCATGATTTGCCTGCCTCAGCCTCCCAAAGTGCTGGGATTACAGGTGTGAGACACCACGCCCAGGCTAAGCTTGCATTTTTAACTACTCTGTATGTTATAACCTTGACCTAGACACGGGTGTTACTAGGCAGAGGATAGAGTTAAAAGAATGGCACACTTGGGGACTACTGAGTAACAGTGACATGGGGACATTCAGGGAGTCCCCGGGACTGAGGATAGGAAGAGGAGAAGGCTTGGGAGCGGATGGGGAGATGCAGGGGCAGGCCAAGGGGCTCCAGTGGGTGAGTGGGAGGAGGCTGTCATGCAGGCACTCACTGCGGGCCACAAGCTCCCCCTGCAGCTGGTGCCGGGCCAGGTCAAGCACCCAGAAGACAGCATAGTCTAGGAAGACTAGGAACAGCACGAGAAGGAGGTGTCGGATAAGGTTGAAGGTCTCCAGAATGCAAAAAAACTTCTCCCATTGGGACAGGAAGATGGATCCTGAGCGGAAGCGGGATGGTCAGGAGGATGCTCCCCAGTTCTCCAGTCCACTAGACCCCATTTCTTAGAGAGGCCTCCTGCCCCTGCTTCCCTGCCTCACAGGCAGTCCTCCCCCTCCATATTAGCACATTCACACTTCCTGCCCACCCCAGAAGTGACTTCCCTCACTGTGTCCACCCCCTGCTGTCCTGACGTCCAGGGTGCTCTCCGAAGCACCATCTGCCCCTCCTGTCTCTGGCTACTTTCTCCAAGGGTGTCTATGTTCCGCTTTCAGATTGCGGGCTCCCCAAGGACTGGCCAGTGTCTCCCATCACCCTGAAAGTTCCTTAAGCTCTGGGTTATGTTTCCTCCCTCTGGCCCTGCAGGACAGCAGGGTGGGCGGAAGCCCTGGGCTCCCTGAGCCGGGTTCCCCCTGTCCTCAGGGCCCTCACCCGGCGGGATGTAGCGCCTGGCCTCGTGAGCACTGAGTGGTAGCACCGTGGGCAGCCCAGCCGACGAGCGCACAGCCTCCATGCGCAGGAACCGGCTGGTGATGTAGATATTGTCATAATGGTCCCAGTTCAGGTAACAGTACCGGTAAAATAGGGCTCTGGGAAACGGAGGTGGAGCACATGTGAGGCCCTTTAGCTCCCCGGGCCGGACCGCACAGGGTGTCCCCCCTCCAACCCAGCAACTTCAGCTTCCCCCATGCCCGGAGAGGGGGAGGTGAGCGCCCCCTGCAGCCCTGGCCCGGCCCCCCCCGCCCCCCCCCCCCCCCCCGGTAGCCCCTCACTGGAGGTAGAGAAGCACAAGCAGCAGAGGCGTGGTGAAACCCATCAGAGCCAAGGCCTCTCGGATGCGATGCAGCTTCATGCTTACAGCCTCCTGGAGGTCCATGGCTACCTGCGACAGGCTCCGAGAGGCACTGAGATCCACAGAGAAGTGGTGGGTGGCTGTAATGTTGAACTCAAACTCCTGACGCACGCGGTTGAGCAACTGAATCACAGCTGGGGCCAGCAGATTCAGGGGAGACGTGGGCAAGGAGAGTTAGGGAAGGGTGGAACTGCACCTGGGGAGGGGCCTGGCATGGCCTAAGGGACTCGCAGCTCACAGACCAGCTGGGACCCCCCAGTGCTTAGGTCAAGGTGGACTGAGGAGGGGGACAAAGCCTCCACATATCTGTGCCATTGCCACCACATGCTCAGCACCCAGCATGACACCAGGCATGCAACAGATGCCCCTAAGGAAAGAGTTCAATGACCTGACTGTGGACAGGAGCCCCTGGTTCTGTTCCCAGCTCCTGCTCTGGGGGCAGGCATGGTGAGGCACTGGCCCTTGGCTGGACCTCATTTTCCTGATCTGTACAGCATGAATATGGGCCTGGATAATCTTCTGAGTCCCTTTCTTTCTCTTACATTCTCCTTTATGGGCTGGGATCACTGGGGGCTGGCCATGGCCACACCGGGATGAGGGAGGGAGACCACTAGGGAGCACCATGTGTGGGAGGAGGGAATCACTCACGGGTGCCGATGGTCTGGCGCAAGAAGGGTTGAAGGTATTTGGGGATGACACAGAACACCTGGACCACTGATGGGCAGAATCCGATGAGTGTCCGAAGGAGGGGCACAGCCGGACCTGCCCCCCCACCTCTGAAGACCTCTTCTCACAGGGCCTCTTGAATTTCTATTTTCCTATTGGCCTCCACATTTGCCCAAAACCTTGTAGCACTTCCCTGTGGCCCCTCTCTCCCAACACCTGTCCCTCCCTACTGCCCACCCCACCCCCAATACTGGTCCCAACATCCTTATGGGTTCCTCTCTGTTGCCCCCTAATGGTCCTCCTGGGCCTGTCCTCCCAACTGACCCCCACATTCCCTCCCTGCCCCACCTCACAGCAGCCCCTCCCCGATAGCGGGCCCTGGCTTTCTCACAGCTGGCAAGTCCACAGAGCGCCAGTTTGAAGGGCATGAGCACGTAACACAGATGGTAGGCTTGCGGTATGACCTTCATGCAGCTGTCCTTGGCGTCATCAAAGACCCGCGCACACTTCAGGTAAGGGTTGCCCAGCTCCGCGTTGCACACGTCCCCGACATGCAGGAGCCACTGCCACACATTCCGGAGAGCCCTGGCTGGGGACAGATGCAGGTGGGCACCCCGAGCTGGAATCCTACAGCCTCTTCTCACAACCCCAGGGCTGGAGAGGCCTGTGCTGGCTGTGCTGTATCCAGTGAGCACTAGCCAGCACCCAGGAGGGGCCTGAAGAGGCTTGGACAGGGATACGGGTGAGGAAACTGAACTCCTTTTTTCTGAGATGGAGTTCTGCTCTTTTTGCCCAGGCTAGAGTACAATGGCATGACCTTGGCTCACCACAACCTCTGCCTACTGGGTTCAAATAATTCTCTTGCCTCAGCCTCCCAAATAGCTGGGACTACAGGCATGAGCCACTACACCCAGCCAATTTTTGTTTTTTTAAGTAGAGACGGGGTTTCATCATGTTGGCCAGGCTGGTCTCGAACTCCTGACCTCAGGTGATCCACCTACCTCAGCCTCCCAAAGTGCTGGGATTATAGGCATAAACCACCATGACCAGCTTCTTTTTTTTTTTCTTTAGAGATAGAGTCTCACTCTGTCACCCAGGCTGGATTGGAGTACAGTGGCACGATAACAGCTCACTGCAGCCTCAAACTCCTGGGTTCAAGAGATCTTTCCACCACAGCCTCCTCAGTAGCTGGGACTACAGACATGCGCCATTACACCTGGCTAGTTTTTTTTTTTTTTTTTCTCGTTTCAAGTTTTAATCAAAGCTTGTACATAAGATTACTTTATTCCTGCATCTTCTCAATTGTTTCTTCCTTGTATTTGCCCTTTTCCTTTCCTACTTGGCGAGATTTGGCTTTCGGTTCAAGGATCTTTTTGTGGTCTTTGTCAAGTTTTAGCCTAGTGATAACCACCTTGCTGGGGTGAATGCCTACGTGGACAGTTGTGCCATTAGCCTTTTCCCGCTGCACCCGTTCAATGTAGATTACATATTTCTTCCTGTAAACCTGGACTACTTTGCCAATCTGCTGACCTTCATAGTGTCCTCGTACAAGCTGAACTTCATCATCCGTTCGGATGGGCATGGATCGCACATTGTACTTCTGTCTCAGCTCTTTGGAAAGAGGGGAGGACATAATCTTCCTGAGAATGTGGGAAGCTGCATTGAAATGCCTTTTGCAATTCTTGCTTCCGTTGGAAGTCACAGAGGGATTGAACTTCATTTTGGCAGCTCCCGCTTAGGTGATGGCCACAAAAGGGAAGGCTTTTTTTTTTTTTTAAAGATGGGGTTTCACCAAGATGGCCAGGCTGGTCTTGAACTCCTGACCTCAGGTGATCCACCCACCTCAGTCTCCCAGAGTGCTAGGATTACAGGCATGAGCCACCACGCCCGGCCTGACACCTGGCTAGTTTTATTTATTATTTATTTTTTGTAAATTTTTTATAGAGACGGGGTCTTGCTATGTTGCCCAGGCTGGTCTCAAATTCCTGGGCTCAACCTATCCTCCTACCTTGGCCTCCCAAAGTGCTGGGATTACAGGCATGAGCCACTGCACCCGGGTGCATTTTGAGTCCCCAGGACTAGACATGCTAATGTGCTTACCTACATGTTTCACACCATCCATGATTGACCGAAAGAACTTGCGGACCCGGTCAGCCACTTCTTTGGTCTTCTGGGCAATAGCTTTAATCTTGTTCAGGGCACCTGAGGGGCAAGGGACAGAGGCGCTGTGGTGTCTCCTCCTCTAGGGGCTGGTTCTCACCATTGCCCCTTAGGCAGGGAGTGGAGAGGGGGCCGCCGTTCCAGAGGTGGGGAGCCTGGATTCTGGGGCCTGGGAGATAGTTCATCTGGCAGTGGAGGAGGCCAGAGAGCAAGGAGAGAGGGTGTCGCTGTGCCCAGAGTCCCTGTCAGGCCCAGATGCTCTGCAATTAGCACCAGCAGAGAAGGGGGCCAAAGGACTATAGGACATGCAGGATGAAGGGGTGGGGGGCCAGTGGGGGACAGCGGTGGGGGTGGGGGACTTACTGACAAGGGGCTGCTTGGCCCGCTGCAGCACTTCGGCGGTCTGGTTCAGCGCCAGCTCTGCCCCACAGGCTACAGCCTCGCTGGCCCGGGTGAAGTTGCGGAGAGTGTTGGTACAAGGCCCTTGAAGCACCAACCCAAAGGCAGCCACGAACAGTAGTGTCCGGCCCTGCCCTGGGGGCGACAGCTCCATCAGAAACAAGACCCCGGCCCCAAACATGGCAGCAAGTCCCATACGTAAGCCTCTGGACTATTTCCCTTAACTCTACCCCAGCATCTCTCCTGCCCCAGCACCAGCCCCAGGACCTGCCCCCCGGCCCTGGGTGCCAGGCTCACTGGAGAAGGCCTGGGGCAGCAGCAGGAGGACAGTGGCTCGGACCTGGCGGGAGAATCCCATGCCCAGGCTAAGGAAGGCAGCCAAAGTGAGGGTGCCCACCAGGCAGCCCCAGGGGCTGTGCCCTTCCACCAGGAGCTCCAGAAGCCCGTAGGCCGTGGCCAAAGACAAGCCCAGAGCAAAGCCTCCAACGCTGCGAACCACAGCTCTCGCCATGCTAGGCTCCTCTCCCGCCGAGGGGTGCACAACATCCTTCGTGACGTTGGACATGGTTGCTGAGACCAAATGTCTGCCTGTCTCCAGGAGAAGCCCGCTGACTTCCGTGCTCCTGGAATTTCTCACCACATTCTAAGGTTCCGAGGGCTTTCACTGCATGTGTCTTGGAATCCCTGACCCAGTTCCGAGGACTGGAGCGGGGGTAGGTAGGTGTCTAATCTCCTTCCCCACTTCTCGGAGCAGAGCGGCAGGATTCAAAGGCCCAGAGCTCAGGCCTAGGCTTCCTCTGAGGCAGAAGCGACAGGCGGCCCCCTCTTCTCTCATCAGAACCTTAAGGAGACTTCTGGGATGAGCGGTGCTTCCCCAAAACTGACTCATGGACATTCAACATCATAAGAATGGGGCAAGAGGGCAAAGAAGAAAACAGCCTCATACCAGTGAGTCACTCAGCAGAGACCTGGCATCCCTCGGCGTCCACTCTCATCCCAGCTCTCCTGGAATCCCGCACACTGTCCCCCAGCTCAGTGTCCAGCCCCCACCTCTCAGGTCTAGTGCCCCCTGCCCCCCAGCCCAGCCCTTTCCTCGTCTATCCCTTACACCCAACCTATCCTCAGGCTCCCTCATCCTCCTGCAGGGTCCCCCAAGTTCCTACTGCCACCTGCCAGCTTCCCCCAGCCTCCATCCACCTGCAATCCCCGAGTCCTCACGAGCCCATCCCAGGTGGGAGAGTGGGCTATTGAGCTACTCTGTCCCCCCTCAGCGGTGCAGAGGCTCCTGAGCTGGGGGCTGCCAGTCTCCTGCAGCCAGTTCCTGTGGCGCCAGCCGGGCGAGTTTCCTGTCACTGCTTTCCTGCTAGGGGCAGGCGCTGGGGGGCTCCTGGCCATAGGTGAGTGTGGAAGCAGAAAGTCGGGGTGGGCAGAGGCTGGATCAGGGCTAGGACCCATCTTTTGGCCTTTGGCTTGACCTTGTGCCCTTAGGTCTCTTTCAGCTCTTGGTGAACCCCATGAACATCTATGAAGAGCAGAAGATGATGTTTTTGTACAGCTTGGTGGGTTAGTGCTGGGCAAAGGCCAGAGACACTCAAGCGGCCTGTGGAACACAGCGCCATCCTGCAGGCCCAGGAAGGAGTCGGGGCCTGTTTCTTCTGTACCCATGCAGCCCCTGTGGCTTCGGCCTCCTCCTGGGCTTTAGGAGGAGGTCCAGAGGGAAGAGGCCCCCAAGTTAAGAAGGAAGACACAGTCCTTGCTCTGAGGGAGTGTCTTCATTCCGAGGGACTCCCCATCACCCACATGATATAGTCCAACCCCATTACCCTTCACAACCCTCATCTCTACTGATCTGTCTGACCTCGTGTTCTGATCCTCCTAAGAAATTCAATTCATTCATTCATCCATCCAGCACTTACTGAGAATCTGCTGAGGATTTAGCAGTGAACAAGAATAACAAGCACCTAGCCCTTTTGTTTTGAGATGGAGTCTTATTCTGTCGCCAGGCTGGAGTGCTGTGGCTTGATCTCAGCTCACTGCAACCTCCACCTCCCGAGTTCAAGTTATTCTTCTCCCTCAGCCTCCCAAGTAGTTGGGATTACAGGTGCCCACCACCACACCCAGCTAATTTTTGTATTTTTAGTAGAAACGAGGTTTCAGTATGTTGACCAGACAGGTCTCGAACTCCTGACCTCCGGTGATCCACCCATCTCGGCCTCCCAAGGTGCTGAGATTACAGGCATGAACCACCTTACTCAGGCTTTTTTTGAGACAGAGTCTCACTCTGTCGCCCAGGCAGTGACATGATCTGGGCTCACTGCAACCTCTACCTCCTGGGCTCAAGTGATTATCCTGCCTCAGCCTTGCGAGTACCTGAGGTTACAGGTACCTGCCACAATAACCAGCTAATTTTTTTTATTTTTAGTAGAGACAGGGTTTTACTTTGTTGGCCAGGCTGATCTTGAACTCCTGACCTCAGGTGATTTGCCCACCTCAGCCTCCCAAAGTGCTGGGATTACAGGTGTGGGCCACCAGGCCCAGCCCAGTTAGGATTTTAACAGCTCAGTAGCCTCAAGAAGGAGTCAGGTTCCTTCTGCCTTTTCTGTGCCATCTTCCTATTGACCACTCCCCTTCAGGTCACAAATAGCTGTAGCAACTCCAGCATCACATCTTCATAGAACAATGTCAAAGCTCAGAAAAAAAGAGGAAGAAACAGGCCAGGCACAATGGCTCATTCCTGTAATCCCAGCATTTTGGGAGGCCGAGGTGGGCAGATCACTTGAGGTCAGAAGTTCAAGACCAGCCTGGCCAACATGGTGAAATCCTGTCTCCACTAAAAATACAAAACTTAGTCGGGCATGGTGGTGCACGCCTGTAGTCCCAGCTTCTTGGGAGGCTGAGGCAGGAGGATCGCTTCAACCCAGGAGGCAGAGGTTGCAGTAAGTGGAGATTGCACCACTGCACTCCAGAGCCTGGGTGACAAAAGCAAGACTCCGTCTCAAAAAAAAGAAAAAAAGAATAGAAGTTCAATCCCAGGCCCAACTTCATTGTCTTGGGCTGTGTGATTTCAGGCCAGGGAAAAAGGAAAATGTCCTGGGTGACAGAGTGAGACTCTGTCTCAAAAAAAAAAAAAAAA
>NW_022437088.1:571851-586693 GCF_009761245.1 Sapajus apella | reverse complement strand
AAAAGAAAAGAGGAAGAAACATCCTTTCCTCATGTCCCTTTTAAGGAACAAGGGAAACTTGCCTGTAATCCCCACAGTAGACTTCCTCACATCTCTGGTCAGAACTGCGTGCAACACATGCCCTTTCCTGAACCTATCCCAGGCAAGGGAGGTGGAATTAGCATTTCATCACCTGTTTATTGAATTCATCCTGCTGGATACCAACAGAAGACTGCTTTTCTCTGACCCACTGCATTCAAACATGTTTTTTTTTTTTTCCATTGATAACCTTTCACACAGACCCTTAGATTTCTGGTTGCATTTCTTTAGAAGACCTAGCCCTACTTCAGTAATTAAGACTTACGTTTAGGGGTTAAGAGGTCCAGGCCACTCTACATCACACTTTTAACCTCACATCCATCTGCAAGCATCTTCCCTCCTCATCTTGCCCTCCCCCTCCCCTTGGGCCCCAGCTCAGGCCTGCTCCTGGGCATGGGGTCCTGCGGTGGAGAAGGGGCGTGGCCTGTTTCCTGGCATGGGATCCTGAAGTGGAGAAGGGGCATGGACTGCTCCCTGGCATGGGGTCCTGAGGTGGAGAAGGGGTGTGTCTTGCTCCCTGGCATGGGGTCCTGCAGTGGAGAAGGGGTGTGTCTTGCTCCCTGGCATGGGGTCCTGAGGTGGAGAAGGGGCATGGACTGCTCCCTGGCATGGGGTCCTGAGGTGGAGAAGGGCTGTGTCTTGCTCCCTGGCATGGGGTCCTGCAGTGGAGAAGGGCTGTGTCTTGCTCCCTGGCATGGGGTCCTGCAGTGGAGAAGGGGCGTGGCCTGCTCTTTCCCTTTTTTCCTCCACTTCCTTCCCTTTCTGGTTCTTCTGATGTCAGAAGGGGGATTAGAAGAATTAGAGGAAAAGGGCCAAAAGTCTTAAGTCACCAATGCTGTTACAATTCCACTGAGGGTGCCTGCATGCAGCAGGCGCTCACACCCTGACTGTCCCGGTGGGCCTGATTACTGTCCCCTTGGAGGCTGTGTGTGGACCTCGGCAATGACCAGTTTCCTGCAGAGGGCAGTTCTTTTTGGCTGACCTCAAGTGAAGACCCCCTCAGGGTCCACCCATAGCCTCTCACTTTTTGGATCCCTCCCTCCAGCAGGCTGGGAGTGCACACGTCCATGCCCTGCCAGGCAGAGAAAGTAGGGCAGCTTACGGCTGCCTTTCTCCTCCTGATGAGAAGCAGATACCAGTCTCCATGCTTGTGTGCCCCCATTGTCCAGGGGAGGTCTTACAGCAGCCTTACAGAGGCTGTGCTCTCCCAGGAGCTTTCCCTCTACTCTGTGCTCTGGTGGTAGCCCTAAAGTGGCCTCAGGAGGTTCTGCAGCTCAGCAGGAGTCCAGTCTAGGAGAGACGAAGCAGGTTCCCCTTCCTGCAGCGCCAGTTCCTGAAGTGTCTTGACTCCTGGAGTCTCTCACTTGACATGTGACACACATCCACTCCACAGACTCTCCCTCTCTGCCTGCCCATTCCAACCGCTTTTCTCCACTTTCAGAAAATCCACATTGCTGATCCGAGTTTTTTTTTTTTTTTTTTTTTTTTTTCTGAGACGAAGTCTTGCTCTGCTACCTAGGCTGGAGTGGAGTGGCACGATCTCGGCTCACTGCAAACTTCGCTTCCCAGTTTCAAGCAATTCTCCTGTCTCAACCTCCTGAGTAGTGGGACTACATGCCTGCCACCATGCCTGGCTAATTTTTGTCTTTTTAATTGAGACAGGGTTTCGCCATGTTGGCCAGGCTGGTCTTGAACTCCTGACTTCAAGCGATCTGCCTTGGCCTCCCAAAGTGCTGGGATTACAGACATGAGCCACATACCCGGCCCATATTGCTGTTTTTTTGTTTGTTTGTTTGTTTTTTCTTATATAGACGGGGTGGGATGGAGGAGTGGCTCTTTTGGTGAGCCCAAAGAAGACACCTGCAGCTCCATGGCCTCTCATTAGAACATAGGGCAACTATTTGTCACCTATTGGCTTCAGCTCGAATCTTTGGCCAGAAGGCCAAGACCACAGAACCAGTCCCTTTCAATGTCCTGTTCTTCCATGATTGGTTTAGACAGATCCAGATTTACCCCTCAGGGGCTGGGGCAGGGCCAGGCTATTGCCCTTGAAAAAAACCCAAGTTGTGTTAGCAAAGAAGAAGGCAGAAAAAAACTGTGGGGTGGCACCCAACAGGGTTTGCCACAAACCTGTATGACTAGGTGGAGCCAGCCATGTGAAGAACAGGGGGAGGAGTGCTCCTGGCAGGGGACAGCTAGGGCAAAGACCAGGGAGAAGGAATGAACTTGGCTCGTGCAAGGAGCAGCAACGAGGTCTGTGTGGGTAGACATGGTAGGCGAAGGGCTGCGTAGCATATCAGAAGGCAGGCAGGAGCCAGCTCACGAGGTGGGTAGACCATGTTAGGGAGTTTAGATTTTCTGCCAAAGGTGGTAGAAAGCCACCAAATGGTTTGAAGCAGGGAAGGGATAAAATCCGACTTATGCTTTTGCAAGATCACTCTGGCTGCCTTGTGAAAACGGAAGTGTAAGGTAGCAACAGAGGACATAGGGAGACTCGTTAGGTTATCGCCCCAATAGGAGATGATGAGGACTCTACCAGGACAGTGCAGATGGAGGGAGTGTAAGGATTTGGGATTTGCTCTGACGATCATTGGTTGAATGGTCCATCAACACAGGGGTCTTCTAGCTCCCCAGACCACTTACACTGCTCCTTTGGCCGGGAATGTCACCTGCACCTCCTAAGGACACTTACTCACCTTCCAGGCCCAGCTGACACATCCTCTCTTTGTCCAGCCTTCTCAGCCCAGCCCCACCCCTCCCTGCAGAAACTCCCACTCCCTCCTTGGCTCCACAGCGCTCTATAAGCACCTCCCTTGTGCACTTAGCACATTGTGTTGCAGTCATTTGTTTACTCATCTGTCTCTCTCTCTGGATTATGAGCTTCCAGGAGCTCACCGTCTCCTTGCAGAGACCACAGGGAGACACATGTGAAACTGCTAAAACATACCGGCGGTACATGACTAAGGGCTAGAATTAGAGGCAGGGACGGTGAGCGCTGTAGGTGTCTCAGCACTGGGAATACTGAGGGGGGCTCTGATCTCTCTTCTGACCACTCTGAGCCTGCGAGCTTGTTTCCAGAGTTTTTCCCTTGTTCTCTCTGCTCCCTCAGTGCCTAGGGTCAGTGTGACTGTAGCCAGGGAAACCCTGGCTCCCTTTCCTAACACACACACACACACACAGCTAGTCACTTGTAGCTTTTTAAGTTCTAGCCATCCCTCCACGCCCTTCCAGAGACCGGCATACAGTTGAACTCTGTAAGTGGCCACTGAATGAATGAGTGAGTGGCTCACCAGGTCTATCAGAGTCAGTGGGAATGGGGACAAGGGCAGGATGGTGGGGGTTCCAGAACGTGGTGTTGCAGGTGGGTGCTTTGGTAAACATGAGGAGGTGAGGCAGTTTCTTCACTTCAACTCACCACCTCCTGGGCTCTCCTGACAGGCTTGGGGGCCATGGGCTGGGGGACCTCCCCTCACATCCGCTGTGCCAGCCTCCTGCTAGTACCCAAGATGCTGGGCAAGGAAGGCAGGCTCTTTGTCTTGGGATATGCCTTGGCGGCCATCTATATGGGTGAGTATGTGGAGGTGGGTGAGTGACCCTGAAGTAGTGTCCCTGGGTGGGCCCTCCAATGGGTGCCAGGCCGGGTGAAGGAGAAAAGGCAGGGGTGTCATCCCAGCTGCACCATCTGGCTGTGTGTGCCTGAGGGAGCTCCTCCCCATATCTGGGCCTCCTTAGTTTATAAGAGTGAAAAAATTGGCCAGGTGCAGTGGCTCATGCCCATAATCCCAACACTTTGGGAGGCCGACGTGGGTGGGTCACCTGAGATCAGGAGTTCGAGACCAGCCTGGCCAGCGTGGTGAAACCCCATCTCTACTAAAAATGCAAAAATTAGCCAGGCGTGGTAGTGCACACCTATGGTCCCAGCTATTTGGGATGCTGAGACAGGAGAATCGATTGATCCCAGAAAGCAGAGGCTGCAGTTAGCCGAGATTACACCATTGCACTCAGCCTGGGCGACAGAGCGAGATTCCATCTCAAAAAAAAAAAAAAGTGAAAAAATCAAGAGTGAACAAGATGGGCTCTCGTAACTTCTCAGCCCCACCACTGTATGGTTCTTGGCGACGAGCACCACATGCAGAGGGGAGCTGAGTGGGTCTGAGGAAGTGCCGGTTCTACAGGGAGTAGGGAGGTGACCCACCAGGGCCTCTTTCTACAGGGCCAGTGGCCAACCTCCGGCACAATCTCAACGACGTGATCGCATCGCTGGGCTGCACCGTGGAGCTGCAGATCAACAACACCCGAGCAGCTTGGCGTGTCTCCACAGCGCCGCTACGGGCCGTGTTCAAGGACCTGCTGGTCAGGAATCTGCACAGGCAGGGCCTGGGGGGTTTCCCGGGGCCGAGTTAAGTTGAGCTAGGAGTTGTCACCCTGATTTATAGTTTCCCAATGTGGATACTACTGGCGTTTTTTGCAGAGCCATTCCCAAGCGTTGCAGAATGTGCCCCGGTCCTGGGACATGAAATGCCAGGAGAGCCCAAGTCACTGGGACGGGCTCTGTACGCATTTCCAAATACCTGGGTGGTCAGCACTCTGGACAGCTGAACTAGAATATCTATGAAATCTGGGGGTCTTGGCCTTGAGTAGCTCAGAAGTTTTGAAGAAGAGGATTCAAGAATTGGGTATTGGAGGGCTGGAGATTGAGGGTTTGGGAGAGTTGGGGGAGCTGGAGAGTTGGGGAAATGGGGGCTGAGGGGTTTGGAAGTTGGAGGTATTCGGATGGCATAATGATCTCAGAGATCAGTGGTGAAGGGTGAGGTCTAAGGACCTGGGGAACCACTGACCAGGAAGGGTCTGGGATGGGAAGACTGAGGAGGAGCTGGGAGTCTGGGAGGTACCCAGGGCCAGGACATGTGGCATCAGAGCAGGCAGCTGGGGAGAGTGGGGCTTCCAAGGGCAACGGACAGCCGGGAATTTGAGGTGAGAGGCTGTGTCTCAGGGCCTAGATTCCCTGAAGGCCTGGATTGAGAGCCCAAAGCTGGGCTACTGGGGAAGGACAGGCCCTCAGGCAGCAGAAGCTCTAAAGCCCCAGCCCTCACCTTTTCCTCCCTCCACCTCCAATCCCAGAGCAGCAAAGAATTGCTGAGAGCTGAGACTCGGAACATCTCCACCACATTCAAGGACTTGGATGCCCAGGTCAACAGCGAGACAGGCTACACGCCTGAGGAGGCCGTGGAGTCAGGACAGACAGCCCAGGGCAGGGAGGCCCGCCAAGCCCCAGCCTCCAGACTCCACCTGTCAACACAGAAGATGTATGAGCTGAAGACCAAGCTGCGCTGCTCCTGTGAGGGGTATCCCTGGGGAGGGGATACCCTCTCCAGTGGGATGTGGGGCCAGTGTTGTGGATCAGGCTGTGGGGACCTCAGCCCCCTGCTCCTCCCTGCAGATGTGGTGAGCCAGGCCATACTCAGCTGCCATCGCTGGTTTGACCGCAAGCATGAACAGTGCATGAAGCACATCTGGGTCCCGCTCCTCAGCCACCTGCTCTGCCTGCCTATGAAGTTCAAGTTCTTCTGTGGCATTGCCAAGGGTCTGCACAGTGGCAAGGGGATGGGGAGCATCAGGGGTAGGGAGCTGAGTCCTGGGGACCCACTGGTAGGTGACAGGCAGGAAAGCAACAGGTGGGAGGGTTTTGGTTCTGAGGCCACAGCACCCTCAGAGCCCGGCCCATCTGCTGACGGGCTCTGTGACCCAGCGTAAGTTACAGCAAAGCTCTGAGCTGTGTGTCTTCGTCTGAAAGATGGGCATTATAACAGCAGTACTTGCTTTAGGGTTTTTTTGTTTGTTTGAGATGGGTGTTTTATTCTCGTCACCCAGGCTGGAGTGCAGTGGCACAATCTCAGCTCACTGCAACACTCTGCCTCCCGGGTTCAAGCGATTCTCCCGCCTCAGCCTCCAGAGTAACTGGGATTACGGGCGCTCGCCACCACACCTGGCTAATTTTTGTATTTTTAGTAGAGACGGGGTTTCACCACGTTGACCAAGCTGGTGTTGATCTCCTAACCTCAGGTGATCTGCCCACCTCGGCCTCTGAGTGCTGGGATTACAGGTGTGAGCCACCACGTCCGGCCGCATTGAGGGCTTTTGAGGATTTACGGGGCTGACGTATGTGAAGGCAGTGGCAGAGCTGGCTCGCAGAGGAGCTGCTCTGTAAACGCCAGCTGTTCTTACTGATGTTTGCTATGGCTGAGGACAGGTGAATAAAATAGGAGAACTCAGGCCTGGTTCCTGGAGGGCAGGATCCGAAGAGAGCAGAGAGGGGAAGACGTGGTGTTGGTGTGGTAGCAAGCCATGAGCAGACAAAAAAGGAGGGCTGGGAGGACCACAGGAAGACAGGCAGGCCAGCCAGGCCTGCACCTGGGAGGCCCCTGACCCCGCCCACTGTCCGCCAGTGATGGAGGTTTGGTGCCGCAATCGCATCCCAGTGGAGGGCAACTTTGGGCAGACCTACGACTCCCTCAACCGGTCTATTCATGGCCTGGATGGGGAATTTTCAGCCAATATTGACCTCAAGGTAGGAGGCAAGGTCGAGGGTTGGTGGGGAGTAGATAGGGAGTGGGAGGAGGGCATTAGGGAATAGGGCTAGAGGAAGGACAAGTGATAGGGCACAGGAAAGAGGTGACGGGGTGAGGGAGGGGGACAAGAAAGGGAATGTCACTGGTGTTGGGGGCGGGTCTCTATTTCCCATGTCTACCCCAGAACACCTGAGATGGGCAGGGGAGGGGAAAGGTGGTGGGGAGGGGACAGTGCTAAACCTGTGCTTTGCGTGGACTTGGCCTGGGGAGGGGCCATCAGCCAGATATGAGATGATGTCAGCTGATGTAGGTGCAAGGGAGCAAGACTGTGTCCAGAGGGTGCTGAGCAGAAGGAAGTGACAACTCCTGGAGGTCCTGGGAGGGCCCCGGGGACACAAGCTGGGGTGCTGGGGGACAGATGTGGCAAAGAGGCAGGACCTGGGTGTGGCGAGGTGGCCGCAGGCTGAGTCTGCTCATGTGCCCTCCACCAGGAAGAGAAGCAGGCTGGAGTGCTGGGCCTCAACACGAGCTGGGAGCACGTGAGCACCGAGGTTCGGGACTACGTGCACCGCCAGGAGGCCCGGCTGGAGTGGGCCGTGGGGCTGCTGCACGTGCTGCTCTCCTGCACCTTCCTGCTGGTCCTGCACGCGTGAGCCACGGGCCCCACCCCAGCAGCCCCTCCTCTGCCCCGACCAAAGCCCTGCCCGGAGCGAGGCTGTAAGGCTGGAACCATAGCCCCCAACCCCACTTCTGAATCTGAATGTTATTTATCTTTAACTTCGACTTTTTATTGAGTTTGTTCACACAAAGTTAAAGGAAATGTGGACATTTTGTCAGAAGAACGTTACCCACCTTCCCACTGCCTTAAAAGGGCAACCATCTTCATTCATCCACCTCCTTCCAGCCTTTATCCCAACACTGATTTTTTTTTTTTTACATTTAGCTTTGACTTCTGATTTTTTCTTGCCCTTCATATTCCCCTTGGCTGTGACTTTGTGCCATTTTTATCTTTCCATTTTGCTTTCATTTCTTCCTGCCTGCTGCGTTGGCAGTGACTTTCCTTCCATTTAGAACAAAGTCCTCAACCCCACCCAGCCCGGTGTCCAGCTGGGCTGCCCTGCACCTCGCTCTGCTCTGGCTCCCCCTGATGTTCTCTGGACCCTCTCTTTTCCATCTCCACTCCCAAACACCTGAGATGGGCAGGGCCTGGGTGAGGGCTGCCACAGGGCTGTTGCTGTCTGCCCCTGTGTGGGGGACCTACAGTGACTGCAAGTGAGTGGTTATGTGTATACCTAGGGATCTGTGGGAAGACAAAGATGGCGCTATTTCTGCCCTCAATAAGCTCATGGTTGCTGGGCACCGTTGCTGCTCACGCCTGTAATCCCAACATTTTGAGAGGCCAAGGTGTGAGGATGGCTTGAGTTGAGGCATTTGAGACCAGCCTGGGCAACACAGTGAGACCTCGTCTCTGCAAAAAATGAACAAAATGAGCACGTGCCTGTAGTCCCAGCTACTTGGGAGGCTGAGGCAGGACGATCGCTGGAAGGTCGAGGCTGCAGTGAGCTGTGATCATGCCACTGCATTCTGCATTCCAGCCTGGGTGTCAGAGTGAGAGCTTGTCAAAAAAAAAAAAAAAAAGGAAAAGAAAGCAAAAAAAAGCTAATGGTCTAGTTGGGGTGATGAGACACCCACAGACAGAGATGGTTCAAGGGCCATTCTATGAATTGGCTTTTGGGACGTGTGTGAGAGCTGAGAAGGCGTCCCTGGAAGGGCCGCAACTTGGCTCCAAATGGCTGCAGATGGGGAGCAAAGGTCAAGGAAAGAAGGGCGTTCCTTGCATCAGGCTCCTGGTATCCACGGGGTACAGAGGGCAGAGGCTGGCCTGGTGGACTGAAGTGGGCATTACCAGAACAGTCTGAAAAGCCCTGCAGGAAGACCTGGAACTGGCGGTGGTGGCACGATGGCCTCAGGCAGGCTGGAGGCAGGGAGGCCAGGCTGGGTTGGAGGTTAGGGAGCCTGGCCAGGGTAGAGCATGGTAGGAAGATGGCTTGAGATGGAGGGGGAAGGAGAAAGGTGGGGGAAGGGGAAAGGTGGGGGGAGGGGAAAGGTGGGGCAAGGCTCAGAGACAGCTTGTAAGGGGAAGGAAGGAGGCACAGAGTCAAAAGCTACTTCCAGGCTTTCAAGCAGGGTGAGGTCACGCACTAAAAGGACAGCTGGCAGGATGGCAGTCCCTGGCTCAGGAAGCCCAGGCACCGCCTATGGGCCTCTCCACAAGAGGGCGCTGACAGTATGTATTTGCACTTACACGGTCGTTTTATCTTTTTTTTTTTTTTTTTTTTTTTTTGAGACGGAGTTTCACTCTTGTTACCCAGGCTGGAGTGCAATGGCGTGATCTCGGCTCACTGCAACCTCCGCCTCCTAGGTTCAGGCAATTCTCCTGCCTCAGCCTCCTGAGTAGCTGGGATTACAGGCACGCGCCACCATGCCCAGCTAATTTTTTGTATTTTTTTTTTCAGTAGAGACGGGGTTTCACCATGTTGACCAGGATGGTCTCGATCTCTTGACCTCGTGATCCACCCGCCTCGGCCTCCCAAAGTGCTGGGATTACAGGCTTGAGCCACCGCGCCCGGCCCGGTCGTTTTATCTTAAAGGCAAACGTGGATTTTTCCAGGGCCCCAGAAGCAATAGCATTGAAACTACTGTTTCACGCTTTGCAGAGTTTATTTAATGTACTTTTACAGTTTTAAACACATTTGCAATAATTAACATTTTTTCCTTAGCAAACTGAAGCATTATGTGGGGCTTTGGGGGATAGCTATATATGCAGGCATGCACCCATGCACACAGGCACACACACACACACCAGCACCGTGCTCAGGGGTAGCCAGGGAGGGCCAGGGTGTGTTGGGGAGGAGGCAGATGGTGGTTTGGGATGAGTTTTGCTTGAGGTAACCCCCAGGAGATGTGCTGCAGGCAAAGCCAAGAGGCAGGAAGTTGAGAGCTGAATGTGAGACACAGTCGAGTAGGTGATTCCCGCAACCTCAAGGAGTTTCCCGTCCTGTGCATCTGCTCGATATTCATCCTGCAAGATGCACACCTGTCCCTGTCTCAGATGCACACATGTCCCTGTCTCAGATGCACACATGCATGGCCATCTGGGAGTTGCACACATGCAACTCCCAGATGGCCATGCCCTCCTCTGAGCCCCTGCCTCCTCCTCGACTCACTTCTGCTGTCTCACCCATTGGGTAAAAGGATCTCTTCCTCTACACAACTGGAAGGCAGGGACAGAGCCTTTTCCTTGTTATCACCATCACCTAGCAGTGCCTAGGACATAGATGGTGCTCAATGAATGCTGGCTGGTTGGTTGAATGATTGTGCTTCAAGGAAGCCCATGGTTGAGGATGGATGAGGAGAACCTGGTGGAGATGGAGACATCCTTGCCCATACACCCACAGGTCTTTCTCCTACATGGACAGCTATAACCGTGACATTCGTTTTGACAACGTCTACATCAGCACCTACTTCTGCCAGATCGATGACCGCAGGAAGAAGCTGGTGAGTGGGTGCAGCTCTTCCCGGGGATGCCTTGCTGCTGTGTGCCCTGCGTGGGCTTCATGCCCCAGGAAGGCAGAGGGGAAAGGGCAGAGGGCCTTTGGGCTTCCCAACCGTGTGGACATTTGTTTTCCAGGGCAAACGGACTTTGCTGCCACTCCGCAAAGCTGAGGAGAAAACTGTCATCTTCCCCTGCAAGCTCACCATCCAGGCTTCAGAAATGAGCAACGTGGTGAGGACAGCATGGCGAGCGGGCTCCTGGGTGCAAAGACAGGCCTGAAGATGAGGGTGGAGGGTAAAAGGCCCCAGAGAGTGCTCCGTGCCCGGGCAGGTGGTGCTGCCCAGCTCTGCCCATCCTGCTCCTTGGCCAGGTGAGGGAGCTCCTGGAGGCACTACCCATTCTGCTGCTGCTGGTGCTGCTGTGCGGCTTGGACTGGGCTCTCTACTCCATCTTTGACACCATCCGCCACCACTCCTTCCTGCAGTACTCCTTCCGCAGTGAGCCCATCCCCCAGCCACATTCCAGGCCCAAGAGACAACCTCTGGAGAACTCCCAAGCCTGCACAGGCGCCCCGCCCTAGTTCTTCCAACTGTGCCTCGTCCTTCTGCCTTTTTTTTTTTTTTTTTTTTTGGTCTGGCTCTGTCCCAGGCTGGAGGAGTGCCATGGCATGATCTCGGCTCACTGAAACCTCCACCTCCCGGGTTCAAGTAATTCTCCTGCCTCAGCCTCTAGAGTAGCTGAGATTACAGGTGTGAGCCACCAAGCCCAGCTAATTTTTGTATTTTTAGCAGAGACAGTTTCACCATGTTGGCCAGACTGGTCTCGAACTCCTGATCTCAAGTGATCCACCCATCTCGGCCTCCCAAAGTGCTGGGATTACAGGCGTGCACCACCATGCCTGGCAGTCCTTCTGCCTCTTTTCTCCTTTCTGTGACTCAGCCCCTCCTTGTCCTCCTCCAGGTCAAATCTCAGCCCTGCAACGTGACAGCTCTCACAGTAGGGGAGCGGGGCTCAGTTACCCCTTTATACTTACAACAGTGAGCAGGGAGGGGTTAGGATTCAGAAAGGTGATGGAAAGGCTCACGCAGCTCAGAAGCATTTTCTTTGCCTTGACATCTCCCGGATAGCCACCCTACATCCTGCCCCACCCCCTTAACACTTTCCTGACTTCCCCACCTGCCCTGACTTCCCCACCTGCCCTCCTGGCCACAGGCAGTCATAAGTTGGAGGTGAAGGTCGAGGGAGACTCCATGCTAGCCCGGCTTCTTCAAAAAACCATTGGGGCCCTGAATACCTCCTCAGAGACAGTGATGGAATCAAACAACATGCGTGAGTGATGCTGAAAGTTTGGATCAGAGAATTGATGGCGGTGGGGCAAGGGTCAAAAGACTCCAAGGTAAAGAGTTGGGGGCCGGGCGCGGTGGCTCAAGCCTGTAATCCCAGCACTTTGGGAGGCCGAGGCGGGTGGATCACGAGGTCAAGAGATCGAGACCATCCTGGTCAACACGGTGAAACCCCGTCTCTACTAAAACTACAAAAAATTAGCTGGGCATGGTGGCGCGTGCCTGTAATCCCAGCTACTCAGGAGGTTGAGGCAGGAGAATTGCCTGAACCCAGGAGGCGGAGGTTGCGGTGAGCCAAGATCGTGCCATTGCACTCCAGCCTGGGTAACAAGAGCGAAACTCCATCTCAAAAAAAAAAAAAAAAAAACAGTTGGGGGCCTGGGCCTTGGGTGTGGAGAGATGGGGGTTGGTGCACTTGCGCTGGGGAACGTATCTGGGCAGGCTTGAAGAAGGGGTCAGAGGAGTCTGGAGGCCAGGGTCTTGGGGCTAGAAGACCCCAGTCCTCCAGAGCAGCAGTGTCCAACAGAACATGCAGCCAAGATGGAAATTTGCAAGATCTGTGCCACACTGGCCCTGGTGGCTACAGTACTGACAGCTCTGCAGTGAGGGGCAGGCCAGAGGAGAGCAGGGGGATCAGAAGCCCTGCCTGCACCTCCCACTGGGATGGGAAGTCCAACCCAGGGCTGCCCTGCCTCTGGTCTGGCCCTGACCAGACCCCTGGCCTGCCCTCCCCTAGCCTGCCTGCCCCAGCCTGTGGGCCTGGATGCCAGGGCCTACTGGAGAGCTGCACTACCAATCGTCCTGCTGGTGTGGCTCAGCCTGTTACAGGCTTTTGGGTACCGGCTCCGGAGGGTCATCGCAGCCTTCTACTTCCCCAAGGTTTGCCCTTCCCCAGACCTCTCCATCCCTACACACCGGCGCACACACACCCTCATACACACACCACACGCTGCACCCAGCTCCCGACCAACTCCATCTTTGGGGGATGCCTTCTTCCTCACACTGTCACTATCACTGACCCTCTCCCTGCCCCCAGCGAGAGAAGAAGCGGATCCTGTTCCTTTACAATGAGCTATTGAAGAAGAGAGCAGCCTTCACCAAACTCAGAAGGGCCGCCATCCTGAGGCGGGCACGACAGCAGAAGGCTCCAGTAAGTCCAGACATGCTGCTGCTGCTAGCTCCCGGCTGGGTCTAAGTACCCAGGGGCAGGGACAGCTCCCTTCAGTCCACCCAGCACCCACCAATGGTTGCAGGCCTACTCGAGCCTGGTGAGTTCTTATTTTTTATTTTTTGAGATAGAGTCTCACTGTGTCCCCCAAGCTGGAATGTAGTGGCATGATCTCGGCTCACTGCAACCTCTGCCTCTCCAGTTCAAGTCATTCTCCTGTCTCAGCCTCCCAAGTAGCTGGGATTACAAGTGAGTGCCACCACATCCAGCTAATTTTTTTGTATTTTCAGTACAGATGGGGTTTCACCATGTTGGCCAGGCTGGTCTCGAACTCCTGACCTCATGTGATCCGCCCGCCTCAGCCTCCCAAAGTGCTAGGATTACAGGCATGAGCCATCACACCCGGCCAAGCCTGGTGAGTTCTGGTGATGCAACACATGCTGAGGGCCCCAGCCATCTACCTCCTGAGGTTAGGGCTGTACCCGTTTCTGAACCCCAGGATTCAGCCCAGCCTAAGACACTCAGTAGACCATTAGGAAGCAGGCAGAAAAGGAGAATGAGATTTGATACCGTCTGCTCATAGAAAAGCAAGAAGGCCGCACAGAAACAGGAGGCCCAAGGCAAAACCAGAGGTTCTACCAGAAGGCTGCAGACCAGAAGCTCAGTGCAGCTCAGAGGGGAGGTGGGCTGGCAGTCAGGAAGCCTCATGGTAACGCATATGGAATCTGAAGAAGCAGACTCCAGTCCATACTCCCTTATTAAGTTGTGTTCCCTTGCCAAGGTCTTCACTGAGCCTCAGTTTCTCCCTCTGAAGAATGGTGAGATTGGAGCGATCTGTAAGGCCTGCTCACTGGAGATCAGCCTAGAGTGGGGGTCAGGGGTGGGACTCCAGTGCCAGAGGGCCTGAGTGGGATGCCTGGCTCCTTCCCTCATTGCTACGACAAGTGTGTGACCTTGAGCACATGACTTAACTGCTGTGCCTGGGCTTTTGCCTTCCATAAAATGGGGTTAACTACTCCATCTGGTTGTTGAAAGGATTAAATGAGTTGGCTGGTCTCGGTGGCTCATGCCTGTAATCCCAGTGTTTTGGGATTCCAAGGCGGGTGGATCGCCTGAGCTCAGGAGTTCGAGACCACGCAGGGCAACATGGTGAAACCCCGTCTCTACTAAAAATACCAAAAAATTAACTGGGTGTGGTAGCACACGCCTTGAGTCCCAGCTACTTGGGAGGCTGAGGCAGGGGAATCGCCTGAGCCCCAAAGGCAAAGGTTGCAGTGAGCCGAGATCATGCCACTGCACTCCAGCTTGGGCTACAGAGTGAGAGTCTCAAAAAAAAAAAAAAAAGATGAAATGAGTTGTATTCACATGGTCATGGTGCTGGCAAGCAGCAGTTCCATATGCATGCATGTTGTTATTGTGTGACCTGGGCAGTGACACAACTCCAAGCACCAGTTTTCTCACCTGAAAAAGAGATGGTGATAAAAACAGTATCTGCCTCATATGATAATTGAACTAATTTTTTTTTGTTTTTTGAAACTAAGTGTCGCTCTGTCACCTAGGCTGGAATGCAGTGGTGCAATCCTGACTCACTACAACCTCCACCTCCCCCATTCAAGCGATTCTCGTGCCTCAGCCTCCGGAGTAACTGGGATTACAGGCGTGCACCACCACGCCTGGCTAATTTAGAATTGAAATAATTTACGCACAGTATCTTAGTACAGGGCTTGACATTATAAACAATGAGTGGCAGCCATTCTTATTCAATCAGTCCTCACAAATTTCATAAAAGTGAGACTGCGTTTGCTTAGCTTAGTCCCTAGTGCTTGGATACCCCCAGCCCTCATGACACACAACAGGGGCCAAATGAATGTGTCATGAAAAAATGAAAAACAATGGCCGGACACGGTGGCTCACACCTGTAATCCCAGCAGTTTGATAGGCTGAGGTGGGTGGACCACCTGAGGTTGGGAGTTCGAGACCAGCCTGACCAACACGGAGAAACCCAGTCTCTACTAAAAATACAAAATTAACCAGGTGTGGTGGCGCATGCCTGTAATCCCAGCTATGCAGGAGGCTGAGGTAGGAGAATCCCTTGAACCCAGGAGGTAGAGGTTGCAGTGAGCCAAGA
>NW_022437088.1:555168-571751 GCF_009761245.1 Sapajus apella | reverse complement strand
AAAAAAAAAAAAAAAAAAAAAAAAGGAAAAACAAAAAACATAAAAGAACATGCTGGGATTCCTTGATAGGGTCATGAAGCAAACTGAATGTGAATGCACAGATGGAAATCTGCAGGACAGTCATTCCAAGCAGAATGTGCAAAGACTCAGAGTCCAGAGGGAATGCCAAGTGCCAGGGCTAGTCTCAGGAGAAACTGGCAAAAAGAGACAGCATTCAGGGAGGGCTACAGGCTAGAAAGGGACCAGACAGTGGAAGGCTCTGAAGGCCAAACCCAGGAGTTCTGCCTGTCTGACAGGCAGTGGAGCCTCTGGAGTTTCTTGGGTAAAGAGTGGCTGCTTCCCAAGTAAGGTGGCCTGTGAAGAATCCCTGACAATTGTGTGGATGTCATGAGAAATGGCAGGGAGGATAGCGAACTAGGCTTGGAGTTTGGAATCAGGGCCCCTGGGGTCCCGCCAAGTTGGATTGTTTACTATCAAAATGCCTTTGAGAGTCACTGCACCTTTCCCATCTGTAAAGTGGGGATAGCAACAGTGATAGCCGATCTGGCCTGCTCACGTCTCAGCCTCGCAGTGAGAACCAAATAAGATGATTTACGGGAAAGTGCAAATGAGAGTTGTGGCTGATATCCACCCCCAGAGAGCCTGGAGGGTGCATCCTCCCATTCTCCATCAGAGTTGGGGAGGGAGACTCTCAGGACCCATTTCCATAGCACCCTGCCTGGCCCTCCAAGGGTTTCCTTTGTCCAACCCAGCCTCCTCCAACACCCGGGCATTATCAGGCCTGGCGATTTCATACAGGAAACGCTGTCCAAGTTCCCCTTCTTTCCCGCCTCGCCCCCCGGCTGGCGCTAACGCCCACCTCCCAACAGCGCCATCCTCTGGCGGATATCCTGCACCGCCAATGCCCGCTTCTGCGCCGCTGGCTGCGCCGGCGCTGCGTGGTATGCCAGGCGCCCGAGACACCCGAGTCCTACGTGTGCCCGACGCCGGACTGCGAGGCCGTGTACTGCTGGTCGTGTTGGGGTGACATGCGGCAGCGGTGCCCGGTCTGCACGCCCCGCGAGGAGCTCTCCTCCTCCGCCTTTAGTGACAGCGACGACGACACTGCCTACGCGAGGTGAAGAGGCGTCCTGCTCGCTCTCCCGCCCCGTCCTTCCCTGTTAATAAAATGCCCTGTACGCTTCACGTGGGTCGGGGACTGGGGTGAGCCGCGCGCCGCCTCGCCGGCAGTCGGGGGAGCCCGCCCGCCCGACCTCCCCAGAGCCCGGCCGAGCACAGGAGGCAGGGAGGCCGCGAAGCTACTAGGGAAGGGTCCGGACCTGGGGCCGGGTGAAGGCGCGCCGCTCAAGCCGGTCGGATCCTGCCCAGGCTTCCACCCCGCGCACTTGCGGGAAAGCTGCGGAACCGAGCAGCGCGGGCAGAGCCGGCGTCGTGGGCGGGGTCCCGACTCCCGAGGCACCGGGCGCGCGGCGGGGCGGGCCTTGCCGAGGGCGGAGCCTGGCTCGGGGCCGGGTGGGAGGGGGCGGGCCGGGGCGGGGCCTGGTGGCTGCGCGGCGCTGCTGGGTGCTCTGAGGCGACCCGACCGCCGGCCGCTCCTCCGCGCGCTGTCCCGCACCTGCTGCCCTTGCCCGGCCCGCGGCGCCGCTGCCATGCGGCTGGCGCTGCTCTGGGCCCTGGGACTCCTCGGCGCGGGCAGTCCTTGGCCTTCCTGGCCTCTCCCAAATATAGGTGAGTCCTCGGCCTGGAGTGGGTCGGGAGGCGGACTGGGAGGAGGTGCAGGGAAGTCGGAAGGCATTAGGGTAGTGGGGCGGGACAGAGACCCTGGGAGAGCCCCGCCAGAGCGCGGCCCGCCCTGGTCCGCTGTCCTGGGCCTAGGGCCTGGTGACTTGGCGATGGAATGGAGAGGGAAGGAGGGGGGATGCCGGCGGCCCCCCCCGACCCCTCCTGCCTGGTCATCCTCCGCGCGGTCCCTGCGGACACTTTCAGGTTCAGGTACCAGGTACCGAAGGGCCTGGCCGGCGCCACTTCAAGATCGTGGTGAGAGGGTCGCTGCTCCCCAGGACTGACATCTTCACTCCTCTGGGGCCTAGCTAACCGTTCCACCCAGTGCCAGGGCACTGAGCGGGCATGGCTTGTAGGGTTTAGTGAAGCGGATTTTCTAGTCCTTATTTTGGGCCTGGGGCCGCCAGGCACGCCTCACCCTGGTGCTGTTGTCACCAGTGCCTGGCCTAGCGGGAGGGGTCTGGGAGGAGCGGGGAGAAAGGAGAATTGGCCGGGAAAGAGGCTGGACACCAACTCCTCCTTGGAACTTTCACTTCCCGCTGCTGTCTTGGGCCGGGGACTGAGAGGGCAGGCGCGGGTGGAGCGTCCGGAGGAGAGAGGGCCATTGTGTGTGGGGGGGTGAAGCGGAGGCTGTGGGCAGCGGGTGTGCCTGACTGGGCATGAGGGTGTTTAGGGAGGTGGGGGTGTTTGCACTGCTCACCCAGAAATGGGCGTTCCTGGCATCTCGATGTGAGCAAAGGGGAGGGTGAGCGGGCACCCAGCCACAAGGCTTAGCTGTCTCGAGGGGGCATTCCAGGGGTAAGGGGTGAAGAGTGATTGGCAGGGAGTGGGAGCAGGGGAGGGTTCCTGTGAGAACCTGGCATTGGCCGGAGGGGGACAAGGAGGGCCACAGGCTGAGCAAGCCGAGAAAGTCTTTCTTGGGAACTAGTAGATGGCGAGATGGGTGGAAAGCCATAAATTGGAGAGACACCCCATCTTCCAGTAGTCTCCTTTAAGTCCCAGCATGCAATGCAGAAGTCCCTCAGGTACCTAAGCGCCTTGATGGGCACCTGCCACCCCCAGCCCTGGTGTCTATTTCCTCAGTACTATCTTGGGGTGTCCTGGGACCTGCAGGTGGCACCGAGGAGCAGCAGGCAAGGTCAGAGAAGGCCCCAAGTGGGCCCTTGGAGCCCCAGGTCCTTCAGGACGACCTCCCAAATAGCCTCGAAGAGGTGCTTCAGGTGAGGTCACACTCCCCTCTAATTAATAAATGAATCCACATACACGCCCCAACATAGTCAGGTGTCTCAAGGCCAAAACTTGGTTGAGGAGCTGGTGGGTAGAGCTTGCTGTAGTGGGTCTATCCCAGGCCCAGCTGCTTTTCTCACCACACCCCAGCACCTGGCTTCACTTATCTCCCCCTCCCTCTGCACATACATCTGTCTGCCTCAGCCCCACCCAACCCATCCATCTCCACTGGGGAAATTCTGCAGCCAAACTTGCTTTCTTTATCTCATGTCGTTGGTTTTATCGGGGGGGTCTTCCTGATTTGGAAAGAATCAGGACATTACCAAACCACCCCCCCCCCCAACCCATTCTAAAGCTGAGTCAGAGGAAGGGCTGGGGCTTGTGCTGGGTCCTCCACGATGCTTCCTCTCTGGGCAGGAAGCCGAGAAGGGGCGGCTCAGATACCTTCCTTGACCTCCCCACACAACCCCCCAGAACAATGCTTCAGGCCAGGCAGGGCTTCCTGGCCCCTCCCCTGGGATCCCCCCACCAGTGATCTAATTGCTGGTGCTCTCCTGAGGCCTGAGGTTTTCTGGTTACAGGGGTTGGGAGTTGTTGGCAGGTCTAGGGAGGTGACCTGCCCTCTGGTGCCCACAGAGCAGTCTGCCTGAGCCCCTGAGGATCAAGCTGGAGCTGGATGGTGACAGTCATATCCTGGAGCTGCTACAGAATAGGTAATAGCGATGGTGGCAGTAATAGTGACCACAGGGCCAACAGCTTGTATAGCATTTATTATGTGCCAGGTACTAAGTGCATGCATTCATTTAATCCTCATAAAAATCCTGAAAAGGAGATACTATTATGTATTATCATTCTCATTTTATATATGAGGAAGTCAAGAACACAGAGAGGTTAAATAACTCACCCAAGGTCACACAGCTAGTATGTGCTGAAAACCAGATTGGAATTCAGATAAACATAGTCAGTGGCCCAAGCAGTATACTTTGCTGCCCCGGGGTGGGGGATTAGAAAGGTTGGCTGGGCGGTGGCCTGGTCTCCGCTTGTCAATGCACAGCCTGGGAAGTGGCTCAAGCACTGCCCTCTTTTTCTTCACTCCACAGGGAGTTGGTCCCAGGCCGCCCAGCCCTGGTGTGGTACCAGCCCAATGGCACTCGGGTGGTCAGTGAGGGACATACTCTGGTGAGTCAGGTCCTCTTGTGCCATTTTTGGCTTCGGGGGAAGAGGGAGGGAGTGACTGGAGGGTGAGAGGACATTGCATATTTTTGCCATCAAGCTAGACTCCTCAGTTCCAGTCCTAGTCTACTCTCTGAGACAGTGCTAATGTTGTTTCTGTGCTGTAGGAGAACTGCTGCTACCAGGGAAGGGTGCAGGGATACGCAGGCTCGTGGGTGTCCGTCTGTACCTGCTCTGGGCTCAGGTATACTGGGCGGATCTGATGACAGTAGAGAAAGTAAGGGGACCCAGGCATGGAGCTGAAATGTTCTCTGACTTCCTTTCTCTTTCCTTAGAGGCTTGGTGGTCCTGTCCCCAGAGAGAAGCTATATCCTGGAGCAGGGGCCTGGGGACCTTCCAGGTCCTCCCATTATTTCCCGAATCCAAGATTTCCACCTGCCAGGCCACACCTGTACCCTGAGCTGGCAGGAATCTGTGCACACACAGACTCCACCAGAGCTCCCCCTGGGACAGCGCCACGTTCACCGGGTGAGGATGAATGGCAGAGGGGCTGACCTTCAGTTGTCTTGAGGGCTGACCCCAGACACTCTCAGCTATGTGTTCACAGTACAATAGCTCCTGCTAATGGGGCAATTTCCATATGCCAGGAACTTTGTGAGCATTAGCTTGTATATTCCTCCCATACCTAGGAGGTAGGTGCTATCAATTGCTCGATTTTTTTTTTTTTTTTGAGAAGGAGTTTTACTCTTGTCTCCCAGGCTAGAGTACAATGGTGTGATCTCAGCTCACTGCAACCTCTTCCTCCCAGGTTCAAGCAATTCTCCTGCCTCAGCCTCCCGAGTAGCTGGGATTACAGGCACATGCCACCATGCCTGGCTAATTTTTGTATTTTTAGTAGAGACGGGGTTTTGCTATGTTGACCAGGCTAGTCTCAAACTCCTGACTTCAGGTGATCCACCCGCCTTAGCCTCCCAAAGTGCTGGGATTACAGGCATGAGCCACCATACCCATCCTAATAGCTCTATTTTAAAAGGAGGAAACCTTATAAAAAGTATCCAGGCATGGTGGTGTGCACCTGCAGTCCCAGCCACTTGGGAGGCTGAGGTGGAAGAATCGCTTGAGCCCAGACGGCAGAGGTTGCAGTGAGCCAAGACTGAGCCACTACACACCACCCTGGGTGACAGTGAGACCTAGTCTCAAAAAATAAAATAAAATAAAATGAGGAAATGATCTGAGACAGGTTAGGTGGTTTGCCCAAGGCCATACAACTAATAAATGCCATCTCCATTTATTAGTTGTATTTGGCTCAAACTCGTCATCTGTCTTATGATCCCATTTGCAGAGATCTCTCACTTGGTTATAGATAATACATAGTTACCAATGATAATGCAATATAAGCCCTATTTCCTAATTTGTAAAATGGGAATAATAAAACTACTTGCTGTATAGAGTTGCTGGGAAGATTAAATCAGTCAATATAGATGTAAAGTGCTTGGAACTGGCCGGGCGCAGTGGCTCACGCCTGTAATCCCAGCACTTTGGGAGGCCGAGGCGAGTGGATCATGAGGTCAGGAGTTTGAGACCAGCCTGGCTGATGTGGTGAAACCCCATCTCTACTAAAAATACAAAAATTAGCCGGGTGTGGTGGCGGGCACCTGTAATCCCAGCTACTCAGGAGGCTGAGGCAGAGAATTGCTTGAACACGGGAAGCGGAGGTTGCAGTGAGCCGAGATCACGCCACCGCACTCCAGCCTGGGCAACAAGAATGAAACTCCATCTCAAAAAAAAAAAAAAAAAAAAGTGCTTAGAACTATGCCAGGCATGTGGTAAGTGACAGAGTTGGCTATTGGGATTTTCAAAAATTATTATATATTTAAAACTTGAAAAAAACCCACTGAGTTTGGAGCCAGAAAAGCAGGGGTCTACTCCGAGCTTCATTATCTACTTCCTGGTTCTCCTCGGCAAGTCCCTGAGCCCTCCGGGCCTCAGTGGCTCATCTTTAAAATAGGCTCTTCAGCCTCCTGTTTGGCCCACAGAGTAGTAGTGGCTGTATGTTGTAAGCTTCTGAGTGTGAGCGGCATATTTACCTGATACTCCTTCTTGTCCGTAGTGGAGGCGGGATGTGGTGACAGAGACCAAGACTGTGGAGCTGGTGATTGTGGCTGATCACTCGGAGGTGAGCCTGTTGGCCCCTGCACATCCTCCTCCACCCTGCACCGCCCCGCCGCCTTGCACATCACCTCTCTCGGCCTACAGGTCCAGAGATACCGGGACTTCCAGCGCCTGCTGAACCGCACACTGGAAGTGGCCCTCTTGCTGGACACAGTGAGTGCTGGACAGGGCGGCAGCTCCCGGCCCCCTGACTGTGGCAACCCCTCTTCTGAGCACCAGCTCTCTTTCAGTTCTTCCGTCCCCTGAATGTACGAGTGGTGCTAGTGGCCCTGGAGGCCTGGACCCAGCATGACCTGGTGGAGATCAGCTCAAACCCAGCTGTCACCCTCGAAAACTTCCTCAACTGGCGCAGAGCAGATTTGCTGCCTCGATTGCCCCACGACAGTGCCCAGCTGGTGACGTAAGGGCCCTAGACTCAGCCAGAGGGACCAGTCCTGTCCTGGCCAAATTCACACCCCTTCAGTGCCCTACTCAGCCCCTGAAGCTCTGACCACAGTGGCTCCTGGCCCTGAACTTTGGCCTCCCTGTCCCACAGTGGCACTTCATTCTCTGGGCCTATGGTGGGCATGGCCATTCAGAACTCCATCTGCTCTCCTGACTTCTCAGGAGGCGTGAACATGGTGAGTTATTTCCAGGTCTCCTCCTCATTCCCAATTCAGTTCCTCCCAGGTGTGGTGGCATTTATTGACTGAAACCCCTCTACAAAGTTGCCCAACCACAAAGCTGGGGGTATAGAGGGTGGAGGTGCGTGATGTGGCCTGTGCTTTCAGGGAGCCCTCGCTTGTGGCCAGTTTGTCACAGTGTACACAGCCATCTCCTGTGCAGTCTTCCCATTTCTTGGAGGATAGGACGCAGCTGAGGCCCAAAGAACAGGGGTGATCTCCAAGGGCCATGCAGGGAGCGAGTGGGACAGAGCTGAGCTAGAACCCAGGTTTCCTGCCACCCAGGCCTGGGTTCTCCTACTTCAGAAGCAATTCAGGAGGCAGGCGGTGCTGCTGAGTGCCCATGAGGTCAGATGAGGAGGGAACAGGAGCAGACAGGGTGGGCTGGGCACTGTGGTGGAGGCAGGCTGGGACTGGACCTGGGGTATCCCTCCCCAATGACAGGACCACTCCACGAGCACCCTGGGAGTCGCCTCCTCCATAGCCCATGAGCTGGGCCACAGCCTGGGCCTGAACCATGATTCTCCTGGGAACAGCTGTCCCTGCCCAGGTCCAGCCCCAGCCAAGACCTGCATCATGGAGGCCTCCACAGAGTGAGTAGCTGCAGGATGTGGGGTGGGCAAGGAGCAAGGAGAAGCTCCCAGCCCCAACCTTCTTTGCCACCCTCCCCAGCTTCCTGCCAGGCCTGAACTTCAGCAACTGCAGCCGACAGGCCCTGGAAAAAGCCCTTCTGGATGGAATGGGCAGCTGCCTCTTCGAACGGCTGCCCAGCCTGCCCTCTCTGGCTGCTTTCTGTGGAAATATGTTTGTGGAGTCGGGCGAGCAGTGTGACTGTGGCTTCCCGGATGTGAGCCCCTTGTCCACAGCCTTGCCCCACTCACTTCTGTGCCCTCACCCTGGCTCATGGGCCCTCTCCCAGCCTCCTGAGCTCCTCTTGAGTTCTGAAGGGACTTCCCAGCCCTCTCCTACTTGCCCTGTCTGTGGGGACAGCACAGAGGTTGCTGGCTCTAGCTCCCGCTTGCTGTGTAGCCCTGGGCTTCCTTCTGGCCTTGGCCTGTGGGAGGGGAGGGATTGGAGGGAAGCTCACAGGAGGCGCCTGCTGATGCTCAGCCCGTGTGCCTGCCCACAGGACTGCACTGATCCCTGCTGTGATTCTTCAACCTGCAAGCTGAGGCCGGGGGCACAGTGTGCATCCGATGGACCCTGTTGTCAAAATTGCCAGGTGGGTAGAGACTAGACTGGCCACCGAGAGCTCACCTGCCAGGGCCAAGGTGGAAAGGGTCGTTCTGACCCCCTGGCTGGATTTACCCATTGCCCACACTAATGCTCATCCACCCTCCACAGCTGCGCCCGTCTGGCTGGCAGTGTCGTCCTACCAGAGGGGACTGTGACTTGCCTGAATTCTGCCCAGGAAACAGCTCCCAGTGTCCCCCTGATGTCAGCCTAGGGGATGGCGAGCCCTGCGCTGGTGGGCAAGCTGTGTGCATGCATGGGCGCTGTGCCTCCTATGCCCAGCAGTGCCAGTCACTCTGGGGACCTGGGGCTCAGCCCGCTGCGCCACTTTGCCTCCAGACAGCCAACACTCGGGGAAATGCTTTTGGGAGCTGTGGGCGCAAGCCCAGTGGCAGCTACGAGTCCTGCAGCCCTAGGTAAGTGAGGAAACCTGGCTCCTCCTTTGGGTTTCTGTCAGCCTTGGCCCTGCTCCTACTGACTCTGTGTGCCCTTCCCCCTCCCCCCAGAGATGCCATTTGTGGGCAGCTCCAGTGCCAGACAGATAGGACCCAGCCTTTGCTGGGCTCCGTCCACGCTCTAATCTGGGAGATAATAGATGTGAACGGGACTGAGCTGAACTGCAGCTGGGTGCACCTGGACCTGGGCGACGATGTGGCCCAACCTCTCCTGACTCTGCCAGGCACAGCTTGTGGCCCTGGCCTGGTGAGCATCCTGGGTGGGCAAGACCAGGTGTGAGAAGGGACGTTTGGACCACAGTGAACAATGCCCAGTCTTCACCATTCACCAATATAAAAGGCAGGGACTCCAAGGGAAGTCAGTTTCTTACTTCAGATGGAGCAACATCCTATCAACCCACTCAGCCTTGGTTTCCCCATCTGTAAATGCAGAGTGTGGCCTCAACTTTGTTGGCCTCCCAGTTCCATTAAAGCTCTGTGGGAATCTGATCTATGCTGTTTTCTCTCCCACCCGGGTCAGGTATGCATAGACCATCGATGCCAGCCTGTGGATCTCCTGGGGGCACAGGAATGTCGAAGCAAATGCCATGGACATGGGGTAAGCTGGGATGGGGGAAGTGGAAGAGGAGCAGGGAGCCTCTGGAAGGGAAAAGGAAGCTGGGCTTTGGAAATAGACATATCTGGGTTCTAATCCTTGCTCTACGACTTCCTCGTTGTGTGACCTGGGGCAGGTTACTAACTTCGCTGAGCTCAGTTTCGCCACCTACCAAATGACTGTAGTAATATCTGCCTACTGAAGTACATAAGATGAGTACGAGAGCATCTAGCACAGGCTGGGCATGGTGGCTCACGCCTGTGATCCCAGTATTGTTTTTGTTTTTTTGAGACAGAGGCTCGCTCTGTTACCCAGGCTGGAGTGCAGTGGCGCAACCTCGGCTCAAGCGTTTCTCATGTCTCAGCCTCCTGAGTAGCTGGGATTACAGGCATACAGCACCACACCCAGCTAACTTTTGTATTTTCAGTAGAGGTGGGTTTCACTATGTTGGCCAGGCTGGTCTCGAACTCCTGTGAGGTAAGTGATCCGCCTGCCTTGGCCTCCCAAAGTGCTGGGATTACAGGCGTGAGCCACTGCACCCGGCCAAATCGCAGGATTTGGAAGGCCAAGTCAGGAGGATCACTTGAGGCAAGGAGTTCAAAACCAGTCTAGTTAACATAGTCAGATCCCATCTCTATCAAGGAAAAATGTAAAAATTAGTCAGGCATAGTAGTGCACACTTGTGGTCCTAGCTACTTAGAAGGCTGAGGCAGGAGGATTGCGTGAGCCCAGGAGTTTGGGGCTGCAGTGAGCCATAATTGCACCACTGCACTCCAGCCTGGGCAACAGAGTGAGACTCTGTCTTACTTGCTGTCTAAAATTAAAAAATTAAATTGAATTAAATTAAAGAAAGGAAGCATATAGCACAGTGTCCAGCACAGAGGAGGTGCTCAGTAAGTGTTAGTTTGATCTGATTTGCTCCAGTGTGGATAAAGACCCTCTCTCTGGTCTCTACACATCATACCCAGCACAACCTCCAGTTGTAGAAATCCGAGATCTTGAGAAGCTGGAGATAAGGAGACAGTTCCAGAGTGCAGGGCTCCTCATTGCTCTCCTTCCACCTCCTAGGTCTGTGACAGCAACAGGCACTGCCACTGTGAGGAGGGCTGGACACCCCCTGACTGCACCACTCAGCTCAAAGGTAGCATGGGGGTGGGGGAGAGGGGCAGCTGGGAGGGCAGAGCGGTTCACGCTTTATCTTTCCCCCTTGACCCTCTCTTTCTGACCCCTCTTTGCTGCTGGTTCCCTGAGTCTGTGCCCCTTGACCTCTTCACTCTCCCTGATCACTTAATTTCACTCCCTGCACCCTGCTCCTTCATGGGTCTAGAGTTCTTAGCCCTGCCCTCTTTTGTTTTTTTTTGTTTGCTTGTTTGTTTTTTTGAGACGGAGTCTTGCTCTGTCACCCAGGCTCACTGCAACATCTGCCTCCAGTTCACTTGATTCTCCTGTCTCAGCCTCCTGTGTAGCTGGGATTACAGGCACCCACCACCGCGCCCAACTAATTTTTGTATTTTTAGTAAAGATGGGGTTTCACCATCTTGGCCAGGCTGGTCTCAAAATTCTGACGTCATGATCCACCTGCCTTAGCCTCCCAAAGTGCTGGGATTATAGGCGTGAGCCACCGTACCCGGCCAGCCCTACCTCCTTTAAACCTGACTTCCGCCCACAGCAACCAGCTCCCTGACCACAGGGCTGCTCCTCAGCCTCTTGGTGTTACTGGTCCTGGTGATGCTTGGTGCCAGCTACTGGTACCGTGCTCGCCTGCACCAGCGACTCTGCCAGCTCAAGGGACCCACCTGCCAATACAGGTATGAGCATCACCTCCTTGCTACCACTTCTTTCAACTTGGGACAGTGCTGAAGCCTGCCTCACCTCTGTAGCCCCTGCCACCTGGTTTTGAGCCCCAAGCCCCTTGGACCTTAAACTTGCTAACTGCCACAGCCCCACACCTTCCTTCCCTATACGTGCCCACAGCTCTTCACCTCACAGCTGTGCCCCTGTGGGATAGCTGGAGTGCTATGGCCATTTATCCCCAGGGCCCCTATGCTGGATAAGCCGGGCCTTCCCTCAGCTAATCAACCCCTCCACTGCCACAATTTTACCTAAACCACACACAAGTACCTGCAAAGGGATAATGCCACTCAAGGATGGCATAAGGTAGAGAACAGGGTCTGAGCCTGGGCCCTCTCCCTCCTTGCCTTTCCTCATGCTTAGGGCAGCCCAATCTGGCCCCCCTGAAAGGCCAGGACCTCCGCAGAGGGCCCTGCTGGCTCGAGGCACTAAGGTGAGTCCCGGATGCCAGAGGAAGGGGACCGTAGCTTGGCCGGGCAGCCAGCTTGTGCCCTGGGGGGTAGGCATTAGAGGCTCCAGACTCAGAGAAAGGCTAGCACTGCCCAAGAGTCAGTCGAAGGAGTCAGGGCCAGCCCTCCCCTTCCCTTCCCTCCCCACCCCTGGCTACAGGCAGAGAAGCTGAGTCCAGAAGAGTGGGGAGGGCAGCCAGCTGGAGCAGGGGCTGTTGGGCTCCGTCCACTGGCTGAGAGGTGGCTTTGAGAGGTGGGTCTATCCATGCCCCCAGCAGAAACCCCAGAAGGGTACAAGGGCGGTGTTGCTCAGAATGGCCTTCCGTGGGCCCAGATCACCATATTAGAAGGGCTGGTGAGCACCCCCGCCCTGAGCCCTCTGCTCGGATGATGGGAGTGTGTGCATGCCCTCTCCACTTGCTCCCCACCTGCATGCACCTGCATAACTGCATGCATACTGCCCACTCCCCGGGCCCTGCCGGCCCTCCCTGGGCACTGACCCTTCTCTGCCCACTCTGTCTCTCTGCTTCCTCTTTCCCCTCTGTGCCTGTCTGCCCCTCCTACCCTCTCAGCAGGCTAACGCTCTCGGCTTCCCAGCCCCCCCTTCCAGGGCACTGCCGCCTGACCCTGTGCCCAAGAGACTCCAGGTAAATCTGGGCCAGGCCCCGCCCTGAGCTAAGGCAGGTGGGAGGCTTGATACCCAACTGCAGTTCTCATCCCTGCTCCCTGCCAGCGGTGCTCTTCATTAGGTGATCGGGGTGCCCCTCAGCCTTCAGACACTCTGAGCCCCAGCAGCAGCAAAGGGTGAGCCTCCTGCCTTGGCTTCTACCGCTATCTGGTGGTCAGTGGCGGGACTGCAATTGGCCAGGGCCTCCGCGGTTGACCTACACCTTCCTACCCTGAGACATCAGCTGGCATGCCTCCAAGCCCTCTGCGCATGCCCTCATTCTCTCCTGCCCCCTGGCTGACTTTGCATGTTGACTTGAACCCCTCCGGGGAATCTCTTTGCATGCCTACTGCCCCTGGCTATGCTCTCACAGCCACCGCCCCTCTCTCTGTTCAGGCTGAGCTGGCTGACCGACCCAATCCCCCTACCCGCCCTCTGCCCGCTGACCCGGTGGTGAGGAGCCCCAAGGTAACGGTGCGGGGAGAGAAGGGTACAGCCTCTCCCCCCCACCTAGGGCTGTGGTGCTGGTAGCCATGACGGTGGTGGCAGTGGCGAGATGTCCCCTCAGTGTATGAGGGCACATATCCCAGTGGTGCCTTTAATGGTGACAGGTTTGTTTGCAGGCAGAGGTGACCTCTGGTGCTGCCCCCAAGCTGGTGTTCCCCAGCACCAGTGCGTTGGGCATGGGTATCATGAAACCCCCCCCCACCCAAGCCGGCCTCCTGACTTCTCTCCCTCAGTCTCAGGGGCCTTCCAAGCCCCCACCCCCGAGGAAGCCACTGCCTGCTGACCCCCAGGGCCGGTGCCCATCGAGTGACCCGTCTGGCCCAGGAGCTGGAATCCCGCCCCTAGTGGTACCCTCCAGGTAGGCAAGGAGGAGCTCTGGAGATGGGTGGGTGGGGCCAGTGATCTAGGGGAAGGGACCTCTGACCCTTTTTTCTCGGCTTCCCGCATTCCAGACCAGCGCCGCCACCTCCAACAATGTCCTTGCTCTACCTCTGACCTCCCTGGAGGTTCCGCTGCCTCCAAACTGGATTTAGGACTTCAAGAGGCGGGTGTGCCCTCTGGAGTCCCCTACCATGACTGAAGGAGCCAGAGACTGGACGCGGTCTGCACCGCCACGCGCTGTGAAGCAGCACTCTGGCGACCTGCCCGCGTAGTTGCAGCTGGGGCTTGGGGAGGGGCTGGGGGTTGGACAGGGCTGAGGGAGGTGCGCACAGCCTGTCTCTGCTCAGCTGCAATAAACGAGACATCTTGGGAGAGTTCCTCAGAGTTTGTCTGCTCCTAGAAGCCGGGTCGCTCCTGCTGCGGTTCCAGGTCTGGCCGCCAGGAGACGCTGCCGCCTCAGACGAGGGAGGGCTGTTGTGGGCGGGAGTACCAGAATAGGTCGGCGTGTGTCCCCGGGATGCTCGCGGCTTACCTCTGCCCAGACTGGGGTGGCTCTCGGCGCAATCTGTCAAGCTGTTGGACCTGCCGTCCCCGCTCTGACCATTTGCTGAGAAAAGTGGATCTGGCAGATGTTCTCAAAGCCCCGGAGCCAGGGCGGAGCGGGGCGGCGGCTCCCACGATCCCAAGGCCGCGCACCTGCCTCCTCCCTCTCCGCCGCCGCCACCTGAGGGATCGGGAACAAAGGTGCTTTGTACAGGCCGCAACCACCTCATTACTTCGTCTTCGGGACTGGGGCTGCTTGGGCCCCCAGCCCAGAACGAAGGTGTGGGGCGGCAAAGGACAAACGCCAATCCCAAAGTGAGCATCCTAGCGCGTCACCTAAGGCTCTTTAGAGAATGTGGTTCCAAAAGCTGTGTTGTCCCGTACGCTCGTACTAGCCCTAGATCTGCAAAGAAAACGGGGCAGTGTATGAAGGTGGTTGGACAGGGTTCACGGATCCTCGTTCACGCCTCACTTTCCCCTATCTGGGCAAAGGTTATGTGTCCTTATGTAAAATCTTCCAAACTTCTAATAAGGCAATCTACCCTGCACTAAAGCAGACACGAAAGCACGACCTCCCTATAAATACTGCGGATGGAATACGCCCTTCCTTGCAGTGCTGTGCAGCCTCAGCGGAAGCTTAGGCGAACCCAGCGCGCACTGCGGCGCACAGAGGGTTAACTAGAGTTGGCGCTGGGTGGAGAGAAGGAGACGCGCTCCCATTGGCGGAAAGTTATCCAGGGGCGGGTCTGTGAATCTGCGCACCCCACCCCCCTTTCCACAACCCCCCACTTCACTTTGTACCTTTCTCGCCTCGACTGTGAGGCAGGCCGGGACCTGCCGGGCCAGACCAGACCGGACCTCGGGGGCGATGCGGCTGCTGCCCCTGCTGCGGACTGTCCTCTGGGCCACGTTCCTCGGCTCCCCTCTGCGCGGGGGCTCCAGCCTTCGCCACGTCGTCTACTGGAACTCCAGTAACCCCAGGTAGCCGGGCCGAACCGGGCGTGCGCCTAGCTAAGACTGCGCGCTCCTGGGCTTTGCGCGCGCTCGCCATTCGCTCTTTGCGCGGCGCCGCCTGAGCCTGGCCGCGCGCCGGGGCTCCTTTGTTTGAGCCGGCGGGGGAGGGGGGAGGGGGGAGGGGCGAGGCGCTCCCTGGGTCTCCCCACAGCCGTTTTGTGTTGGGGGGCAGGCAGAAGACCCTCAGCCCCGTGGGTTGCCTAAGGGGTCTTGGAGCTGGGGGGCCTTTGCCCTCACTCTGGGCTCCGCCCCCCTCGCTGCACTCCTGGCGATCCCCAGCCTCCCGCCGGCTGGAGCTGGGGTGGACGAACTTGAGAGCGAGGGAGGGGGCTTTACTCTTGAGATAGAGCATGGGTTACTCTCTTGCCCGTTGGGTCTCACCTCTGGCTCTCGCTCTGTCTCCTGATCGCATTTGCTATCTCTGCTTTCATCTCTGTCTTTACTGGTCCTCTGTTTCTTTCCAGTGTCAGCCCTGCCCTTCTAGCTGAATCACCTCTGGGCAAGTCTCCTGACCTTGCTAACCTCATTTATCTCACCTGTATAATGGGCTAATAATACCTAGTACCCTGGGAAATCCGGCGGGGTAAGTGAGGTCATGTATGTAAAGGAGGTGCAGGGTGTGCAGATATAAATTATTCTTTCTCTCTCCTGAGCTGCCTGCCTTTGAACCTCACTCTATTTTACTGTTTCCATCCCCCTCCCCAAATCTCCCTGCCTCTCTTCTGTTTCCCATCTGTTTTCCTTTCTGATTTTTTACTTGAGACAATCTGTGACTCTATTCATTTGTTCACTCACTAACATTTAAACACAAACTGTGTGCCCGGCCCTGTGCTAGGTTGCAGGGGATGCCACTATATAGATGAGAAGATCAAGACCCTGCCCTCTGGGATTCCACAGACTCCGGAGAGCCTGCGTAAAGACAGGTCATTACAATACCAATACCAAGTGATAAGAGCTATTGTTGTCCTTGGACCCTGAATTCCTCTATCTCTGTTACAGACCAGAGCCTCTGAATCACTGTTAAAATGCAGGTTTCTCACCCCCAATCTTAAGGTTTCTGACTCATTCATTCAATCCACAAATATTTATGAAGACTGTCTTGTGGTGGGCACTTTTCCAGGCACTGGGGATGCGGTGGAACAGAACTTACCAAGGCCCTGTCCTCGCTCAGCTTGCGTTCTATGTCTGGGCTGACTCAGCCCAGGAATCTTCATTTCTCATCAGAACTGCGACAGGTGGTCCTTGGACCACCCATTGGAGGCCTCTCCTAAGTCACGCTTCACTGCGTTTATGGTATGGGTGGTGGATCATGCAGCTTTCTGTACAGTGGGGAGCAGCCCGTTCCAGCCCTTCCCTCCTGTGCTGGCTTCCCCAGGCAACTCCCAAGAGGTGGGGGAGTCCCAAGAAGACTGAAGACTGAGTGGTGTGTGGACTCCCTGCCATGCCTGGCACTTCCTCCTCCTGGCCAAAAAAGGGAGGCACCTGGCACCCACTCCTTCATTTTTTTTTTTTAATTTTTAGAATTTATTCATTTAGAGACCGGGTCTTGCTCTGTCACCCAGGCTGGAGTACAGTTTCATGATTAATAGCTCACTACAGCCTCAAATTCATGGGCTCAAAGGATCCTCCCGCCTCAGCCTCCCAAATAGCTGGGACTACAGGAGTACACCACCACTCATGGCTTTTATTTATTTATGGTAGAGACAATCTCACCATGGTGCCCCGGCTGGTCTTGAACTCCTGGCCTCAAGCAACCCCCCTGCCTCGGCCTCCCAAAGTGCTAGGATTCAGATGTGAACCATTGCACGTGGCCTCTCTCATTCTTTTTTTTCCTTTTCTTTCTTTTTTTTTTTTTTTTTTTTTTTTTTTTTT
>NW_022437088.1:520182-555068 GCF_009761245.1 Sapajus apella | reverse complement strand
TTTTTTTTTTTTTTTTTTTTTTTTTTTTTACCATGATAGTCTTTTCACTTTTGGGTTGAAGTCTAAAGGATACTGTTCCTCACTTTATGTCTGTGTTTGAGGAGACCTTTCCCAGCCCTTGTCTGAACCTGTGTCTGCAGCCACACTGTGGGTCATGTCCATATCTGTACCTCCTTGCCTACCTGCCCAGCGTCTTCACAGCATCCATTCACCTGAGGTTGGTCAAGCCTGGTGCTGTACCACACCGAGCGTTGGGCACTGGGGCCAGAGAGGTGTGTGGCAGCCTGAAACACAGGGCGTGGTGACCCTCCTTCTCGCATCTAAGCTGTGTGGTTTTGGGCACTGCAGGCCGCAGCCTCTCGGAACCTGTGAATCAATCATCTCATCCATTTCTCGCACTCTGTCTCTTAAGAGCTGTCAGTCTGGGGACCTCCGGCCTTCCTGAGCTTCTCTGTTGCTCATGGGCTGGCAGGGGCCTCTGAGAAGGGGTGTCTCTGGCCTCCATGGCCCAGCCATGTGGTGCCCTCCCCTCCTCAGCCCACTCCTGCCTTATGCCTGCAGGCTGCTTCGAGGAGACACCGTGGTGGAGCTGGGCCTCAACGATTACCTAGACATTGTCTGCCCCCACTACGAAGGCCCAGGACCCCCTGAGGGCCCTGAGACATTTGCTTTATACATGGTGGACAGGCCAGGCTATGAGGCCTGCCAGGCAGAGGGGCCCCGGGCCTACAAGCGCTGGGTATGCTCCCTGCCCTTCGGCCACGTCCAATTCTCAGAGAAGATTCAACGCTTCACACCCTTCTCCCTGGGCTTTGAGTTCTTGCCTGGAGAGACTTACTACTACATCTGTGAGTGGCCAAGGGCATGCTGGACACCTGGGAAGGGTGGGGAGGGGAAGGAGAGGCGTGGGAAGAGGAGGGGGCTGGTCTCTAATGGACATGGAGGGCGGGCTGAACTCAGGACTGAGGAGGGAAATGTCTAGAGAGGAGAAAGGAGGAGTGAGGAAAGGGGCCAGGGAGGTGAGAGGCCTGGATGGGGCCTGATACATGGGTGTGGCCCCAAAGTAAGGAAATGCTTTCCAGGGACCTGGAGGGAAGAAAAGCTGGGAGGGTCTGAAACAGTCTAAGCCATACGAAGGGGTGACTCCCTTGCTAACTTCTTCCCAATTTCCCACTACCCAGCGGTGCCCACTCCAGAGAGTTCTGGCCAGTGCTTGAGGCTCCAGGTGTCTGTCTGCTGCAAGGAGAGGAGTAAGTGGGTTAGGGCATGGACCCTACTGGCTAATTTGGGGCCCTGGGAAGGAGGGAAGGAGCGAGAAGAATCTGGGAGCATCAGACCGCAAGGGTACTGGAGAAGCTTCAAGCTGTGACCTCTTCTCCCCAGTTAGCCTTGTGGGAGCTTCCACTGCACCACTGTCCCCCGACTTTTTTTTTTTAAGAGACAGAGTCACTGGGCATAGTGGCTCATGCCTGTAATCCCAGCACTTTGGGAGGCCAAGACAGGTGGATCACCTGAGGTGAGGAGTTCGAGACCAACCTGACTAGCATGGTGAAACCCTGTCTCTACTAAAAATACAAAAAATTAGCCGGAAGTGGTGGCACATGCCTGTAATTCCAGCTACTTGGGAGGCTGAGGCAGGAGAATTGCTTGAACCTGGGAGGGGTTACAGTGAGCCAAGATCACGCCATTGCACTCCAGCCTGGGCAACAAGAGTGAAACTCCTCAAAAAAAAGAAAAGAGACAAGGCCTTGCTGTATTGCCCAGGCTGGAGTGCAGTGGCAGGATCATAGCTCACTGCAGCCTCAAACTCCTGGGGTCAAGTGATCCTCCTACCTCAGCTTCTCCAGTAGCTGGGATTACAGGCTTATGCCACCACGACTCGCTAAATTATTTTTTATTTTTTGTAAAGATGGGATATCACTGTGTTGTCCAGGCTGGTCTCGAACTCCTGACCTCAAGAGAGTCTCCTGCCTCCCAAAGCATTGGGATTACAGGCGTGAGCCACCATGTCTTGTGCAGCCTCACTGTACAATACTTTTTTTTCTTTTGATACAGTCTCACTCTTGCTCTGTCGTCCAGGCTGGAGGGCAGTGGTGTGATCTCAGCTCACTGCAACCTCACCCTCCTGGATTCAATCAGTTCTCCCGCCTCATTCTCCCAAGTAGCTGGGACTACAGGTGTGCGCCACCCAGCTAATTTTGTTTTTTCTTTTTAGTAGAGGCGGGGTTTCACCATGTTGGCTAGGCTGGTCTTGAACTCCTGGCCTCAAGTGATCCACTCGCCTTAGCCTCCCAAAGTGTTGGACTTACAGGTGTCAGCCATTGCACCCAAGCTACTGTACACTTTTTTAAGGTGGGCCAAGAGAACAGAGTGTCCGGGGCAAGGCCCTTCAAGGCCTTAGCTGGGTTGGTTGTCTCTAGTGCCAATTTGGGGAAGGTTTGGAAGTTGGGGCTTAGAAAGGATGAGGTCATAGATCATGGGAAGGGAGTGGCTGGTTTGGGAGACCCTGGAGGACGGGAAAGGAGGGAACTGCTAATGGGAAGGACGGGAAGGGGGCCACGGAAGTGGGAAGACTGATCAGTGCTACCGCCTCCCCCTCACAGAGTCTGAGTCAGCCCATCCTGTTGGGAGCCCTGGAGAGAGCGGCACATCAGGGTGGCAAGGTGGGGACACTCCCAGCCCCCTTTGTCTCTTGCTATTGCTGCTGCTCCTGATTCTTCGTCTGCTTCGAATTCTGTGAGCCAAGCAGAACTTCCCTCTCACCCCAAAGAGCCAGAGCCCTCCCAGGACCCCCTGGAGGAGGAGAGATCCCTGCCGCCTGCACTGGGGGTACCAATCCACACCAACAAGACGGAGCATTGATGGGGGAGATCAGAGGGTCTGAGGTGACCGTTGCAGGTGCCTGTCCCCTCATCATAGACTAAAGAAGAACTGCAGGCAGCCCTGGACACCCTGAAGCACAAGAAAGACAAACAGAGGTGTTTTGCAGGCTGTTCTGAGGGACTCAACCTATCCCCCAGGAGGACTGGGATTTGGTACGATCAGATCAAGCCAGCTGAGGGCCAAGGCTGAAGACCTGGGGACAGGTGGATTGCTGGACCAGGGCAAAGAAGCAGCCCTGCTGTCTGTGCTCTGTGGACCTCTTCCCTGGGGCAGCACCTTGCTCCCCCCAGGGGGTCACTTCTTGTCTTCTATGAAGACGGACTCTTCATGAGGTTGAATTTCATGCCAGTTTGTATTTTTATAAGTATCCAGACCAAACCTTCAATAAACCACCCATCTTTCTGTTGCCCTCCTCAACCTACTGCCCTCAGGCCCCTTCTCTAATAGCAGGACTCCCTGTGGCCTGTGCTCTCAGCTTAGCTTGGCCTGACCTCCATGCCAGCTGTGCTCAGTCCATCCATGCCAGGCCTCAGTGGGCACCCCTCTGGGCAATGTGGGGTAGGTGCCAGTGGCAGCTGTGGAGCTTGGCACCCTCTCTTACCTCCCCAGCCGGCTTCCTGTGCTGAGGAGGGGCAGATGCTCCTGACAGCCCATCCGCTTGGGGCCCTGCCCAAGTCCTGGTAGCACCAAGCAGGGTGCCCAGCAAAAGTAAGGCCTAGTATTAATAGAAAGACAGCATCTGGGTTTCAGAATGCCTGGGTCCCTGAGAGCTGGTCATCCCTCTCCCTCCCCAAGGGCCCTCTGGGCGGTGCCTGGCCTAGAACTGGGAAGGTGGGGTCAGATCAAAGCCTCCTTCCCCAGCGGCCTCTTTGTTCTTAGCTTTTATAAGGAGGAGGAGGTGGGGCTGAGGAGGGAGGGCCCCCTCTGCTCTCAGCCCACACCGTCTCTTCTACCTCTGGCAGGCGAGGCTGTGATCCCCACAAGGCCAAGTGGGGCCCTCTTTCTGAATGGTGCCTGGGTAAGGGGCGCCCCTTCCCCTGCAGCTGTGCTTTACCCGCCCCGGTGCCCCGCAGCCTCCACTGGCACGGTGCCGGCCTGCCTGGCACCGAGCCAGCGATCGATAGGTGGCTGTTGTGCTGATTAGCTCGGCCCGGCTGCGGCAGCTAGAGGCAGCGTGTGAACACGGTTAGGCGGGTGCAGGGGAGATGAGGAGGGGGGCGGAGGGGGGCGGAGGGAGGGCTCTAGGGGTCCAGAGACCGACACAGAGGTGCTAGAGTTTTCGAGCTCTTCCCCCACCCTCCTGCACACCTAGGTCAGATCCCGGTCTCTCGGAGGGGGCGGGTGCCCTGTCCCCTGCCACCACGCGGCGATTTCGGCTGTCATCATTCATGTTAATTCCATTGCTCTGGCTGAGGCCTTGGGCAGCACCGCGGGCAGAGCAGACCCCAGTCAGTCCCTTCCCCCATTCGAGGCCACCTTTCAGAAAATGCCTCTTGTAGGTAGGTGCGTGTATCAGGACCTTCACCCCAAACCTTGGTCTTTAGCGGGGGTGAGGCTCTGGGGCGCAGAGGAGAGGGTGGCGTCGGCTGGAGAAGCTATGGGCTCGGTCTTCAGGTCCTGGGTTCAAGTTCCATCTTTACCGTCAACCAGGAGGGTGTCTATACGTTGCCGTGGAAACCGACTTACTGCTACCTCCGCCCCTCCCAAGTGAAGCCATAGGCGGAGTAGACTGGGAGCGACTGGTTAGCAGCCCTTGCCCTGAATTGAGAACTGTGGGGGTCTCACCCAGCTCCCAACGGCCCCAGGCCACCCCCGCTCTTCGCTGAACAAGGCGGGCGCGCTCGCTCCCGCGGCTGGGGCTGGCGCGCGGATCCGCTGCTGATAAGAACGCATGTGCGAAACAGACGCGGGGCCCTGTCGCCTTTCCCGCACTCAGACGCACGCCCTCACTGTCGGGCCCTTCCACTTAACACAGACACACGCCCCTGCCGGCCGCCCGGCCCCTTGCAGGTGCAAGGGCGGATGCCTCTGCGACCCAGGGAGCGGGGCTGGGGAGGTGGGGCGCGGGGCGGGGGTTTGTAAACTTAGGACCGCCCAGCCACAGGCGCTCAGGCCAAGCCGGCCTTCCCTACACTCACTTTCCTCATAGCCTGCCCGGGCGGCTGATTCAGTCCCGGGGCGCGTCCCCAAGGAAAGCCAGGGCCAAGTCCACTCATAGGGCCGAGACCGGCTGCAGGTGCTGGGAGGTCTTCCGTGCGCAGGGCCTACCCACGAGAAGTCCTCGAGGCGCGTTCCAGGGTGCGGTTCCAGGAGGCTGGGCACACCTGCAAGTTTTGGGGCGTCACCGATCTCCCCTAAACTCAGTAGCGTTAGGTGGCTCAGGGTGGGGCCCTCAATTTACTGGGCCTGCCCTAGTCTCTCCCGAATAGATGCGAAAATTCCACTCCTCTTTACCTCGCCCAATCTCCCTGTTTGAAAGCCTGAGAGTCTCAGCGACCGGGAATCCTGCTCCACACTTTCTGGGGTTGCAAATCTTCCTTTTCTTCTCCAGATTCAACCCTGAAATTTTGTTCTTTTTCTGTCACCTCCCCTTTTTCTTCTTCCCTTTTGTTAGTTCCTTCTTTCTTTATTTTTCATTCATTCAGCACATCGTGAGCTTCTAGCGCGACTTTCTTTCAGTAGGCCAGTCGCTAGTTGTGGTCGTCGGGGGATCCCCAGCGGTGACGCAATTGAAAAGGGTGCACTCTGGCTTCTAAATAGCCAATAGAATCCCGGGGCCTGGGGCATGAGGTCATCAGCGGTGATGCCCATTGGTTCAGGTCTGGAAGTGAGGAGGGGGTCCCCATAGCAACCGACGGTGCGTCCGAGTGCAACCCGGAGGGTAATGTTTGCCTGAGCTGCTGTGGCAGCTTGGGTGGGTGCTTGGGATGGGATGTGGAAGCTGCGGTGGAGCTCAGCTTCCCAGGTCCTGCACCCCTAGCCCAGGCAAGCTCTTATTTCTCTTGAGATGCTTTTTCTCACTCAAAGTAATGGTCAGGACAACTTAACGCAGAAACAGTAGGAGTGGGTTGGTTATTGGCGACAGCATTGGGGTCCTGGGCGCAGAGCTGCTGCCACCAGGAATGTTAGTGCTGAGATCCTGTGTTCATCTGCATATCGTCTGCATCTCATTTGCATTCTCTTCATTTAAGGTCAAAGTGGGCAGACATCTCCACATCCCCAGCCCTGTCGCTTGTCTGTTTCTGGAATGTATCCCTGAGTGGCTCTGTAATCTGTCCCTCAGTTCCCCACCTTCATACCCCACGTCTCCTCCCACTCTCCAGTGTCTGCTGGGGACAGGATGGGGGCAAAGCCAGCTACAGGAGAAAGGATAAGGAGTTTGTTCTCCCTCTGGATGTTTGGTGACAGATGGGGAGTGCTGGTCCGTACTGCCTGGAGACTAAATTGGCAAAGCCAGTGGTGGGGGAGGTGCCCCGGCTGGGTGGAGGGTCTCCAGGGCCAAATCACCCACATGCCTGGCAGGGTGCTGGAACTAGGGATGCCTGGTTCCAGCAAGGGGCAGGCCCGCCCACCTGTCTGGTGCCAAGGCAGCTTCCTTCCTCCAATTAAACACTAATGAGGTGTCATTAACCCTTACCTCGCCTGCCAGCCCTCAGGTGGAACTCAAATTCATGGTCTCACACTGAGGGAAGGGGAGGAAAGCAGGACTTCTTGGGAGCTGAGTGGTGGTGAGGGGACCAAGAGAAAGGAAGCCAGGGTCAGAGGCCTGAGCAGCGTTCACGGTTATCCTCGGTGGGCTTCTGGAGTCTAGAAATGTTGTCCCACTGGGAGAATGCTTGTATTCCTTTGTTCCTTGATTCAACAATTACTAAGCACCTCACCTACTCCTACTAAGTAAATACTGGGCTGCATACTAGATGCTGGGGATACACACTTGCATAAGACAAGATCCTTTCCCTTAAGGGATCTTCAGATTGCCCGAGGAGAGAGACTGGCCAGTGAATAATTACAATGCAAAGTGAAAATGCTAATACAGAGCTATATATGAAGTGTTATGGGAACACAGGGAAAATGGGTCGTCAGAGAAGGCTTTGATTTTGAAGGACAAAGTTTATAGCAGAGAGGGATGTATAGAAGTCATGCTGTCTGTAGGCTTGACAGTGTGAGGCTGTGTCTGGATGTGTTTTCAGGACTGCTGGTGTCCGCCCTCCCAGAGCTGCATGTTTGGCATCGTATATATGTGTGTGAGTGTGTGTGTGTTGTGTCTGGAATCCCTTCTCCTGAAACACATTGTGGTTTTATTACAGATCAATGTTTGCTGTGAAGCTCTTGAGCAGATTGGCCTGAACCTGCCCAGCCCAGGGGAGGGGAAGTGGAGAACTGATGTTGGCTTCTTGGGAAAGGGTAGGCAGGCACCATCTTCACACCTGGGCCCCAGACCCCTGGCTGCCCAAGTGGCAGCAGGCTGAACAAGGAAGGCAAAGTGTTGGGCCCCAGACTTTGGTAGGGTGTGTCCAGGCCGCAGTCCCCTCTGTCCCTAACTCCTCAGAGGAGACACAGAGACACGGGGGTTACTGCTATCCCTCCCCACCAAGATCTCAGGCCCCCTCCCCCAACCTGTTCCTCTTCTGTCTGTGGAGGAGCAGGCCGGCTCAGACCTGTTCGCTGGCTCTCCCACAGGGATCGGATCCTTTCCAGGGGACACAGAGGGCTGGGGAATGCTGGAGCTTCCTGGGCGGCCGCCAGATACTCCACCCTGGCCCTCCGAGGCTCCCTCCATCCTGGATTCTCCCCACCCACTCTAGGGTGCCACTCTTCGCGTTTTTGCCCAGACACAAACATCTTTGCCAAGGAAGCCTTCAATCACTAGGCAGAGGGTGGGGGCCAGAGCTCTGGCAGGGAAGACTTGTTGTGGGGGACTGGTTGTGAGCTACTCAGAGACCTCTGCTCCAGTCTCTCTTCCTCCTCGCAGTCACTTTCTTCCTTCCTTTCTTCCTTCCTTTTTTTTTTTCTTTCTTTTTCAAGAGGCAGGGTTTCACTCTGTTGCTCAGGCTGAAGGGCAATGGTGTGATCATAGTTCACTGCAGCCTTGGACTTCTGGGCTCAAGTCATCCTCCCGCCCCAGCCTCCCAAAGTGCTAGGATTGATTGCAAGTGCGAGCCACTGCGTGGGCATGGCAGCCACTTTCTAGAAAATGAAACTTTGGCGAAAGTCTGGATCTAGGAAGACTTTTAGGGTTTAAGGAGAATCTCTGGAGTCTGAGGAGGTCAAGGACCCTATTTTCCACACCGTCAAGGATGGTGAGCTTTTTTTTGACTGTAACCTCATTTCATCTAATCTTTTCCTACCCCTGCCACACTTTCCAAGCCCTAGGTCACATCTCTCACTGTGATAGCCGTTAGGAAAGCTTGGAAATGAGGGAGGACAAATGGGAAAGAGAGTCTGGGCTGGTCTAGGTGGGCAGACCTCAGGAGATAACCTCTTCATTTTGCTGTTGTTGTTGTTTGAGACGGAGCCTTGCTCTGTCGCCAGGCTGGAGTGCAGTAGCGCAATTTCGGCTCACTGCAACCTCTGCCTCCTGGGTTCAAGTGATTCTTCCACCTCAGCCTCCCGAGTAGCTGGGACCACAGGCATGCTCCACCACGCCCGGCTGATTTTTGTATTTTTAGTAGAGACAGGGTTTCACCACGTTGGCCAGGATGGTCTCGATCTCAACCTTGGGATCCACCCGCCTTGGCCTCCCAAAGTGCTGGGATTACAGGCTTGAGCCACCGCGCCTGGCAATAACCTCTTCATTATAAGAAACCCTCCATGAGTCCAGTGCCTCTTGGATCCTAAACATGTGCTAAGTGCTTCCCAGACATTATGTATCTTTTTTTTTTTTTGAGACGGAGTTTCGCTCTTGTTACCCAGGCTGGAGTGCAATGGCGCGATCTCGGCTCACCGCAACCTCTGCCTCCTGGGTTCAGGCAATTCTCCTGCCTCAACCTCCTGAGTCGCTGGGATTACAGGCACGCGCCACCATGCCCAGCTAATTTTTTGTATTTTTAGTAGAGACGGGGTTTCACCATGTTGACCAGGATGGTCTCGATCTCTTGACCTCGTGATCCACCCGCCTCGGCCTCCCACAGTGCTGAGATTACAGGCTCGAGCCACCTCGCCCGGCCGACATTATGTATCTTAATCCTCATAAGGACCAGCTTCCTGAGGTGGGGCATTATTTTACAGACGAGGAAGCAGTCTCAGAGAAGTTAAGTGGCTAGCATAGCTAGTGAGTGGTAGAACTGGAATTCGAATCCAAGCCCAGGCGGTTCACTGCTGGGCCAATATCACCTTCCTCTCATCTTTTCTGGAAATACATTCAGAGGACTCACACACACCTCTACGTAACACCCCAGAGCTGCCTCCCTTCTCCAGGCTTCTTGGCTTGCTGGTCTCATCAGAGGGATCAGGACAGGACTAGAATCAGAGGTGATTACACCCCGACGCCACCCACCAAGCCCTGCATGCTAATTTCCTGTGAGCTGGACCACACAGCAGCACACCATGTTCCTGCTGTCAGTCATGGATGTGGTTCCATGTGAACTCGAGGATGTCAGAGCACCCGCGGAGCCATGCTGACACACACGCTTGGAAGCCAGAAGACATGTGCATCACCCTCCTGTGGCATCCAGGTTTCCCTGCTAGGACTGCACCAACAGCCTGCCTGGGCTGGGGGCACACACGGGCCCCGTGTGAGGTGCAGAACTGTGAATATTTCCTGCCTGGAGCTGGCAGCTGCCTCTCGCTCACATGTGTGCCTGATCTTGCCTCTCACAGGCTCCTTGTTTATTTGTTTAATGAATTATTTATCCACGGACCCTGCTTCCCTCCTGACCTCCCCTTCCCCAGGCCCTAGCCTCCATGATTTACTGAACACAGCTCAGCTCTGTGGTGCCACACACTGTCCCAGGAGCTGCCTTGGGCCACACAGCCTGAGAACTCCCTCTGCCCCACACCTGCGCCTCTCCCTGTTTCCTTGGCCTCTGAGGGATGGAGGAGAGTGAGGCACCATGTTAGAGTCCTCCCAGGAGCTGAGCTCAGTGCCCCTGGAGAGACTGTGGCAGCCAGCAGTGAACTCGCAAGCCCAAGGGTCAGAGCCTGTGGGTGAGGAGGAGGAGGCCTGAAGCCCTGAAAACAGGGCCAGCCCCATGGAGGGAGCCCCAGCCTCCACAGAGGCCCTCATCCTATCAGGCCTTAGACACCAGTTTTTCACACTATAGATTGTGATCCATTGGGGATGAAGTCAATAAGTCAATTTTATGGGCCTCAACCAGCTTTTTATTTTATTGTTTTTACTTTTAAGACTAGAACAGAGGAAAATATTAGAGTGCATACTCTGTAGTAAGGGTACGTATTGTTTCATGAAACATATTCAGTTGTATGTGTGTGTATATGAGTGTGTGTGTGTGTATGAGTGTGTGTGTGTTACCGAATTGCAATGCAAAATACATTCCTACTGTGGTGGATCACAGGAACAACTTGAGTTACAGTTATACACAAATGTCTAGACCCCATCAATAGAGGCCTGGGTCCTTCCGTGACTCACATGCCACAGAGAGAGGCCTAAGCCTTTAGATTAGGCCCCAGGCATGTGGACAGTGGCTCAGATCTTACACACAGGGGCTCAGTCCCTAGAGAAGCCCAGACCTTATGAATAGAGGCCTATAGGCAGGCATAGGCATTATAACTAGAAGCACGTGTCCTGTAGACAGAATTGCCATATATAGCTGTACAGTTTGTGCATGGCACAAAGGGGAAGGGGACATCAGCCCAAGCTCCCTCACTAAGACAGGGAGCCACACAGAGCCACCTCTCACTGAAGGAAGCAGCACCTTTGTTTTGCACAAAGCCACCACTTGCCAAGAGAGGCACCCTAGGGACTGAGCCTGCAAAGAAGGGTACTTTTTCTAATTCACACAAAGGCCCAAATCAGCTAGCAGCCCTATGGATAGAGCCCCAGGTGGACAAAGCAGTAGATCCCATGGATACAGGCCTAGGCCCTACAGAGAGTATCTCAACTTCAAAACCAGAGGCCTCGACCCCATAGAGAGAGCTGCTGAAATCCTGTGGAGAGGGCTCCAGATTCTGAGAAGGGCTCAGTTATTATTGGAGGGTGGGTGTGGGGGTGCTAGATTCTAAGTACCCAGGCCTTATAGAAAAAGGCCCAAATCCTTAAGCAAAACCTTGATTCTCTCAACAGGGATATGTGTTTTCTAAAATGGAATTTAAAGTCCTAGACCAAACCAGCAAGCTCCCATTCACTATGAATACGGGCAACATCTCTGCCAACTGTGGGCCCTACAGAGAGAAGCTGACCTTGTGGGGCAAGGAATGTGATTTGAGAGGAGGGGCTGGGATTTGTGGCACCTGGAGTAAGCAGGTTAGCATCATTTGGGTGAAACAAATCTCTCTGGAGATGAGGAGCCTGCGGGGAGGGAGAGCTGTTTGCAAAGTCCCCCACTCCCATCCCAAGGGGCCTAATTTATTTTCTGGCTCCTGAGAAGGAAGAAATCTCCTGGGGTGGAGAGGAGCCCAGAGAGGACAGAACCTACTCTCGCCTGGCAGCAGTCAGACACAGATGGCACCACCCCTGCCCCCAGCCTAGCACCTGAAGATGACTTGTGGCCAAGACCCTGTCCTGCCACAGATAAGCAGATGAGGGGCGCCTGCATGTTCCCTCTCCCACAGGACAGAAGCAAAGTAGCGGCATGCCTATCTCCCTGGACACAGGTGGTTGGCTTGGGTTCTGAGAACCCAGTTAGGCCTGGTTCTGCCTGATCTGGGACTCTCCAAAAGAGACGAGTTAAGGGGTGGATAGCCTTAGGTCTGGTTTCTGAATCCTTTTCCTGAACTTCTACTTCCTAGGAAGCGAGAAGAGAGCATGAAACTGTGTGTATTGGGATGCATGCGGGTTTACGTGTGTCACGTGTGGATGTGCAGAGGTGTGTGCTCCTGTGTCTCTGTGCCTGGGTTTCTCCTGATCTCTAGCAGTCTGATAGTGTCTTTTCCTGGATGCGTCTGCAAGGCATAGCTGTGTGTCCGTATGTCTATGTCAGGTGCTTCTGTCTCTACATTCTCTGCCTTTGGGTGACTGCACCGCTTTTCCTGAATGTGTGTGTGTGATGTGTGTGCTTGGGTGTCACTGTGAGGACAGTGACTGTGGTGAGAGCTGGAACACAAGGTGCTCTGCCCTCTGCCTCAGGATCCACATCTCTGAGAGTAGGAGTGAGAATGCCTGGGGACACCCCTGGCTGCCTCGGGAGAGGCCCTGCCTAAGTGCCTCCTTTGTAGGTGTCCAGGGAAGCCTGCTTTGCCCCAGCTGACTCTCTCCTTGGCCCCCTCCTTCGCCTTGGGCTCTGGACCGCTGAAGGCCCTTACATCACCCAGTATTGCCATTCTGGGGGCTGAGCTCTTTCACTCCTCCAAGAAAAGCAAGCCTCATGCTCAGCTGGGGGGCTTCAGGTCACCAGCTGTCAGGGCCTTGGTGCCAGCTGAGGACTCTCCACCACCCTTCTGTGCCCACCTGGGTCCTCATGTACAGGAGAAAAGGGGCATGGACGCAGCGAGGGCCACAGTGTTCAGAAGGGAAGGGGGTCCAGCCCTACTTACTAAGAGGTCCTGGACCCCCCAACTTCTTGTCAAGTCTGCTCCTTCACCACCACCACCAACCTTCCCTCGCCCCGCTTCCGAGAGATGAAAGGGTTTCCCTGACATCGAGATCCTCATCTTGGGTTCCCAAATCTTTCTGGGAAATCCAGCCTAGGGAGCAAAAGGCCGAGGACCAGTTGTAGCAAACTGAACCCAAAAGGGAGAGACGAGGCACGCGCCGGTCTTTCCCAAGGGGGCAACACGGGCCCCACCTCCCACGCATCGCGCGCTCCCGGCCGGAGCGGGACTGGGCCTGTCGGGGGCGCGCCAGGGGCGGGGCTTTCGGGGGCGCGCCCAGGAGGGCGGAGGGAAGTGTTGGGGGCGTGGCCTAAGGCTGGAGGCCGGCGGCGGCGGCAGCAGGGAGCTGGGAAGCGGAGAAGCCGGGAGCGCGGGGCTCAGTCGGGGGGCGGCGGCGGCGGCGGCTCCGGGGATGGCGGCGGCTCCGCTGCTGCTGCTGCTGCTGCTCGTGCCCGTGCCGCTGCTGCCGCTGCTGGCCCAAGGGCCCGGAGGGGCGCTGGGAAACCGGCATGCGGTGTACTGGAACAGCTCCAATCAGCAGTGAGTCGGGGGCCTGGGAGTCCGCGCGTCCCGTGTCAGTGGGAGGGGGAGCCGGTGGGGCCCAGAAGTCCTAGGGGAACCCAGGGTGGGAGTCCTGGGAGACCAGAGCTGGGGCCTGGGAGGTGACGGAGAGGGGGACGCACTCTGTGGGCGTCTAGGAAACTCGGGGGTGTCAGAAGGAGCTGTTGGGCTATAGTCAGGAGCGCCCGGGCCGTGCGGAGGAGGCTGCTGGAGTGGCCCCCCCACCCCATCTTGGCTTTTCTCCGCACCCGCCACTGGAATAGCATGCCCCGGTCCCACAGCTCCCCCAGCTGGGCTGGGGTTTGGGGTCAGTGGTGTGCTGGCGACAGGCCGCCGCATTTTGGGGCCCAGGGTGACCTGTTTTTGGCCATGAAGGCTTCCAGGGGTTCTGTCTAGGACACCCTCTTTTAAAAGTGGGGTCCAGAGCTGAGGTAGGGAGTCCGACCTAGCACCTCCCTAGAAGGAAGGCGATTGGGTTGTCTTGGTTGTATGGATAAGCCCAGCTGGGGTGAGCTAGGGCTGGGTCGCCGAGTTGGGGGGCCCTGGGAATGCTGCTTGGTTAGGATGGGAACGTGGGGTACCGGCAAGAGGGAAGGAGGCAGGGAGATGTCGGTGTGTCACACACGCACACACACGCCCGGGCTGGGGACGGCGAATGGCTCTAAGTGTGAGCGGGCGTGCGCGGCTGTCAGTGTGCGTGTATGTCTGAGTGTGTGATTTGTGTGTCTGCGTCGGCGATCGTCTGGGGGTGGGAGCGGGCGGCGGGTCGGGGAAGGGGCTGCGGTCGCTGTCCGGGCGGCCGGCTGCGTCTGGACTGGGGTGGCTGTTGGCGCCGCCGCGGTCTGGGCGGGTGTCAGGGCGGCCGTGTGGTTTCCCGGGGTGTGTGGCGCGGCGGCCGGGTGCTGGCTGCGGGGCCGGGTCCTCATTCTGCTCAGTCCTTGCTGCCCTTGTCTTCTCCTCCCCGCCGAGCCGCCGTGTGTATCACCCCGGCCACCTTAGTGTGTGTCTGTGTGTTGGTAGGGGGTGATCCCTGGGGACGCTGGGGTCACTGTCACACCTGCCCGGGCGGTGGCGGCAGCACTGCCTCTGGCTCCCCACCCCGGGGGCTGACCAGGGAGCAAATGGCCAGACCCCAGGGGAGGGGACCGGGAGGGCCGGGCGGCCGCGACCCCCAACCTCCCGGGGGAGGGGCTGCCGCTCGCCGCTCCGCTCTTTGTTGTTTGGGGCTCCGCGCCTCCCCCTCTCTCCCTCCTCGCGCCCGGAGTGTCAGACTGGGGGTGGGGATGAGCCAACGACGCCCCCCTCTCGCTTCCCATGGAAACCTCGGGGGTGGGGACGTGGCCCCTCCCCCCCGGAGCGGGACTTCGAGAACTCCGGGGGGCGCTGGGAGATGACACTCCAGCTCTATCTAGCTCAGCCCCCTCCCCCAGACTCACACGTCTGCCCCCCACCCCGCTAGAGTCTGGCGGGGAACGGAGAGCTCGCAGGTGAGGGGCCCTGGGTTCCCCGCCACCCTTGGGGCACCTCGGCGTTCTTAGGGGAAGCCAGAGCCGGGCGGTGGGGGGATGCGGGAATAGGTTTGGTGGGGGGAGGTGTTGATCAGGTTCCCCTCCCCCGCATACACCTGGGCGCAGGTGAAAGCTCAGGGAGCGGGTGGGGGAACCCGGGTTCCGGGAGCCTCCTTTCTGTCCTCTCTACTCCGTGCGGGCCTGGACCGGCAGAGGTAGGAGGGGGCGCACACCGGGCCAGGAGACTGCCGCCGCCCCCGCCTCGCTTCCCGGGCCTTTGTTGCCGCTGCGCCCGGGCTCCCCGGCTCCCTCACTGCGGCAGCCGCGGCCCCATAAATCGTGAGAGCGACGTGCTCCGGAGCCGAGAGTGGAGAGGGCCGGGGAGCTGGGGGCGGGGCCGACCAAGCCACAGGCTCCCGCGCCCCCTCCCCCTAGTCACGTGAGCTGGGCTCCTGGCTCCCACCTCCCGTCACGTGTGGAGGGTCTCTGCCCCTTGGGGTCACGTGGGGAGGGTCTTGCGACCCCGCCTCCTGGGGGTCACGTGGGAGGGTGCTGGTGGGACACGTGCGTCGGCCTCCTTTGACAGACCTGGGGGCAGTGCCCTGCACACCCGCCGCGACCTAGCCCTCTGCTCCCCACTCAGTCCTTCCGTTTAGTCCCCTGGAATAGGCGATACCTGTTACCAACCTGGCCCAGAAACTGGGGGTGGGGGGCTGTATTGGAGGGATGCATGAGAGTGTGAGGTCGAGGAGTCCCCCTAAGCCGGGAATTGAACTTGGTGGAGGGGGAGAGGGATGGCCGATGGCCAAATGTATGCCCCCTGGCCTGTGTTTCATTTCTTTGCAGAACTGAGCAAGGATGTTGGTATTCGCCCCTGTCTCAAGAAGCCTAGGGAACATCGTTCTATAACTGTCTCTCGACCTATCTCTGAAATGTTTCTGTTGCTGATCTCTCTTTCATTCATACATTCATTCAACAAATATTTGTTGAGGCTCTACTATGTCCCTGATGGTTTTTCTGTGTTGTCTCCCAGTCTCTGAGTCTCAACCCTGCATCCTTCCCTGTCCCTGCTTCTCTCTGCGTCTCTCTCTCATCTCTGCCGTCTGTGGGCCTCTCTGGCCTGTCTGTCCCTCCTGTTCTCCAAGACTCTCTGGGTTCTCGTTCTCTTCCCTGCCTCTCTTGGTTTCTGGCTTCTCTCGCGCGCCGTGTCTCCCTTCCTTTCACCTTTCAGTGAATCCAGCCTCTGCCAACCTCCCCTCTCGGTGTGTGTCTCCCCCTCACTCGTCTCTGTGTCTCGCTTTCGGCGGGTCTCGCGCTCCTCTCCGCCGCTGCAGATCAATAAACCTTCGCCGCCGCCGCCGCCGCTGTCGCAGGGAGGAGGGGCGGAGGTGTCGGGCGCGCTGATTCTCCCCCACCCGACGCGGCCCAGGGAAGCCCTACGCCCAGACCAGGACTAGCCAGACTGGGACGGGTGGGGCGCCGCGGCCCAGGGCGCTTGAGGGGCGCAGGGGTGTCAGCGTGCAACCGCCGCCCCGCGAGCGTTCCCGCCACCACCGCCACCACCCTCAAAGCCCGGGCGCGCGGACCCCACGCCGCGCACACGTGGTCCGGCCTCGCCTGCTGGAGCGGGCGGCGCGCAGCCTCGGGGGCGCGCGCTAGAGGGAAGAGGAACCCGGGTCTATGTTCTTCCTCTACCCCTTTAAGTCTGCAGCTCGGCGTCTAAGGCCGGGGCTGGGGGTGAGGGGTGGCGAGGATTTAACAAGTTCAGGGCCCCCTGGGATCCTTTTCCTACTCACTGGTCTTCTTAGACACTCTGTTTACCTGCCCTAATTGCTCCGGGTAGGGGGAGAAGTTTGCTCCTTCCCCGCTCCGCCCCCTCGTCCCCTCCGCGGACACTCCGGGCTAAAGGGGGGTCACTGAGAGAGAGAGAGAGAGAGAGAGAGAGAGAGAGAGAGAGAGAGAGGCGTCCGGATGCACCTCAGAGGCGGTGAGAGTCGGGAGAGACCGAAATAACGGGGTGAGGGGACACCCCCTCCAAATGGGGTGTGTCGTCATTTGCCTTTCTGCAAAAGAGGCGAGAGGCTACAGGAGATGAAGTGGAGCAAGAAGCTAGAACAGTACGAATGGGCAGGGCACAACCCGGTCCCCAGGTCCCAGCGCACCCCCACCCTTCCGCAGGAGGTGCGGCCCTGGAGGCGGGGTTAGCTGCAGAGCTTCTCAGGGGCCTAGCGGCACCTCGGTCTCCGCACTGCTAGGGAGAGGAGGGGAGGGAGGATGACAGATTCAATTAAAGCGCCCAAGCCAAGCAGACACGCTGGATCTCCAAAGAGTTGTGGTTGGGAATTCCTGGCTCCCACCCCGTTTGTCCCCGTGCCCTCTGTGTACCAACTGGGCCCAGCCACCCCACTGGCAGGTCTTTCTCTCACATGCCCAGTCTTGGGGGGCATTTCAGGGGCTGTTCCTCCCACCTAGCGCAGGAGTATGTAACAGATGGCTTCCCTTCACCTGTGGTCGCCCAACAACCTTTTTTAAAAGGCTAGCCCTGCCTTGTGGAGGAAATTGAATTACCTGTAGGAATACTTTGGGTGTTGGCTTCCTCTCTGCTGGAATGGGGTGTGTTGTCGGGGGAACTGGGTGGCACAGCAGGGAGGAGCTGCTTCAGAGTGGGACTGGAAACATGGGTGAGGCTCAAAGACAGAGGTCCCAATGTGGCTGTACAGCTGCTCCAGACCTCACACCCTCACCACTGGCGGCCGGCCCTCTCCCCAAAGCCCGAGGGGAGGAACAGACTATGGAGTTGGCGATGGACAGGCAAGTCTAGGGTGGCAGCTTGGAGCCAGGCCTGGTCTAACCCGTTTTCCTGCTCCCAGTGCCCCAGGCCGAGACTCTGCCCACCTGAGTACCAGGGCAAGGGAGGGGCCTGAATGACCCATTACTCCCATGGGAACCGAGTGGGGCTGGTGGCATTCCTGATGACCCAAGGAGGCTGTGCCAATTCTTACTGGGGTACCCAAACATCAGTTCTCTGTGCCTCACTGCCAGGATTGGAATGGGTTGCTGGTGGAGGGGACAGCACAGGCAAAGCCAAGGAAGTAGGATGTGGGGGGACGGACCCTCAAGGCCCCACCCCGTGCAGAAGCCTTCCCGCTCATTTTTTTAATGGATCTAATTACTGTACTGTTTGGGGAACTGGGTGGTGCCTGGTGACATGGGGAGCCAGTCCCTCCCCGCAGGGAGCTCCCAGGGACTAGGGACCCCATACTTTGACATTCTGCCAAGTACCCCATGCCTTTCTGTGTCCACCACACTCTACTTGCACTGCCAAGATATGTGCATTCTTACTCTAAAGAAATTAGGGAAAACCCCTGCCCCCTCTCCGAGTTTCTTTCTCCATTCAGAGATTTCTCCGTCCTCACGCAGCTCAGTACCACCATGGAAGGTGTTAAGACCAACACTTTGATGGAGACTAGCAAGGCAGGTGGGGATTACAAGGGACCCAGCATCTGCTTCTCTGTCCCAAAGAGGGATCAGGGAAATAAGAGGTGCAGCCATCTTGTCTAGGCCCTGTGCCCACTGCTCTGCCCAGCATCATTAAGGGGGGGCCATGGTGCCAGGTTGAGGAAGGAGGTGCCCAATGAGACAGAAGTTTGGGCTGGTTGGCATGATGCCACGTGGAGTCTTGGTGATGAGTCCCTTAGTTCCCTCATCTGTTGTTTCAAGTTCCTGGGAGCCTACTTGTCCTTGGCCTCAGGGTGGGGTCTCCGTCAGGGGACTCAAGGTACAGAAGCCAGTGATACTGTCGTGTGGGGAGGGCAGGGAGAGAGCCCCAGACTGGTGGGGTCAGCCAGTACTGGCATAGAGGCCAACACACATACAGCCCAGCTTTTCTATGTGTCTGCCGCCTATGAGTGGGCGGTGGACATATTTGTGTGTGTGCCATAGAACTTATGCAGGTATATGCATGAAGCCTCCATACATGCGTCTGTGAGGGCAGGTCCTGTCGGACTGGCCCCGGGGGTGGACTGGCAGCCGCAGGGAAGCATGCTGGGAGAAGCGATGGAGGGCGTGTGTGTCCCTCGGAAGGGATCCCTCCCACGTTCACCCTTGGCTTCCATCCCTTCCATCCCTCCTCCCGGCTGCTGAATTACGGGGGATGGACGGAGGAAATCCGGGCCTGGGTCTGGGAGTCGCTGGGGCCTGCGCCGTTTCTGTGGTAACCAAAGCGTGCGTTCCCTGCTTCCCTCCGCCCCTCTTCCTCGCCTCCTTTTCTTTGGAGGCAGGCAGCGCTTTCCTGCGCCTTTGCTACCCTCTGGTGGCCACCAGGCGAAGGACAGACCAAGAAGGAGGGCACGGAAGGAGAGTTCAGGGAGCGGCGGCACTAGGGCCCCGGGGACAGAGACAGGGCTGAGCCGCGAGGAAGCTTGGAGGAAAAGTCGGGAGGCCCCGCGGACCCTGGGGAGGGGCTGCGGAGCGGTCAGACGGAAAGCGGCTTGCCTTTGGGGTTTCTTCTCTCTGAGCCGCTTCCTCTTCCCCACAGCCTGCGGCGAGAGGGCTACACCGTGCAGGTGAACGTGAACGACTATCTGGATATTTACTGCCCGCACTACAACAGCTCGGGGGTGGGCCCCGGGGCGGGGCCGGGGCCCGGAGGCGGGGCGGAGCAGTACGTGCTGTACATGGTGAGCCGCAGCGGCTACCGCACCTGCAACGCCAGCCAGGGCTTCAAGCGCTGGGAGTGCAACCGGCCGCACGCCCCGCACAGCCCCATCAAGTTCTCGGAGAAGTTCCAGCGCTACAGCGCCTTCTCGCTGGGCTACGAGTTCCACGCCGGCCACGAGTACTACTACATCTGTAAGTGACGGCGGCCGGGCGGGCCAGAGCGCGAGTCTGAGTGACAGCCGGGGGGTGGAGCCCTGAGGCCCCGGGGCGGGGCCGGCGCGGCCGGCGCCAGGTCTAGGGGCTGAGAGACGGGGGAGGAGGCGTGGGCACGGGGCGCCTCAGGGGCTCAGCTCAGACGAGGTCGTGGGGCCAAGAAAGGAGTTTCGTGACAGTCCCAAGTATGGGCTACGGAGAATCGCTGTCTCTGTGAGGGACATTCTGGGGTTCGAACATCAGGGATCCCAGTTTCTTGAGGGGTGGGACCAAAGGGGCTTCTAGGGTTGACGGCGGAGCTACAGTGACCCGTGTCCAAAGGGTAGGGGAGCTCCTGAAGGAGACCTCCCGAGGGGGGCAGTTTGAAGGGAGTAAGAAATAGAGCCGCTGAGGGAGGGCACTGGGCACAAATTGGGCGAAAATGACTCAGGCCCGGTCTCCTCCCCAGCCACGCCCACCCACAACCTGCACTGGAAGTGTCTGAGGATGAAGGTGTTCGTCTGCTGCGCCTCCAGTGAGTAGAATCGGCTCCGAGCCTCCACCCCACCTTCAGCTCCCTGCTTTGGGGCTCCCCTGGCTTCCTGGGGGTGGGGGCGGAGGGCACAGGTGAGGGGGGCTTGCTCCCCAGCCGTAGCAAGGGGAGGGAATCCTGGCCCTGACTCTCCCCTCCTCTCTCCCCACTCGCACCCCACCCCGCAGCATCGCACTCCGGGGAGAAGCCGGTCCCCACTCTCCCCCAGTTCACCATGGGCCCCAATGTGAAGATCAACGTGCTGGGTGAGTCTGCGCAGCGCCCTCTGGTGGCCACTGCTGGAACCGCAGCCCCCCACCCCGGTGCCTGCTCACCTCGCATGCCTTCCCCGGGGGCACTGACCCTTCCTACCCCGTGGGTGGTCACGTCCCTGGCTCCGCTGCTGCTGCCGCTGCCGCGTGCCCCTGCCCCGGCGCGCAACCCAGCCCTCACCAGTCTCTCTGTTCCTCTGTCCACAGAAGACTTTGAGGGAGAGAACCCTCAGGTGCCCAAGCTTGAGAAGAGCATCAGCGGGACCAGCCCCAAACGGGAACAGCTGCCCCTGGCCGTGGGCATCGCCTTTTTCCTCATGACGTTCTTGGCCTCCTAGCTCTGCCCCTCCCCTGGTGGGGAAAGATGGGGCGGGGCTTGGAAGGAGCAGGGAGCCTTTGGCCTCTCCAAGGAAAGCCCAGTAGTGGGGCCTGGACCCCCCATCCCATGGCTGGAAGTGGGGCCTGCACCATACATCTGTGCCCGCCCCCTCTACCCCTTCCCCCCAGGTAGGGCACTGTAGTGGACCAGGTGCAGGGACAGCCATGGGTCCCAGGTGGCCTTGTGGCTCTGGTAATGTTTGGTACCAAACTTGGGGGCCGAAACAGGCAGTCCTCAGGACTCCCTGGCCCCTGGTACCTTTCCCTCACTCCTGGTGTCCTCTCCCTTTGTCCCCCAGAGAGACATATGCCCCCACAGAGAGCAAAGCGAAGCGTGGGAGGCACCCCCATCGCTCTCCTCCAGGGGCAGAACATGGGGAGGGGACTAGATGGGCAAGGGGCAGCACTGCCTGCTGCCTGCTTCCCCTGTTTACAGCAATAAGCACGTCCTCCTCCCCCACTCCCACTTCCAGGATTGTGGTTTGGATTGAAACCAAGTTTACAAGTAGACACCCCTGGGGGGGGGGCGGGCAGTGGACAAGGATGGCGAGGGGTGGGCATTGGGGTGCCAGGCAGGCATGTACAGACTCTATATCTCTATATATAATGTACAGACAGACAGAGTCCCTTCCCTCCTTAACCCCCGACCTTTCTTGACTTCCCCTTCCAGCTTCAGACCCCTTTCCCACCAGGCTAGGCCCCCCACACCCGGGGGACCCCCTGGCCCCTCTTTTGTCTTCTGTGAAGACAGGACCTATGCAACGCACAGACACTTTTGGAGACCGTGAAACAACAACGCCCCCTCCCTTCCAGCCCTGAGCCGGGAACCATCTCCCAGGACCTTGCCCTGCTCACCCTATGTGGTCCTACCCATCCTCCTGGGCCTTTTTCAAGTGCTTTGGCTGTGACTTTCATACTCTGCTCTTAGTCTAAAAAAATAAACTGGAGATAAAAATAACTGAGTGTGTGTGATTTCAAGGGCCATCACCCTTCCGTTAGACTGGTTAAACCCTGCAGGTCACAGGGCCTGGGTGGGAGAGGGAATACTGGGGCCAAAGAGTCACAACAAGGTGTTCAGACCATTTTCTACGGCTCATCTTCTTTACAATGGCAGCGCTGCATGGAAAGGGCAACAGGGGCCTCCAGGCTGGGCCTGGTTGACTTTGGGCAAATCACTCAACCTCTCTGAGCCTCAGGTATCCCACCAGAAAGACTGGTTACCGTATCTCTCACACAGGGAATGAAAGGCTCCATCAATTATGGTTTCCACATTTTCTTCCCCTTCCATTCTGTAATCGAGGTTCTTGACTGGAGTCTATGGATTTCAGGGGATTTGAGAACCTAGGCAGAAAAAAAAACCATCTGTATTTTCACTCACCTATAACTGAAATTTAACATCCTCTTGTGTGCTTGGGCATCGAGCCATAATTGTATTAATAGTACCTGTGACTGTAACCAGAAATCACAGATGTTTTCAGCCTGCATTATAGTTGTTGAAGAGATCTCAAAATATCATTTACACTCATCAGTTCCTTGAAATGATCATAGTTGTTAGACCTTCCTCATTTTTGATGTGTTAATAAGAAAGTGTATATATACTATATCAAGAAATGTAAATGTTTTGATAATATAATTAGCTTCCTTTATAACCCTTTGCAATTTTATTCATGTCAAACGTTACGCCTAAAGGGTTGGGAGTTTGCTGGGGCTGGGGCTGCTCATAACTACACCACCCTGCATGGCTCAGGAAGGCAGAGGGGACAGGAGGCAAAAGACAGGAGAATGGCCACTTCCCAGGAGCCCCAGGGTGAGGTCCGGGTTGACAGGCTGGCGCAGCATAAAGGAGTGTGGATAGGGGCTGAAATGTACCTGGAACTTACTTGCTCAGCCAAGGGCCCGGTCCAGGGAGGGGACACCTTTTTATTGCCAAGCTGTGCGCCCATGGGACTCCAGCCCACCCAGGATCTCTAATTGGCACTGTGTGGGCAGGCCGGATCCTGCGTGCCCCTGCGGCTCTTGCCAGCTGCTTTGTGAGAGTGAGCCTTTGGTGGTAGGGACTGTGTTTTCTCCCCCTCTCTACCCATAAAACATGGAAAATGGAATCTCAGCTGGACCCTGGAGAGTGGGTGGGTTTCCCAGTGGCGGAACAGGGAGGCATGTGGGGTGGGAGAGCAGGTGGGGAAAGAACCAGGGGCAGCCAGTAGACCAGTCTGAGGCTCCCTACGGACTGATAAGACTGGAAAGCTGAGCCGTCCATCCAATCGTCCACACACTTGATCCACATTTATTGAGGACCTGCTGAGTGCCAGGCTCTATCCTGGGTACTGGAGACACAAAAAAAGACATAGCCTCTACCCCCAAATAAGCTCAAAATTTAGTATGTGTTGATGTATGAGCAGAAATCGGTAACACACATATACATAACCGACAACATAACCAGCTCCTTCATGGGTAGATGCCTAGGGGCTGTGGGAACGCCAGGAAAAAGCACACACTTGCCTAGGGACAGAGGGAAGAGGCTTCAGGGAGGAGGAGGGGCACAGAGCTGGGGCCCTGCTGGGGAGAACCTCAAGGGCTTTGAAGCCTGCAGACTGAGGACCTGCCTCATGAGGGACCCCATAGCAGTGGGTCTGGGCTGCAGGCTCCCTTCAATCCCTGGGCCAGGCAGGATAGGGCTGGCCAGCTGGGATGGGGAGGGTGTGGCGGATTCAAAAATTCAGGAAGGGTAAGATGATGAAAGGGCTGGATGCTTTGGGAAGGAACTAGAATAAGCCAACTTCCATTCACTGAGGACCTACTATGTGCTGAAGGCTGTGCCTTTGTAAGCCTCACTATTCCATTTGCACAGCTAAGGATCTGAGACTAGGGTCACACAGCCTGGCTGATGATGGGGCTGGCATTCAAAGTGGGTCTACGGGAGGCTGAGGTGGGAGGACCACTTGACCTTAGGATTTAATGCCAGCCTGGGTAACATAGCAAAACCCCATCTTTTATTTATTTTTTATTTTATTTTATTTTTTCAGACAAAATTTTGCTCTTGTTGCCCAGGCTGGAGTGCAATGTCGCTATCTCAGCTCACCACAACCACCACCTCCCGGGTTCAAGTGATTCTCCTGCCTCAGCCTCCCAAGTAGCCGGGATTACAAGCATGCGCCATCACGCCTGGCTAATTTTTTGTATTTTTAGTGGAGACAGGGTTTCTCCATGTTTTGGCCAGCCTGGTCTCAAACTCCCGACCTTCGGTGATCCACCTGCCTTTGCCTCCCAGAGTATTGAGATCACAGGCATGAGCCAGCTCGCCCAGCTCTTTTATTTATTTATTCATTTATTTTGAGATGGAGTCTCACTCTGTCGCCCAGGCTGGAGTACAGCGGCACCATCTCAGCTGACTGCAACCCCCGCCTCCCAGGTTCAGGTGATTCTCCTGCCTCAGCCTCCTGAGTAGCTGGGATTACAGGTACACACCACAACACCTGGCTAATTTTTGTATTTTTAGTAGAGACAGGGTTTCGCCATGTTGGCCAGGATGGTCTCAAACTCCTGACCTCATGATCCACCTGCCTCAGCCTCCCACGGTGCTGGGATTGCAGGCGTGAGCCACTGTGCCTAACCGACCCCATCTTTAAAAAAACAAAAACAGGCCGGGCGCGGTGGCTCAAGCCTGTAATCCCAGCACTTTGGGAGGCCGAGGCGGGTGGATCACGAGGTCAAGAGATCGAGACCATCCTGGTCAAAATGGTGAAACCCCGTCTCTACTAAAAAAATACAAAGTGCTGTAATCCCAGCACTTTGGAAGGTTGAGGTGGGAGGATCACTTGAGCCCAGGAGTTCAAGACCAACCTGGGCCACATAGGAATACTCCATCTCTACAAATAATTAAAAAATTATCCAGGTGTGGTGATACAAATGTGTAGTCCCAGCTACTGGAAAGACTGAGGTGGAGGATTACTTGAGCCCAGGAGTTCAAGACCATCTAGGGCAACATAGTGAGACCTTGTTTCTTTAAAAAAAAAAAAAGCTAGGCATGAAGGCGTGATGGCATGCACCTGTAGTTATAGCTACTCAGGTGGCTGAGGCGGAAGAACTGCTTGAGTCCAGGAGGTCAAGGCGGAAGAACTGCTTGAGTCCAGGAGGTCAAGGCTGCAATGTGCTATGATGCACTCCAGCCTGGATGACAGAGCAAGATCCCTTGCCCTCACCTTTTTTTTTTTTTTTTTTTTTTTTTTGGGGGGAGGTTTTTTTTTTTTTTCTCCCCCCGGCGTGCACGTTCCAGCTTTAAGTTATTCTCCTGCCTCAGACTCCGGAGTAGCTGGGATTACAGGCATGCGTGACCACACCTGGCTAATTTTGTATTTTTAGTAGAGACGGGGTTTCTCCATGTTGGTCAGGCTGGTCTCAAACTCCTGACCTCAGGTGATCCACCCGCCTCAGCCTCCCAAAGTGCTGGGATTATAGGCGTAAGCCACCTCGCTCAGGCAACACTGTGTTTAAAATAAATAAGTAAATTGGCCAGGCATGGTAGCTCACACCTGTAATCTCAGCACTTTGGGAGGCCAAGGTGGGCAGATCACTTGAAGTCAGGAGTTCAAGACTAGCCTGGCCAACACGGCAAAAGCCAGTCTCTATTAAATACAAAAATTAGCCGGGCATGTTGCGGTATGTGCTTGTAGTCCCAGCTACTCAGGAGGCTGAGACAGGAGAATTGCTTGAACCCAGGAGGCGGAGGTTGCAGTGAGTTGAAATCAAGCCACTGTACTCCAGCCTCAGCAACAGAACAAGACTCTGTCTCTTAAAAACGAATAAATAATAAATGAAATCACTTTTAAAAGCTGCAGAGTCCTGCCAAGGATTTTTCCCTCAGGTGAGGCTTTCAATCCCAGAGCATGTAATGGGGACTGGGGAGAGAGGTCGGCACTGAGGTGGCCAGACACCAGTGACCCTCAGCCTGTCTGGTACAGGGCCCTGCTTTGTGACACCAAGGTCTGCAGAGCCCAGGGCATCCTAGCCAAGGCAGTCGTGAGATGTCACCAGGCACAGTGGTAGGGCCTGAGAGCAGAGACTGGAGGGAGAAAAGAAAGGAGACCCGAGTGCAGACCCAATGCCTGCTGATGGATAGGAGAGGAGAGAACAGAACGGGCAGAACAGAATAGCTTCAACTACGGGACTGAGCAAGACATGGGGGAGAGGTGCAGATGGCAATAGGGCCACAGCTGGTGAAGGGGAAGCCAGGAAGAGCTCCCTCCTTTCTACTGCCCCACCCCAGCACCTGGGTGCCCTTAGAATTGGCTGGTGGCTGCCAGATGGTGCCCCAGGACCTGGACACTCTGCTCATCCTGCTGTCCCACCCCGAAGCACAGCCCCAGGCAAAGGAAGTTCAAGTCAGTGAGCTGTGCGGGCTCCAAGCTGGCAGACCCCCGCCACACGGGCGCAGCCTCACACCCTGGACACGGTCTTCTTCCCCTTGTTTTGTCTCTTGCTGGCTGCCTCCAGCAGGGGCGCAAAGAGGGCTCCCATCCGACACGCTGGCATTCCCAGAGGCTCTCACAGGTGAATGCCCCCAACCCGGGTAGAGGTCACACACATCCCTCCTCTTCCCATCCTCCCCAGGGTGAAAACCCACAGCAACATCAAACAGCTGAACAGAGATTTTGGCTTGGAGAGGGAAGTTCAGAGCTGCCCCGCCCCTCCCTTCTGGGTGAGAGGTCACTCCAGCAGCGCTGTGGGTAGGAGGGAAGGAGCTCTTTGCACTCCCGGCTGGGGTCTAAGCTTGGCTGCCACGTGGGTTTGCCGGTCGGGGCCTGCAAGTCTGCCGACATCCACTAGAAGGCGCAGCACTGGGACTGTGACCTGCCGGAGCCGCGAGGGGAGCTTGGGAAGGGTTTGCGGTGAGTGGAAGGGCTGAGTGGGTGTTGGCCCTCGAGGGGAGGCGAGCAGCTGCGCTGTAGGATCCTCTGTTCTCAGGCCTGGGGCAGGGTTGGCTAGGACCCTGCCCACTCTCTGTGCGTTTCTCTTATCTCCACTCTCCTCCTTCCCCGCGGTTGGCGATGCCATGGGGTTGGGAGTGGACCTGGGCTCAGTCCACAGCCGTCCAGCCCAGACCTAGGCAGCACCCAGGTCTCACCATTTTCCCTCACCCTCCCTGTTCTGTCCAGCTGTCAAACCAGGGGGACGGACTGGGCTGGAGGCACATGGCGGGGACAGAGGCGTGGACTGGAGGTGGTGGTGATGGGGCTGGGGGTCACGGATTGGAATGAAAGACACAAGCTGGGACCAGGAGACAAGGACGGGGATGAGGGGGGTGGGAGGATACGAGAGAGGGGACAAGGGGCATGAGCTGGATTGGGGGCATGGACTGGCAAGAGGGGCCCCAGTGGGAGGTGGGGGGCGACAGCCCGGGGAAGGGCGACGCCGACGGGATCGCCCAGATGTGCTGGGACCGGCTCCCCAGAGACACACTGGGCCCGTAGCAGCAGAGCAGCTTCAGACCGAACCCGGGGATCTGGCCTGTGATCTGACTCCCCCCGGAGATCTGGCCTCCTCCGGTCTCTGGCATGGCCTGGGGTAGGGGCAGGTATGACGCCTCCCCAGAGTGTGCTCCCCAAGAGCACCAAACTCTTAGCCTTCACCACAGCATCTGGCCCCAGGTAATCATAGGGCTGTCACCAAACCTGGCTATAAAAGGATAGATGGGCCCGCCTAGGAACCTGGGAGAGCTAGGCTCAACTGGCTGGGGGTCCACCGGCCTGCCCCTGAGAGGCCGGCATTGGCCAGGGGAGGCTAGGGCTTCACATTCAATGGTACACTTCAGTGCACACCCATTCATACAACCTCACACCCTTGCAACCCCACACAGTCAATGAAACTCAGTGCTGAGGGAGAAGAGGCTGGGGGCAAAGCAGGGGGGAAAGCAGGGGCTTTGTTCACACAGCTGAAGTGGGAGAGGCCCCCTACGGGGCTGAGGGAGCAGGCCAGGCACCCACAGGAGGGCGAGGGCAGCACGCGGCAGGAACACGCACACACACTCATCCACCACTCACACACATCCATGTGTGCGCATTCCACCCATTGTGAGGCCCTCACACTCAAGCCATTCCTGGGCATTAGGCATACATCAACACCCCGATGTCTATACCACACTCATGCAAACACCAGCCCACACACAGGTCAAGGGGCTCCCAGGTACCCTGAGCCCCTTGAGCTGTGCGGTACCCTGAGCCTCGCTTGCATCAGGGGTCACATGGGGTGACACATTTGAGGGCTGGCATTCTACAGATGCTACAATTCTCTAACACAGACCCAGTGACAATCCCAGCCAAGCCAACTCAGCAAACGTTAGAGTCAAGAAAATCGGAAGAGGGAGGAGGTGGGAGGGAGGAGATCAGAGCCACGTTCACACCGTCTGGAAAATGACAGTTCACGTCAACAGCCACAGGAGACACTAAAACAACCTCTAGGACCCCAAGGATGTACACGGACACGGGAGCGGCAGGGCCTTCTCACTCATATCCCCGTGTGCACACACAGACACGCGCCCACACCCAACAGCACACACAGTACCCACCACATTCTTCCCAGGGACCTTGGGAGCCCTCTACCCACCCCTGCCTTGTGCTGGTGAAGAAGACAATGGCAGGGAGTGGAGGGGGCTGGGAAGAGTAAGAACTAAGCTCGAGACAGGAGAAATCTTTAGAAGTTCAACTGAGGCCTTATTTTATATCTTTCACACCTCTCCACGTCATGTTCATGTTTCTCACACCACAGACACGCCTGCACACACGCATGTACATGTGCACACGCACACACACAGGGACACACACACATAGAGGCCAGACCTTGAGCCTCCAGGGAGGGCCCTGAGGAGAAATCGACAGAGGCTGCCCAACTCCACGTGGGGCCAAGCCCACATCTGACTACCCTGGCACCTGCACTGCTCACTCTGGGCACAGACCCCCGGCCAGGCCTCTCTGCACCACTAAGCACCCTGGACATGGTGGATGACCTTGGCACCTCTCTGTGCCCTGAGGTTTGTCACTTGGGTACCCTTCAGGGCCTGGCAGGACCTGGTCTGACGGTGGCAAAGCGAATTTTCTCAGTGGCCTCCTAAAACGGTCCCCAAAACGGCCTTAAGAAGCTTCTTCCCTCTTTGCAGGCTAAGCACACAGCAGGCATCACGCTAACCCTTGGGTATCCAACCCAGATTCTGGCGGCCATTTGGCCAGGCCTCTGGCCAGGGTTGTCAGGGAAGACTTTGGGAGAGATGAGAGGCTTCAGGGATGATTGGCAGTTTGCCAGCTCGGGTGTCGGCTAGGAGGGACTATGAGGGGAGACAGGCCAGCAGAGGGGGCAGCATGATCAAAAGGACAGAGGCTGCTGTGTTTATGTTTCACAGCATAAGCAGTCACAAAAACATTCGCACTCACAACAGAGCATGCCCTTTTCACACAGGGCGCCTTTGTGCACACGCACACCCTCTGGAGCAAGACTCTGCGGTCTGTTGGCTACAGACAGTCCTTGTACACTCCATGGCACCGTCCCCACAGTGTCCATGAGATGACGTCCCCTAGAGATCCTCTCACACCTGCACCCTGCTGAGGGGCTGTCTGTCTGTGGTACCCACAGCGAGCACCCAGAGTGGAGGGAGCCTCCTCTTCTGGGACAAATGGCTGGGAAGTCGGGAACATCTGAGCAGTCCCTGAGCCTTCTAGGGCTAGAGTGAGCAGAGAAGCCAGGAAGACTGGCTGCCTGGGAGTCTTAGAAGCGGGGATTCTCTTTTAGCCAACAGCACTTAAGCAGAGGCCCAAGTTAAAAATAGGCTGGATTTACTGCCAGAAGGTGGCAGGAGAGGAAGTTCTTTTCTGACAGTACTTACTCTATCCCAGACACCTGCAAAGGCTCTATGGGACCCTGCTGGGCTGGGGAACCCCACCCAACTGCCAAGGGGGTGGCCAACCCGCCCCCTGGCCCCCTGTGATCCTAACTTCATTTTATCTCTTTTATTGGCTCAAGATGCTCCCCTTACATTTTTTCTCATGGTTCTTTTAGGATCACACAATGTTTCTTTAACTTATGGTCTATCCCCATCAAATAATACCACACCACTCAGCGCAAACACCTTACTCCCGTTTCCCACCTTTGTGCTATTGTCGCCACGTATTTATTTCTATGTATGCTATAAGCCCCACAATAAATGATTAGATTTGTTCTAAACCCTCAACTATCTTTTAAAGAGAATCTTAAAATCAGAAAAATATCTTTTCTGTCTACCCACATATTTACCATTTCCAGCGCGCTTCATTCCTTTGTGTAGACGGAGATTTCCATCTGGTATCATTTTTCTTCTGCTTGAAGGACTTTCTAAAACCGTTCTTATAGTGCAGGTCTGCTGGTGATGAATTCTTTCAGCTTTAGAATGTCAGAATGCATATTTATTCCATCTTCCTATTTGAAAGATACCTCCGCTGAATTCTAGGTTGACAGTTTTTATCTTTTCATTGCTACACTGTCTTCAGGCTTGCATTGTCTCAGACGAGAACTCTACTTCTATTTTTTTCCTTTTTACATAACTTGTTTTTTCCTCTGGCAGCTCTTAAGATTTTTGTCTTTATCACTGGTGTTCAGCAGCGATTAAGGCAGATTATGATGTACCCTTGGTCTAGTTGTCTTCATATTTCTTCTGCTTAGGGTTTATTGTGCTTCTTCGATATGTGGATTTATGGTTTTCATCAAATTTGAAAATTATTGTTTCTTTAGATATTTTTTCTGCCATCTCTCCTGTGGATCTCGTTAGACCCACATTTCCGGTCTCCAAACAGGTCCAGGGTACTTGTTATTCCACAGCTCACTGATCTCACTGATTTTCTGGGTTTTGGTTTTGGAGGGTTTTTTTTTTTTTTTTTTTTTTCGACGGAGTCTTTGTTGCCCAGGCTGGAGTGCCGTGGCGAAATCTCGGCTCACCACAACCTCCGCCTCCCAGGTTCAAGCGATTCTCCTGCCTCAGCCTCCCAAGTAGCTTGGACCACAGGCATGAGCCATCATATCCAGCTGATTTTTGTATTTTTAGTACAGATGGAGTTTTGCTATGCTGGCCAGGCTGGTCTCGAACTCCTGACCTCAGGAATCACCCTGTTTGGCCTCCCAAAGTGCTGGGATTACAGGCATGGGCCACTGTGCCTGGCCTGGATGGTTTTTTTTTTTTTTTTTAAGTCTTTTTTTTCCTCTCTCTGTTTTATTTTGGACAGTTTCTATTGTTAAGTCTTCAACAACCTTTTTTCTACAGGGTCTAATCTGCTTTTAACTCCATCCAGTATACTTTTCATCTTAGATGTTATACATTTCATCTTCAGAAGTACAGTTGAGGCCTGATTTTATATCTGTCACACCTCTCCACATCGTGTTCATGTTTTTCCGTATCTGCTTGAATATATGGACTGTATTTAATAATAGCTATTGTAGCTAATGTCCTTGTCTACTAATTCTGTGACATTTCTGGATCTGCTTTGGTCATTATTTGCCTGTGTCTTTGCATGCCTGGTAATTACTGACTGGATGCCAGACATTGTATATTTTATGTTGTTTGGCACGGGATTTTTTTTGTAATCCTTTGAATCAATTTTTTTTTTTTTTTTTTTTTGAGATGGAGTTTCGCTCTTGTTACCCAGGCTGGAGTGCAATGGCGCAATCTCGGCTCACCGCAACCTCCACCTCCTGGGTTCAGGCAATTCTCCTGCCTCAGCCTCCAGAGTAGCTGGGATTACAGGCACGCACCACCATGCCCAGCTAATTTTTTGTATTTTTAGTAGAGACGGGGTTTCACCATGTTGACCAGGATGGTCTCGATCTCTTGACCTCGTGATCCACCCGCCTCGGCCTCCCAAAGTGCTGGGATTACAGGCTTGAGCCACCGCGCCCGGCCCCTTTGAATCAATTTTTGAGCCTTGTTTCAGGGACTTAGTCGTTACTTGGAAACAGATTGATCCTTTTAAAGTTTGCTTTTAAACTGGATGTGGTGGCTCACGCCTGTAATCCCAGCACTTTGGGAGGCCGAGGCGGGCAGATCACCTGAGGTCGGGAAATTGAGACCAGTCTGACCAACATGGTGAAACCCTGTCTCTACTAAAAATACAAAAATTGGCCAGGCACAGTAACGTATGCCTGTAATCCCAGCTACTCAGGAGCCTGAGGCAGGAGAATCGTTTGAGCCTGCGAGGCGGAGGCTGCCGTCTGCCGAAATCGCACAGCTGCACTCCAGCCTGGGCAACAAGAGCAAAAAACTCCATCTCAAAAAAAAAAAAAAGAAGTTTGCTTTTAGGTACCATTTGGCAAGAGGAGAACAGCCTTTGGTCTAGGGCTAATTTGCTCTCACCGCAGAGGCAGTATCATCTGAGGACTCTACTTGATGTCCCGTGTATCAGTCAGTATCCAGTCAAGAGGGAGAAACCACAGAGCAATTTGAACAGGGAAAGTTTAATGTAAAAAAAAAAATTTTTTTTTTTTTTGAGACAGGGTCTGGCTTTGCTCCCAGGCTGGTGCGACCATGGCTCACTCTTGCTTCAGCCTCCTGGACTAAGGGATAGCCTGCCTCAGCTTCCTGAGTAGCTGGGATCACAGGCATGTGCTACCACACCTGGCTAATTTTTACATTTCTTTTGTAGAGACAGAAGGTCTCCCTATGTTTCCCAGGCTGGTCTGGAACTCCTGGACTCAAGCAATCCTCCCACCTCAGCCTCCCAGAGTGCTGGAATCACAGGCGTGACCCAGCACACGCAGCCTAATGTAAAAAGGAATTAACAAGGGATTGAAGTTAGAAGGGATTGACTAGTAAGAAATAAACAGAACTCTCAACGAATACAGGAACAGCAGATACAAGGAGCAACCACTATTCCTGGGGCTGAGATGGAGCACCCAAGAACAGCCCTCCCGTTCTGCCTGTTGTCCTGTGTCTGGATGTCTGGGGATCACTGTTTCATACACCCTGTCAGGTGTTTTACTTGTTTAAAGCAGGTGAGGCTGGGCGCAGTGGTTCATGCCTGTAATCCCAGAAGTTTGGGAGGCTGAGATGGGTGAATCACCTGAGGTCAGGAGTCTGAGACCAGCCTGGCCAATGTGGTGAAACCCCGTCTCTACTAAAAATACAAAAATTAGCCGGGCGTGGTGGCACGTGCTTGTAATCTCAGTACTCAGGAGGCTGAGACACAAGAATCACTTGAGCCTGGGAGGCAGAGGTTGCAATGAGCTGAGATTGCGCCACCACGCTCCAGGCTGGACAACAAAGTGAGACTCAGTCTCAAAAAAAAAAAAAAAAAAGCAGGTGAGAAGGAGGAAGGTCCTTGTCCTTGTTTCCCAGCTCCTCTCTCTGCATCTGCTGCATGTGCCATGGCCCTGTGGAGCACATCAGAATCAGGAATGAAAGCTCCTTCCTCCCATAGTATCTCTCTAGCACCTTGCTTTGACAAAGCTTATTATCATGCTGGGCTGGCAAAAAAAAAAAAATTCTTAAAGGGCCCAGCTACATTTTCACAGAGCAGGCAATGAAAAATCAACTTAGAGCTGAGAGGCAATACATTAATAACTGGCACAAAGTGGTAACTGTGAGGAAGTCTTTCCACTCTGGTTTGTGGGAACACAAAGTATTCCTGGCCTCTTCGGATTGTTTGCTCCTTTTTTTTGAGATGGAGTTTCATTCTTCTTGCCCAGGCTGAAGTGCAGTGACAAGATCTCGGCTCACTGCAACCTCCGCCTCACAGGTTCAAGCAATTCTCCCGCCTCAGCCTCCCAAGTAGCTGGGATTATAGGTGCGCGTCACTACACTTGGCTGATTTTTTGTATTTTTAGTAGAGACAGGGGTTTCACCATGTTGGCCAGGCTGGTCTTGAACTCCCGACCTCAGGTGATCCGCCCACCCTAGCCTCCCAAAGTGCTGGGATTACAGGCATGAGCCACCGCACCCGGTCTTCCTGTGTCTTTCCCGTGGTTCTTTCCCTATTCCTGTGCTTTCTTCATATGCATGTACAAAGCTGAAGACTTGAGGGAGACTCTGCCAACTGCTATGCAGCTCTCTCCTCTCCAGTGCTCTGCCCTGTAAAATGCAGCCACCGGGGCCTCCTGACTCCCAGCTGCCCTTCCTCAACTCAGGGAGACCACCAGGCTCGGCCTGCATGACTCCTTCTATTCTGAAGCTTAGAATTCTCTTTAAGTGGAAGCTGCGCAATCTTAGGGCTCACTTTCCTTCTTTTTCCTCTCAGGGATCTACCTGTTGCCCTGTGTCTGAATATCATTGTTTCATGTGGTTTGTCCAGTGTTTTCTTGTTTAAAACGGGAGGGAGGAAGATGGTCCCTGGTACTTCATCATGGCCAGCATCAGAATCAGACTGTGATTTTGGAAGAGACTTTCCTCCCAATGTGACCTTGTTTGGTTTTCAAAAAGATCTTGTTGGTTGGCCAGTGCGGTGGCCACACCTTTAATGCTGCCACTTTGGGAGGCCAAGGCAGGTGGATCACTTGAGTCAGGAGTTCAAGACCAGCCTGGCCAACCCAACAAAACCCTGTCTCTACAAAAAAATACAAAAATTAGGCCGGTCGCAGTGGCTCACACCTGTAATCCCAGCACTTTGGGAGGCTGAGGCGGGTGGATCATGAGGTCAGGAGTTCAAGACCAGCCTGGCCAAGATGGTGAAACCCCATCTCTTCTAAATTAGCCAAGCATGGTGGTGGGTGCCCGTAATCCCTGCTACTTCGGAGGCTGAGGCAGAGAATTGTTTAAACCAGGGAGGCAGAGGTTGCGTTCCAGCCTGGGTGACAGAGCAAGACTTCTTCTCAAAACAAACAAAAAAAAACAAATACAAAAATTAGCTGGGCATGGTAGCGTGTGCCTGTGGTCCCTACTACTTGGGAGGCCGAGGCAGGAGAATTACTTGAGCCCAGGAGGTCGAGGCTGCAATGAGCCGAGATCGTACCACTGCACTCCAGCCTGGGGGCAATAGAGTGAGACCCTGTCTCATTACAAAAACAAAAAACAAAAAAAAATCGACCTTGTTGGGGCCAGGTGTGGTGGCTCACACCTGTAATCTCAGCACTTTGGGAGGCCAAGGCAGGTGAATCACCTGAGGTCAGGAGTTTGAGACCAGCCTGGCCAACATGGCAAAACCCCGTCTCTACTAAAAATACTAAAATTAGCCAGGTGTGGTGGCGCATGCC
>NW_022437088.1:509835-515182 GCF_009761245.1 Sapajus apella | reverse complement strand
GTTTCACCATGTTGACCAGGATGGTCTCGATCTCTTGACCTCGTGATCCACCCGCCTCAGCCTCCCAAAGTGCTGGGATTACAGGCGTGAGCCACCGCGCCCGGCCTTCCTTTTTCTTTTTAAGGCAGGGTCTTGCTCTGTTCCCCAGACTGGAGGGCCAAGGCACAATCATAGCTCACTATAACCTCGACCTTCCCGGCTCAAGCAATCCTCCCACCTCAGCCTCCCAAGTAGCTGCGATCACAGGCGCATGCCCCCACATCCAGCTAATTTTTGGGTTTTTTGTGAGGCCTGTTTTCTCCATGTTGCCCAGGCTATTCTGGAACTCCTGAGCTCAAGCCTTCCTCCGAGTTCAGCCTCCCAAAGTGCTGGGATTACAGGCATGAACCACCACACCCAGACTACACCATCCCTTTTAATTGTATATAATTAATTTTATCATAGTAACACATTACATCATTACATAGTTTAAAAAGTTAAATAGGGTCAGGTGTAGTGGCTCACACCTGTAACCCCAGCTCTTTGGAAGGCTGAGGCAGGAGGGTTGCTTGAGGCCGAGAGTTTCAGACCAGTCTAGGCAACATAGCAAGACCCCGTCGCTACAAAAACAGCTTTTTAATTAGCTGGGTGTGGTGGCACATGTCTGTAGTCCCAGCTACTCAGGAGCTGAGTGGGAGGACCGCTGGAGCCCTGGAGGTTGAGGTTGCAGTGAGTTGTGATCGTGTCACTGCACTCCAGCCTGGGTGACAAAGCACAACTCTGTCTCTGAAGAAAAAGTCAAATGGGACTAAACACCTTTGATGAAAAATGACAGAGGCCAGGCGTGCTGACTCAGGCCTATAACCCCAGAACTTTGGGAGGCCAAGGCTGCAGGGTCACTTGAAGTCAGGAGTTTGAGACCAGCCTGGCTAACATGGTGAAATCCTGTCTCTACTAAAAATACAAAACTTAGCCGGGCATGTTGGCACACACCTGTAGTCCCAGCTACTCAGGAGGCTGAGGCACGAGAATCGCTTGAACCCAGGAGGTGGAGGTTGCGGTGAGCAGAGATGGTGCCACTGCATTCCAGCCTGGGCAACAGAGTGAGGCTCTGTCTCAAAGGAAAACAAAGAAAGAAAGAAACAGGAAAGTGACAGATCCTGCCACACCCTTCTCCAGCTCCCAGTCTCACACCACACAGGTAACCACTCTCCAATCTTCTAGTTTCTTCTGATATTTACCTTTTTTTTCGAGAGAGAAAGTTTCAATCCCGTCTTCCAGGCTGGAGTACGATGGCATAATCTCGGCTCACTGCAACCTCTGCTTCCCAGGTTCAAGCAATTCTCCTGCCTCAGCCTCTCAAGTAGCTGGGACTACAGGCATGTGCCACTATACCTGGCTGATTTTGTATTTTTAGTAGAGACAGGGTTTCACCCTGTTGGCCAGGCTCGTCTCAAACTCCTGAACTCAGGTGATTCACCCGCCTTAGTCTCCCAAAGTGCTGGGATTATAGGCATGAGTCACCGAACCCAGTCATATTTCTTTTTATTTTGTTTTATTTTTAGAGACAGGGCCTCACTCTGTTGCCCGGGCTGGAGCGCAGTGACACAATCATAGCTCACTGTGTGCTCAAACTCCTGGGCTCAAACAATTCTCCCCCAGCTTCCCAAGTAGTTGAGACTGCAGGTGTGCACTAGTTTACCTCTATATTTCTTTCTTTTTCTTTTTTTTTTTTTTTGAGACGGAGTCTTGCTCTGTCTTCAGGCCAGAATGCAGTGTCACGATCTCAGCTCACCGCAACCTCTGCCTCCCGGGTTCAAGGGATTCTTGTGTCTCAGCCTTCCATGTAGCTGGGATTACAGGTGTGCACCACCATGCCTAGCTAATTTTTGTATTTTTAGTAGAGATGGGGTTTCACCTTGTTGGCCAGGATGGTCTCGATCACTTGACATCATGATCCTCCCACCTTGGCCTCCCAAAATGCTGGGATTACAGACATGAGCCACCACGCCCGGCCTTGTATTTCTAAATAAGATGCTTGCATTGCTGTTTTCCTCTTTTTTCTTTTTCTTTATTCAATGTTAAACCTGCTCTATCGACTTCCTCTCATGAAAGATGAGGATTCAGTCCTCTGTGTCCTGCTCCTCAATGAACAGACACACACTTCACCTCTGCCCTCCCGATAGGGTGGCAAATCCAAAATTTTTTGTTAAATCAATATTTAGCATTTAGAGGTTATTTAACTGTAACAATTATTCACAACTGACTCATGTAATATATGATTCATTCTTTTTCTTTTAAAATTTTTATTTTCCTTGGAATTAACAACTAACTGGAAAGACAACCCAGTAGAGAAATGGCCAAAGAGGCTGGACGCAGTGACTCACACCTGTAATCCCAGCACTTTGGGAGGCCGAGGCAGGCAGATCACAAGGTCAGAAGTTTGAGACCAGCCTGGCCAATAGGGTGAAACCCCATCTCTACTAAAAATACAAAAAAATGAGCTGGGCATGATGGCACACCCTTGTAATCCCAGCTACTCGGGAGGCTGAGGCAGGAGAATTGCTTGAACCCAGGAGGTGGAGATTGCAGTGAACTGAGATCGTGCCACTGCACTTCAGCCTGGGCAACAGAGCAAGATTCCATCTCAAAAGAAAAAAAAAGAGAGAAAGACATGGCTAAAGAACATGAACAGTTCACAGGAAGGAAATGCAAATGGCTTTTAAATGTTTAAAAGAAATGCTCAATCTCACACATAAGAGAAATGGAAATTAAAACCACACCAAGATAGCACTTCTCATTTATCAGCTTGGCAAAAATCCAAAAGTTTACAACACAGTCGCTGATGTGGCTTTCGGGAACAGGCACCTTCAGACATTGCCAGCGGGAGGGCAAGGCTGTTTCACACACATGGAAGAGGATTTGGAGGCACCAAGCAAAATGGCAAATGCATTTATCCTTTGACCTAGTAATCCCCCTTCTGGGAATTTGTCTGGCAGCTATGTCTATGCACATGTGAAACAAAATATGTGTATAGTTATTCATTGTGGTATTCACTGACCATAGTAAAGTATTGGAAACAACCCAAGTGTCCATGGAGGACTGGTTAAATAAACTACTGTACATCCACGCCATGGAACTTAGCCACTAGACAAAGGAGTAGGGAAGTTCTCCAAGAAAGATCTCCGGGTGTATTGTAAAGTGAAAACAGCAAAGTGTAGAACAATGTATATAGGATGCCAGAAAAAAAAAAAAAAGTGTTTTTAGTGTATTCCTTTTTTTTTTTTAAGACAGAGTCTTGCTCTGGCACCAAGGCTGGAGTGCAATGGTGCGATCTCGGCTCACCTCAACCTCCGCCTTCCAGGTTCAAGCAATTCTGCTGCCTCAATCTCTTGAGTAGCTGCAATTACACACACCATGCCCAGCTAATTTTTGTATTTTTGGTAGAGGTGGGGTTTCACCATTTTATCCAGGCTGGTCTTGAACTCCTGACCTTGTGATCCGCCCATCTCGGCCTCCCAAAGTGCTGGAATTATAGGCGTGAGCCACCGTGCCTGGCCTTATTTGGTGTATTTCTATTTACTTGTACCTTATCAAAAAAAAAAACTGGGGAGCTAGGGAGAGGAGTGGTGGGGGAAAAACACTGGCCAGGTGTGGTGGCTCATGCCTATAATCCCAGCACGTTGGGAGGCTAAGTCAGGCAGATCACGAGGTCAAGAGATCAAAACCATCCTGGCTAACATGGTGAAACCCCATCTCTATTAAAAATACAAAAAATTAGCCAAGCGTGGTGGCACACGCCTGTAATCTGAGATACTCAGGAGGCTGAGGCAAGAGAATCACTTGAACACAGGAGGCGGACGTTGCAGTGAGCAGAGATTGCATCACTGCACTACAGCTTGGGCGACAGAGCGAGACTCCGTCTCAAACAAAAAAAAACCACACTGGACACAGCAATGTGAATATAGATAACACTACTAAACTGCACATGTAACAATGGTTAAAGTGGTATATTTTATATGTTGTTCTTGTTTTTAACCACTTTTTTTTTTTTTTTTTTGAGACGGAGTCTCGCTCTTGTTACCCAGGCTGGAGTGCAATGGCGCGATCTCGGCTCACCGCAACCTCCGTCTCCTGGGTTCAGGCAATTCTCCTGCCTCAGCCTCCTGAGTAGCTGGGATTACAGGCACGCGCCACCATGCCCAGCTAATTTTTTGTATTTTTAGTAGAGACGGGGTTTCACCGTGTTGACCAGGATGGTCTCGATCTCTTGACCTCGTGATCCACCCGCCTCGGCCTCCCAAAGTGCTGGGATTACAGGCTTGAGCCACCGCGCCCGGCCACTTTTTTTTTTTTGAGACAAAGTCTTGCTGTGTCTCGAAGACTGGAATGCAATGGCACAATCTCGGCTCACTGCACCCTCCACCTCCCAGGTTCAAGTGATTCACCTGCCTCAGCCTCTCAAGTAGCTGGGGTTACAGGCATGCTCCATCAAGGCCGGCTAATTTTTATATTTTTAGTAGAGACGGGGTTTCACCATGTTGGCCAGGCTGGTCTCGAACTCCTGACCTCAGGTGATCCACCTGTCTCAGCCTCCCAAACTGCTGGGATTACAGACGTGAGCCACCTAGCCCAGCCTTTAATCACTTTATTTTTTGAGATGAAGTCTCGCTCTGTTGCCCAGACTGGAGGGCAGTGGCTCGATCTTGGCTCACTGCAACCTCTGCCTCCCAGGTTCAAGCAATTCTCCTGGCAGCCCCTTTTTCCCTGGAGATACTCTTCCTGGAGTCCTCCACTCCTTTGCTCTAATCTGGAGTGGGGCCTCTTTGGCTCTGGGAAAGCAGGTACCATCATGGAGCTTCCCTTCACCAGCATTCTGGGAATTCCTTCCCTCTCTTTCCTGCGTAAGCGCATTGTTTTCTGGATGCTACGTCTCATTCTTTCCGTTTCTCAACACTTCCTGCGTTTTATAGAGCACAGCTCCAAAGCTGCCTGAGAAATAGTGCATGGGAGGTAAAGGTTTTATGTCGTTGAATGACTGAAAGTGCCCTTTATCCTAACCCCATTCTTGATTGTTAGATTAGCTGGGGGTAGAATTCTTGAGTTGGAAAACATTTTCCCCTCAGAAGTTCAAGGTCACTGATTCAGTTGTCCCAACTTCTAGCGCTGCTGTTGAGAAATTTAAGTCAAAATGGATTCTTGATCCGGTGTATGAATACCAACCTTTATCATTCATTCTAAAATTTCAGTTTTTAGAAAGTTTCTTGGCCCGCACACAGTGGTTCATGGCTAAAATTCCAGCACTTTGGGAGGTCAAGGTGGGCAGATCACGTGAGGCCAGGAGTTCAAGACCAGCCTGGCCAACATG
>NW_022437088.1:503949-509735 GCF_009761245.1 Sapajus apella | reverse complement strand
GGAGGGAAGGGAGGAGGGGAGGAAGAAATTTTTTTGTATCATTTCTTGGATAACTTCCTCCCGTCTCCTTTCTCCTGTAGTTCAGTCTCCTGGGCAGATTCTCTAATTAGTCTATTTTTCTTCCTTTATTCCCCAACTCTTTGTCTAATTATTCTGCTTTCTCAGAGATTTTCTCAGACTTGCCACCCCTTTGGTTAATTGTTTTAACTAACCTATATTTAATTTCTGAATAGTTCAGTTTAGTTTTTTTGAGACAGGGTCTCACTCTGTGGCCCAGGCAGGAGGACAGTGGCACAGTCTTGGTTCACTGCAACCTCTGCCTCCCAGGCTCAAGTGGATTCTTCCACCTCAGCCTCCCAAGCCCCCAGGACTACAGCAGATGTATGTCACCATGCCCAGCTAATTTTTGTATTTTTTTAGTAGAGATGGCAGTACACTATGTTGGCCAGGCTGGTCTTGAACTCCTTGCCTCAAGTAATCCACCCGCCTCAGCCTCCCAAAGTGCTGGGATTACAGGCCTGAGCCACTGCCCCTGACCTTATTTTATTTTTTAATATAACCTGGTTCTCATTTTATCAATAATCTCTTACCTGTTTGAAAATACGAATTGCCGCTTTAAAGGTTTTCTTCTACTCCCTGAATGATTCCTATTTCCCTTTGATTTCTTTTTCTCTGTGCTTTGGTCTGTTTTTCCCCTTGGTGGCTCTCCAGTCACATTTCTGCACGAGGCAGGACACCAAGTGCCGCTGGGTGACTGCGAACACCTGGCTTGCCGCGGCACGCCCACCGGAACAAAGGCTCCTCAAGGCGAGGCTCTGTGGCAGTTTTGTTTACAGGTAGAGTGCCAGCACCTAGAATGTTTTCTAGCGCATAGCAGGTGTTCAGTAGTGGGTACAGGAGGGAGGAAGGGTGGAAGGCAAGAATGAAAGACATCTAGTGGCTTCTCATCTGTTCTAAATGTCAATCTGTGGTCTGGGACCATTCTCGGGAATTTTTCCTGAAGAGTCCTCTAATCTCATTCCTGGAAGTGTAAACTTGGCTCTCAGGAAACAGGTAGGGGAAGGGAGCAGTGGTCTCACCACTCAGCAGACAGACTGCCATTTTTATGTATCTGCTCCCCAAAGTCACTCTGTTTGGTGTTCCTGAGAATACAGCAATGCCCTTCCTGTTTTTAAAGATCCTACTATGTGCTCAGAACCTTTTTCTGAATATGTTCTCTACGGTATGGAACAAAGTCCCAGCCCTATGAAGCTTATAGTCAGCTGGGGAGAAACAAAATGGAAAAAAAGATTAGATAGATAGGTAGGATATATATATATGATATGATATGCATCTGCATACATCCTGTCTATCTATCTATCTATCTCTCAGGTAGTGACAAGTTCTATGAAGAAAAATAGGCTGGGCATGGTGGCTCACGCCTGTAATCCCTGCACTTTGGGAGGATGAGGCAGGTGGATCATCTGAGGTCAGGAGTTCAAGACCCGCCTGGCCAACATGGAGAAACCCTGTCTCTACTAAAAATACAAAAAATTATCCAGGCATGGTGGCGGGCACCTGTAATCCCAGCTACTCTGGGGAGTGAGGCAGTAGAATTACTGGAACCCAGAGTCCCAGCACACAGAGGCTGCAGTGAGCCGAGATCGTGCCACTGCACTCCAGCCTGGGCGACAGGGCGAGACTCCATCTCAAAAAAACAAAGAAACAAAGAAAAACAAAGCAAAATAAGAGGATAAAGAGAGCCCAGGCACAGTGGTTCATGCCTGTAATCCCAGCACTTTGGGAGACCAAAGCAGACGGATCATTTGAGGTCAAGGGTTCAAGACCAGCCTGGTCAAGACGGTGAAACCCTGTCTCTACTGAAAATACAAATATTAGCCGGACACACGCCTGCAGTCCCAGCTACTCAGGAGGCTGAAGCAGGAGAATCACTTGAACCTGGGAGCTGGAGGTTGCAGTGAGCTGACAAAAAAAAAACAATAAAGAGAAAGGTGTGTGTGAGCATGCACCATTGTGCATGCTGTAGCCATCAGGAAAGAGTCTCACTGGAGGGAATTTTTTTTTTTTTTTGAGTCTGAGTCTCACTCTGCTGCCCAGGCTGGAGTGCAATGGCACAATCTTGGCTTACTGCAACCTCCGCCTCCTGGGTTCAAGTGATTCTCCTTCCTCGGCCTCCTGAGTAACTGGGATTACAGGCGCCCGCCACCACGCCCAGCTAATTTTTTTTGTATGTTTAGTAGAGATAGCGTTTTACCATGTTGGACAGGATGGTCTCGAACTCCTCACCTCGTGATTCACCTGCCTTGGCCTCCCAAAGTGCTGGGATTACAGGCGTGAGCCACCGCGCCCAGCACTGGAGGGAATATTTGATTGAGCCAAATTATATCTTGGAGAAGAGTTTTACTTCCTGAGTTTTGAAGTACAAATTCCCTGAGGCTGGAGCATGACCACGGAGGTCGGGAAGCATGAAGAAGACCAGTGTGGCTGGAGAATGGTGTGTAAAAAGGGAAATGGTTTCAGAAATGGTTGGGGCGGGTGCCAGGATATTGGGACACCACAGTGTGTGTCTGTATTTCACTGTAAACGCAACTGGGGCCTCCTGGAGGGCTTGGCCAGGGGAGCACAGGGTAAGAGTTATGCTTTAAAGGATCTCTTGAGGCCAGGTGTGATGGCTCAACGCTTTGTAATTCCACCTGGAGGACTGCTTGAGGCCAGGACTTTGAGACCAGTCTGGTAACATAGTGAGATTCTTTCTCTCCAAAAAAAAAAAAAAGACATTTTTGTTTTTTTTGAGTCGGAGTTCACTCTTGTTGCTCAGGCTGGAATGCAATGGTGCAATCTCGGCTCATCGCAACCTCTGCCTCCCGGGTTCAAGCGATTCTCCTGCCTCAGTCTCCCAAGTAGCTGGGATTACAGGCATGCACCACCACACTCGGCTAATTTTTTTGTATTTTTAATAGAGACCGGGTTTCCCCAGGCTGGTCTCGAACTCCCAACCTCAGGTGATCTGCCCGCCTCAGCCTCCCAAAGTGCTGGGATTGCAGGCGTGAGCCACCCCACCCAGTACAAAAAAATAAATTTTTTAATTAGGCTGGCATAATGGTTCATGCCTGTAGTCCTGGCTACCTGGGAGGCTGAGGTGGGAGGATCACTGGAGCCCAAGAGTTCAAAGTTACAGTGAGCTGGGATTATGCCACTGCAGCGTAGCATCAATGTAGCCAGACCCTGTCTCTTTAAAATAAGTAAATAAGGCCAGGTGCAGTGGCTCATGCCTGTAATCCCAGCACTTTGGGAGACCAAGGCGGGCAGATCACCCGAAGTCAGGAATTCAAGGCTAGCCTGGCCAACATGGTGAAACCCTGTCTCTACTAAAAATACAAAAAAATTAGCTGGGCACAGTGGTGGGCACCTGTAATTCCAGCTACTCAGGAGGCTGAGGAAGGAGAATCACTTGAACCCAGGAGGCAGAGGTTGCAGTGAGCCAAGATTACACCATCACACTCCAGCCTGGGTGACAAAGTGAAAAAAAAAAAAAAAGAATAGGACAAAGGGTGAGAATGGAGGCAGGGAGACCAGAGGGAAGGCTCCTGCCCAGGTCCCGGTGAGAGGGGATGGTGGCTCAGCCAGGGTGGCAGATGTGGAGGTGGTGAGCTGGGGTTGGATTTGGGACATACACAAAGGTTGTCCTGACAGGTTGGCTGAGTATTGGGTGATGGGTCAGAGAAAGGACAGGGTCCAGAGTGACTTCCGTTTTTGTGTGTGGGGAATTCGCTGGTGCCACTTTCTGAGGAGGGAGTCAGTAGGGGAGGGGTGGGTTCGGGGTAGAGATCAAGAGTGCCCTCTGGCCTCGTGAAATGTGGGATGCCAGTTGGACACCCTGGTGGAAATGCTGTGTAGACAGTGGGTCCACAGGTGGGAAGGTGAGAATGAGGCCTGGGTTGGACGTAAATGTGTGAGTCCTCAGCTTATAGATGGTGTTTACAGTGGGATCCCTGATGAAATCTCCCAGGGAGTGAATGTACTCGGGCCAGTGGGCAGGGTTCCCATGGGGCAGGACTGGCAGGGATGTAGCTGCTTCGCTCTGGGCATGCGGGAAAGACCTGGGGACCTAAACATCCAAGATTCCCATTCCCAAGCCACATCCCTATTTCCAGCCTTGGACCACACCCTGCTTTGGGAGATGCCTTATCCCTCTGAAAACCTGAGCCGTCCCTGGGTTCTGGGGGAACCAACAGACTGGCTTCTGGCTGGACTCTGCTCTGCAGGCACTCAGCTGAGCGCTACTTCCTCTCCCGGCACACCGGCACACCGTGTCCCACTCCCCGCCTGCTGTCTGTCTTCCAAATGCACTCAGCCTCTCGTGGAATGCGGCCTCTCCTCCCACCCTTGCAGGGAGTACTCTCAGCACGGAATGACTCGTGGTCGTCTTAGCGTGGTTTTCAGAAACAGACCTGTGTGTTTAGCCCCTTGTGTTTCTCCAAGCCTTTGAAGGATGGAATTTAGTGTCACCACAGAAAGGGCTCAGGATTTAAAGTCAAACAGACCTGAGTTCAAATCGCAGCTCCTCCATTTACAGCCCTTTAACTCCACTGGTCCCCACTTAGAAGGGGATAGTCCCTGTTTCTCAGTTATCATGAGGAGAAGCTGGTTCCCTCAGTCTCCCCACCCCTTATAAATCCAACTCCCCAGGAGATGAAAGTAGACTGAGAGCTGGGTGCCAAGCATGGCACACACCTTCATCCCAACACTTGGGGAGGTTGAGACAGGACAATCGCTTGAGCTCAGCAGTTTGAGACCAGCCTGGGCAACACAGAGAGACCCCATCTCTACAAAATAATACAAAAATTAGCCCGGTGCGGTGGCATGTGCCTGTAGTCCCAGCTTCCTGTGAGGCTGAGGCGGGAAGATCACTTGAGCCTGGGAGGCTAAGGCTGCAGTGAGCAGTGACCTCGCTACCGCACTCCAGCCTGGGCAACAGAATGAGACCTTGCCTCCAAAAAAAATTTTTTTAAGTAAAAAATATAAAGGAAGCCCAGGCACAATGGCTCACGCCTGTAATCCCAGCACTTTAGGAGGCCAAGGAGGGTAGATCACGAGGTCAGGAGTTAGAGACAAGCCTGACCAACTTGGTGAAACCCCATCTCTACTAAAAATCCAAAAAAAAAAAATTAGCTGGGCATGGTGACACGCACCTGTAATCTCAGCTACTCAAGAGGCTGAGGCAGGAGATTGCTTGAACCCAAGAAGCAGAGGTTACAGTGACCCGAGATTGCACCACTGCACTCCAGCCTTGGCTCAAAAAAAAAAAAAAAAAATATATATATATATATATATAAATTAGAATGTGAATAAAAAGAGACAAAAAGGCTGAGAGGAAGAGACAGCAAGCCTACCGGGGAGGAAGGCCGTGCCCACCCCAGGTTCATCCCCAGCAGCTCCTAGGCCTGCTCATCACAGCCATTTCTTTCTCTCCCGGGAACTGAATGGGCTTGACCATCCTGCATTTGTCTAACTTTGAAGCCAAGCAAGGAAGTAACATTAATATGACAAGTGAGGTCCGAACAACAGAAGGAGCTGCATTTCCATATGGTAACCATAAACCTATCCTGCCCCTGACCCCAGGAGTGGGGGATCTTCACGCCCAGGTCCTCTGTGTCTGGGTGAAGCACATTCATGGGGATCAGGTATCAGAAAGGGCTGCTTACTTATGCTGAACATCCCCTCCAAAGAGGACTACAGTTGCACACAGCTGATTCCCAAACTTGAACCAAAAAAAAAAATATATA
>NW_022437088.1:501988-503849 GCF_009761245.1 Sapajus apella | reverse complement strand
CTCCTGGGTTCAGGCAATTCTCCTGCCTCAGCCTCCTGAGTAGCTGGGATTACAGGCACGCGCCACCATGCCCAGCTAATTTTTTGTATTTTTAGTAGAGACGGGGTTTCACCATGTTGACCAGGATGGTCTCGATCTCTTGACCTCGTGATCCACCCGCCTCGGCCTCCCAAAGTGCTGGGATTACAGGCTTGAGCCACCGCGCCTGGCCGAACCAAAAAATCTTATAGAAATATGGATGTCTGCCAGGCGCAGTGGCTCACGCCTATAATCCCAGCACTTTGGGAGGCAGAGGCGGGTGGATCACCTGAGGTCAGGAGTTCAATACCAGCCTGGTCAACATGGTGAAACCCCGTCTTCACTAAAAATACACACACACAAAAAAAAAATTAGCTGGGCGTGGTGGTGCAGGCCTGTAATCCCAGCTACTTGGGAGGCTGAGGCAGGAGAAACGCTTGAACCTGGAAGACAAAGGTTGCAGTGAGCCAAGATTACATCACTGCACTCCAGCCTGGGCAACAAGAGGGAAACTCCATCAAAAAAAAAAAAAAGAAAGAAATATGGATGTCTTCAGTCCCGACCAGCCCCAGCCCTCTGTCACACACCACATTCACAGCACGTCACAGGTCACACCACGTGCCAGGCCATAACGAAGAGGACTTTGTTCCGGGGCCAGTGTCACAATACTTCAGGCAGCAATGCTGGAGTTATCCACACATGAAAGCAAACAGCCAGCCCTCTAGAACTTTCTGGAAGTTTAGAAACTTTCCCGTTCTTGTCTGCAAACCCATGTCTTTGCCATAACGTGGTTTAGGACAGACCGCAATCCCAAGATTCCCCAGATCAATTCTGAGGCTGGCGTTGCTGCTTTGGAACATCACTCTGCATCTCCATAAATCCGAGCACATGCCACTGTGTGCCTGGCACTGGCAGAGGCCTTGGGGCAGTCTCACTCACACCCACCAGGTGTCACAGGGTGGGCTTTGGGGTTCAGTCCTGCAGACTTGAGCCTGAAGTACAATACCACCGTGTGCCGGCTGGGCACCACTGACCCTCCAGGGCTCCCAAGGTGACACACCTTTCAGCCTTGGAGGTTGGTTAATACAACAGGTTGTATAAAGCTCCCACGTGTCTGGTATATTGTAGATGCTTAACAAGTCGTCATAGTTATTGTTACCAATAAGTAAAAGTATGGCCAGGTGTGGTGGCTGACGCCTGTAATCCCAGCACTTTGGGAGGCTGAGGTGGGTGGATCACCAGGTCAGGAGTTCTAGACCAGCCTGCCCAACATGGTGAAACCCCGTCTTAAAAAATAATAATAAATAAATAAGTAAAAGTGTGTGGCGGGGCGCGGTGGCTCACGCCTGTAATCACAGCCCTTTGGGAGGCCGAGGCGGGCAGATCACGAGGTCAAGAGATTGAGACCATCCTGGCCAACATGGTGAATCCCCGTCTCTACTAAAAATACAAAAATTAGCTGGGCGTGGTGGTGGGTGCCTCTAATCCCAGCTACTTGGGAGGCTGAGGCAGGAGAATCGCTTGAACCTGGGAGGCAGAGGTTGCAGTGGGCTGAGATCACGCCACCGCACTCCAGCCTGGCCACAGAGCAACACTCCGTCTCTAAATAAATAAATAAGTAAAAATGTGTTCCTTCCTGGGTGTCAGGAAAGTGTCAAAGTCACGAAAGGCTACAGGAGTTCAGAGGGTGGAGCCATCACCAAGCTGTCCTTCCTGGAAGACGTGGAACTTAGCGTAGTGCTGCCAGATAAACTGCAGAACTCCCATTTGAACTTGAATTTCAGGTAAACAATGAATTTTTTTTAGCATATGTCTCGAATATTGGATTGAACATACCTAATAC
>NW_022437088.1:469854-501888 GCF_009761245.1 Sapajus apella | reverse complement strand
TTTTTTGAGACGGAGTTTCGCTCTTGTTACCCAGGCTGGAGTGCAATGGTGCGATCTCGGCTCACCGCAACCTCTGCCTCCCGGGTTCAGGCAATTCTCTTGCCTCAGCCTCCTGAGTCGCTGGGATTACAGGCACGCGCCACCATGCCCAGCTAATTTTTTGTATTTTTAGTAGAGACGGGGTTTCACCATGTTGACCAGGATGGTCTCGATCTCTTGACCTCGTGATCCACCCGCCTCGGCCTCCCACAGTGCTGGGATTACAGGCTTGAGCCACCACGCCCGGCCGGTATCCCATATTTTCATTTGTGAAGTCAGCCTAACCTGAAGAAAGGGCGGAGTAGAGGTCGGAAGGGAACCTGCCAGGCTGAGAGGGAGAGCTGACATGCCCGTGCCCTTACATCTGCCAGGTGCTGTGCCGGGCAGTTTACAAGGGCCACAGATCCCTGTAGGGTATTTCTTACTATTTTCACTTTACAGATGAGGGAACTGAGACTCAAGACCACTGCAAGTTAGGATTTAAACCCTGGGTCTGCCTGGTCCCTAAGCACCTGTTTCTTCCCATGTACCACATCCTGAGGGCAGCAGGAAAGCAAAGCAAAAGGGCATGAATGCCCACCTTCATGTTAGAGCCCAGCACCCACTTCCCTCAGTGCTGTTTCCATACAGGCCCAGTGTTGAGCACCACGGTTCTAGAAGGCCTCTTTCTTTTCTCTTTCTTTCTGCTTCCTTCCTTCCTTTGTTCCTTCCTTTCTCTCTCTCGCTCTCTCTCTCTGTCTTTTTGAAGGAGTCTCACTCTGTTTCCCAGGCTGGAGTGCAGTGACACAATGTTGGCTCACTGCAACCTCTGCCTTCCAGGTTCAAGCAATTCTCCTGCCTCAGCCTCCCAAGTAGCTGGGATTACAGGTGCACGCCACCACGCCCAACTATTTTTTTTTTTAGACAGAGTTTTGCTCTCTTTGCCCAGGCTGGAGTGCAGTGGTGGGATTTCGGCTCACTGCAACCTACACCTTCCTGGCTGAAGCAATTCTCCTGCCTCAGCCTCCCAAGTAGCTGGGATTACAGGCATGCACCACCATACCCACCTAATTTTGCATTTTTAGTAGAGGCGGGGTTTCTCCATGTTGGTCAGGTTGGTCTCAATCTCCTGAAGTCAGGTGATTGTCTGCCTCTGCCTCCCAAAGTACTGGGATTACAGGCGTGAGCCACCGTGCCTAGCTTTCTTTTCTTTCTTTCTTTTCTCTCTCTCTCTCTCTTTCTCTCTTTCTTTCTTTGAGATGGAGTCTCACTTTCTCACCAGGCTGGAGTGCAGTGGGATGATCTTGGCTCACTGCAACCTCTGCCTCCCGGGCTCAAGAGAGTCTCCTGCCTCAGCCTCCCAAGTAGCTGGGACTACAGGCACGTGCCACTACACCTGGCTAATTTTGTATATGTTTAGTAGAGACGGGGTTTTACCGTGTTAGCCAGACTGATCTCGATCACCTGACTTCATATTCTGCCTGCCTCGGCCTCCCAAAGTGTTGGGATTACAGGCGTGAGCCACCGCGCCTGGCCTTAAAACATTTCATGCTCTGAACTTTGCATCATTTGGAGTATAGACGTAGGCTGATGCGGTGGCCCCAGCCTGTAATGTCAGCACTTTGGAAGGATCGTTTGAGCCCAGAGGTTTGAAACCAGCCTGGGAAGCATAGTGATACCATCATCTCTGCAGAAAATTTTAAAATGAGCCGGGTGTGGTGGTGCACGCCTGTCCTCCCAGCTGCTGGGGAACCTGAGGTAGGAGGATTGCTTCAGCACAGGAGGTTAAGGCTGCAGTGCGCAAAGGTCATGCCACTGCACTCCAGTCTCAGTTACAGAGCGAGACCCTGTCTAAAAACAAACAAACACCAAAATATAGAAATAATTGTGTTAAATTTAGAACTGATGGAATTAAAAATACAATTTGAAGAAAATGTGGTTTTATTTTGTTGTTATGATACGTACTATCTGCAAGGGAATCTTTTGTTTGGCAGTAGCATTTATGAGGGGTAAGAAAAATCTGTGGCAAATTCATCTTTATTATGAAATTTCCTGGCACCTGATTGATGAAGGATGGTGCCACGCTAGCCACTGGGCACTGTTTTCTGTGGTGGCTTCTGGGGCCAGGTGGAACACAAGACTGAGCATGGAAAGTGCACTTCATTCATAGGAATCATTCAAAGGCACCCCAAATGCTGCTTTGTTAAGTGGGAATGTTAACGGGGGTGAGAATCTGTAAGTCTAGCTGTTGGGTTCAGCTTTTGAAAATGAGAAACAGGCTGGGCGCAGTGGCTCACGCCTGTAATCCCAGCACTTTGGGAGGCCGAGGCGGGTGGATCACAAGGTCAAGAGATCGAGACCATCCTGGTCAACATGGTGAAACCCCATCTCTACTAAAAATACAAAAAATCAGCTGGGCATGGTGGTGCGTGCCTGTAATCCCAGCTACTCAGGAGGCTGAGGCAGGAGAATTGCCTGAACCCAGGAGGCGGAGGTTGCGGTGAGCCGAGATCGCGCCATTGCACTCCAGCCTGGGTAACGAGAGCAAAACTCCGTCTCAAAAAAAAAAAAAAAAAGGAAATGAGAAACAGTCTGGGCATGGCGGCTCACGCTGGTCAGGAGTTTGAGACCAGCCTGGCCAACATGGTGAAACCCTGTCTCTACTAAAAATAAAAAATTAGCTGGGCATGGTGCTACATGCCTGTAGTCCCAGCTACTTGAGAGGCTGAAGCAGGAGACCTGCTTGAACCCGGGAGGTGGAGGTTGCAGTGAGCCAAGATCATGCCACCGCACTCCAGCCTGGGCAACAGAGTAAGACTGCGTCTCAAAAAAAAAAAAAATAGGGAAACAAAATACTTAAGTGTAATGGCTTTTTCCAACATGCGTCCATGTCAATATGGGGTTTTTATTTTCTGCAAAGTAGTTCCCTTAAAAAAAGAAGTTTAATTCAACAAACATTAACCAAGATCCCACACTGGGCACAAAGCTGCAGGGAAGCCAACAGCCAAGACAAGTTCTGGTCCTCAAAGGACTTGTGGTGGGAAGGGACACATATTCAGCTAAATTTCAGAAGAGAAAGAACAAAGTAAACATTGTAAAAGACAAAATGTCACGGGGGCCCAGAAGAGAGAGTGATTAATTCGCTCTGTGGGGAGATGGTACGGAGCCAGGCTGGGAAGGATGAGTAGGACTTGACAGCTGGTGAAGGCATCCCAGGCAGACGGAACAGCTTAGGCAAAGGTAGAGGCCGCCATGTGCGGGGGTCTAATCATCACCACCTAATTTATCAGCCTGCATGTCGCTCTATTCTAATTATGATGTCTTGTCAAATATTAGCACACCTGCTTGCTTCAGAAGTCACAACCACATACCTGTATTATTAGCCCTGAAGGCCTTTAACTAATGATTTATAATAGAGTGGCTTTTAAAAAGATGCTAATTTCCCAGACTGAGCCACCCTCGCAGGTCCAGAGGCCCCTTCCACGCATTCCAACACTGGGAACACACACCCAGACGAAAACAGACCCCTTTTCTTGCCCCTGCGTCTTGCCGGCTCTTCGGCATCTCTGCTTCTAAATCCAGTCGTTAACGCGTCCTCCAGGCCACACATGCACGCATATTACCAACGCCCCATCCACAGTGCCAGACAGGAAACACATTTGGAGGAGTTTAAACAATTTTAAAATGTGCTTTCAAATTTTACAACTTGCTTGACTTGCCCGAGGGAGGAACCAAGCCCCTTATATAAATGTCACCACAAACTGGCTTGCTCCATATCCCACCCAGCTTGGGGACCTGGGATGTCTGGGGGGTTGTTTATTTTTATTTTATTTTTCTTTCTTTTTTATTTTACATTTCATCTGTGTCTTCTGTGGGCACTGGCTTTTTAAATCATGTTTATTTTACATGTTCTCCCGGTAGCCAGAGGAGAGGAGACACTTTCTCATTCCACAGACCAGCGGCCACACAGCCAGCCCAGGACGAAAGCATTTAGCAAGCTCTGGGATGACCTCTGAAGAAACATCTCAAGGAGAGGGTTTCCTGGCGGTGAATCAGACAGTTCCTGGACTCAGGGTGCTGTGGAGAAGAGGAAAGGCAGCAGGGGTAGGATGGACCTCTCTAGACCTGGGAGGAGTTAAACCTCAGGGCCTCAGCCCCTGGCCCAGTGCCTCATCCACAAAAAGCCCTCAGGATACCACACCAGCTTCCTCACCCACTGTCCCTCTCACTGGTTCACAAACAAGGGTCTCCAGTTAACTTTTGTTCATTGAGTTTTTCTGTGTTTTTTTTTTTTTTTTTGAGACAGAGTCTCACTATGTCACCCAGGCTGGAGTGCAGTGGTGCAATCTCAGCTCACTGCAACCTCCACCTTCCTGGTTCAAGTGATCCTCCTGCCTCAGCCTCCCAAATAGCTGGGATCACAGGCGCCCGCCACCATGCCCGGCTAATGTTTTGTATTTTTAGTAGAGACAGGATTTCACCATGTTGACCAGGATGGTCTCGATCTCTTGACCTCGTGATCCACCCGCCTCGGCCTCCCAAAGTGCTGGGATTACAGGCTTGAGCCACTGCGCCCGGTGAGAACTGACTTTCAAATGCGATGCCTGCAGGGGGCCAAGTATATTTGTCAGGAAGGCAAAATATAATCTTTATCTGGCATCTCATCACCTCAGTCATCCCAGAAGAAAAAGAACAAATCTATGGACCGGGCGTGGTGGCTCACACCTGTAATCCCAGCACTTTGGGAGGCTGAGGCGGGCAGATCATGAGGTCAGGAGTTCGAGACCAGCCTGGCCAACATGGTGAAAACCCACCTCTACTAAAAATACAAAAATTAGCAGGTCGTTGGTGGCATGCACCTGTAGTCAAGGCTACTCAGGAGGCTGAGGACAAGGCTCCCTTGAACCAGGAGGTCGAGGCTGTAGCAAGCTGTGACGGAGCCACCGCACTCCAGCCTGGGCAACAGAGTGAGACCCTATCTCAAAAAAATCAAATCAAATCAAATGAGGACAATAATACTACCTACCTCTCATGGTGCCTGTGAAGATTAAGTGGATTCATGTACACGAAGTGCTTCAAATGAGCCTGGAATGGAGAACATGTTCTATAAACATGAGCCGATGCTGTTACTATTCCCAGGGCCACTTCGCAATTAAATACAACCCCTCAGCTTGTTTCTGCAGCCAACCTGGGTTTGCCCAAGGGCCCTTCTCCAGCCCAATCTGGAATGCCCTCAGCCCATTTAAAACCAATCTCCCGGTAAGCCCAGTCTCCAAAGGACCTCCCCTAGGACATCCACCACCTCCTAGACATGGGGATTTGTGCCAGGACAGGAGTGCTTTTTTCTGAGCCCCACAGGGCCTGGTGCCTCCTCCAGGAATTTGCCACATTCCACCTGGCATTCCAGCTGTTTGTCTGCTCCTGCCTCACCTCTCTGGGTGGTTTCCGGCCTCCTCCCTACTCCCCCTTGCCCAAGCTCTGTCTCTTCAGGGCTTTTTGTACCCTCCTCCCACCTTTACTTACTCAAGTCCTACTCCTGTTTAAGACGAAGCCCAGGGTGCCCCAGACCCAACAGCGCCCGGCGCAGGCTGGTGGACTTGATGATACCAGGGCCAAGAGGAAGAAGGAGAGCAGGAGAGGGTGGGGGAGACGACAGTGGAGCCAGGGGAGGAAAAAGGACCAGGAAGGAGGGAAGAAGGGGCTCTGGGGGACGGATCTTCCCCGTTACCTTTCCCTCGCCCCTGCAGGGGCAAGGCAGTGTGGCCCACGGGATTCCTTTGGGCATGGAATGCCCTTGCTCACCCGAGAACCCTCAAAAGTCACTTCCCCCACTCATCACTCTGCCCTCGAGGACCATCAGCACTCTTGGCCACCTCATCCTGGGGTATTTACCACATACTACCATTTGTGGTGCTGGGACTCCTCCCACTTCCCTATATCCTTACTCCCAGTATCAGCCTGTTTGCCTCCTGTCTGCCTGTGCAGGGATCACGCGAGGGGAAATACACACCATGCGTGCTTCTGCACAACCCACTCCCCAAGCTTGGCACCAGGCCTGCACATCTATTGTTTCATGTGATCCCTGTAACAATTGCACAGAGGCCGGGCGCAGTGGCTCGCGCCTGTAATCCCAGCACCTTGGGAGGCTGAGGCAGGCGGATCACTTGAGGCCAGGAGACCAGCCTGGCCAACATGGTGAAACCCCATCTCTACTAAAAATGAAAAAATTAGCCAGGTGTGGTGGCACACACCTGTAATCCCAGCGACTTGAGAGGCTGAGGCAGGAGAATCACTCAAACCTGGGAGATGGATGTTGCAGTGAGCTGAGATCACGCCACTACATTCCAGCCTGGTGACAGAGTGAGACTCCATTTCAAAAAAATAAAAGTAAAAATAATAATAATAATTGCACAGAGAAGGTAGTCTTGACCTATTTTATGATGAGGAAAAGATGAGGCTCAGAGAGGTTAAGTAACTTTCCCAGGTTTCCGCAGCTGGGCCCCAGACCCACCCGCTCTCTGCATTGTCTCCCTGCTCACCCGCTGCCTAGCAGACCTGGCCTGCATCACCTAGGCAGAGCACCTGTTATACAAACAAACAAATGAGGTGGCCATTATCTGGACATCTCCCCCCTGCAGGGACAGACCAGGGTGAGTTAAGCCCGGGGAAGTGCATCTCAGAGCCTGTCCCACAGCCGTCTCAGGTTCCCTCTGAGACCATCCCATGCCCAGCCATTCCCTTTCCCTTCTCTACTGACTCCCCACATTTGCTCCCAGTAGATCCAGCACTTGGTGCCAAGGCTTTCCTTTAGCCCAGGACAGCCAGGCAAGTGGGGCATAGAAGGAATAGCAAGGGGTGGATCCAAGCCCCATCAAGTGTACCCACCTGAGTTTCTTGTTGCTGTAGTTCTTTCGAGATGGCTGGAGTGCAGTGGCGCAATCTTGGCTTACTGCAACCTCGGCCTCCTGGGTTCAAGCCAGATTCTACTGCCTCAGCTTCCCAAGTAGCTGGAACCACGGGCATGCACCACCACTCCCGACTAAATTTTGCATTTTTAGTAGTGATGGGGTTTCACTATGTTGGCCAGGCTGGTCTCAAACGCCTGACCTCAGGTGATCGGCCTACCTGGCCTCCTAAAGTGCTAGGATTACAAGTGTGAGCCACCACACCTGGCCTTCCTTTTTTTTTTTTGAGAGAGTGAGAGAGAGTCTCGCTCCGTTGCCCAGGCTGGAGTGCAGTGGTGCCAACTTGGCTTACTGTAGTCTCTACTTCCTGGGTTCCAGCAGTCCTCCCACCTTAGCCTCCCAAGTAGCTGGGGACCACAGGCATGTGCCACCATGCCCAGCTAATTTTTTGTACTTTTTGTAGTGATGGGTGGCTCACGCCTATAATCCCAGCGTTTTGGAAGGCCGAGGTGGGCAGATTACTTGAAGTCAAGAGTTTGAGAACAGCTTGGCCAACATGGTGAAACCCTGTCTCTCCTAGCGGGGCATGATGGCGTGTGCCTGTAGTCCCAGCTACTCGGGAGACTGAGGCACAAGAATCGCTTGAACCTGGGGGGCGAAGTTTGTAGTGAGTGGAGATCGTGCCACTGCACTCCAGCCTGGGCAGTAGAGTGACACTCAATCTCAAAAAAAAAAAAAAAAGATGGGGTTTCACCACATTACCCAGGCTGGTCTCAAACTCCTGGACTCAAGTTTGCTAACCTCAGCCTCCCAAAGTGCTGGGATACAGACATGAGCCGCTGTGCCTGGCCCTCCACATGAGTTCTGAATCTCATCACTTTCAGAACTTTGGTTTTCTCACTGGTCAGTGGGGATGTAATTCCTGCCCTTGCCCACCTCGCAATGTGTAGGAGTCTATAAAGAGGAAATAGCATGTGATAAAATGTACAACTGAAAACACTGGACTGTAATAAAATGTTACACAAATGTAAGGGATTCCAAGTTGGTTGTAACATGGGCATTAAACTGTAACTTCTCAAAGATATTGACCATAAAACTTACAGAGCCATGGGAAAAAAAAATCAAGAAGTGTGTGTGCTCCTGAGCCCTAACTTGTTTTTATATTTTTTATTTTTTTTTATCAGTCTCCGTAGAGACTGTCAAAAATTGCCAGTGCCGACTGTATTGCAAGTTGTCACGGCGGGGTATTGGGAAAAGTTTTCAATTAGCATTAATCACGCCTTGGATAAACCTCATTGGCTACGATACTGCCACTTCGCGAAGCTGAGCCTTACCTTCTATGGGCGATTTTTTTTTCTCTGCATTTGTATTTCTCTACATTTTCTTTTTTTTTTTTCCTTTTTCCTTTTTTTTTTTTTTTGAGACAGAGACTCACTCTTGTTGCCCAGTCTGGAGTGCAATGGCACAATCTCAGCTCACCGCAACCTCCACCTCCTGGGTTCAAGCGATTCTCCTGCCTCAGCCTCCCAAGTAGCTGGGATTACAGGAGGCATACGCCACCACGCCTAGCTAATTTTTGTATTTTTAGTAGAGACGGGGTTTCTCCATGCTGGTCAGACTGGTCCCAAACTCTCCATCTCAGGTGATCCGCCCGTCTCAGCCTCACAAAGTGCTGGGATTACGGGCATGAGCCACCGCACCTGGCCTTCTCCACATTTTCTGCACTAATCATGTTACTTAAACTTCAAGTAGCTGGTATTCTATTATTAGCAGCCAAAATCACTCCTCACTTGTATAATGTCCCAAACTGAACTCTCCATTCATCCTTCCTAGCCCTGCTCCTCCCCTGAGTTTCCTATCCATAAGGGGCACTCCTGCCTACCAAGCCATCCCAGGCTTCTCCCAGCCTCATGCCCACGGCTCAGCTCTCACACCCGTCTCTGTCCTCTGCCCCCTACCCATTTGCCGGTCTTCTGCTCCCCCATCTCCTCCAGGGGCAGGAGTTGGGGGAGCAGAGGACAGGGAGCTGAGCCGTGGGTATGAGGCTGGGAGTGCCACTGTACTCCAGCCTGGGCAACAGAGCGAGAAACCGACTCAAAAAACACAAACAAAAAAAAATTAGCTGGGCTTGATGGCGTGCGCTTGTAGTCCAATTATTTGGAAGGCTGAGGTGGGAGGAAGATCGCTTGGGGCCGGGAAGTGGGCATGAGGCTCCCCACCTGAAGGCTGAGGAGTGGCAGAGGAGGGTGAGCAGAGGGCGGAGACGGATGAGTGGCTCTTGGCCCGAGGCACTCCTGCTGCAGCTCCTGCAACTCAGGCCTAACGAGCCCTCTACCTCTGGGCTCCCTTCCCCACCTCATTCTATTCCCCACAGTGATTTTTCTGAAATAGAAATCTGATTATGTTTCCTGCTTAACCAACTATGGGCTCCAGAGCAGCATTCAAAATCCTTAGCATGGCCGCCACACACTCTGTCTCATCTTCTGCCACTCCTGCAGACATATTCTATAATTTTTTTTTAAGAGGCAAGGTCTTACTGTGTTGCCCAGGCTGCACTTTAACTCTTGCGCTCAAGTGATCATGCCTCAGCCTCCCAAGTTGTTGGGACGATGGGTGTACACCATCACACCCAGCTGTTCTCCAGAGTATTCAGTGCGAAAGCTCTCACCTCTCCACCTCTGTTCTTTGTTCCCTCCTCCCTGAATGGGGATACCTACTTATTCCCCAGAACCCATTTCAAATAGATCCTCTTCTGTGAAGCACTCCCCACCCCAGACAAACATTCCTTCCTCTATGAGTCCACAGCTTGTTACACTACTTATACCTCTATTACAGTTCTTATCGTGTATTCTAATTACACAGTTGCCAGAATTATACATTCTTTAGGACAAGGATGTATTTCAGCATCCCCAGTGCCTCCCAGTATAGTGTTTGTCTTAAATGGGTACTAAATTTCTGGTGGAAAAGGCCCCAGTATAAAGCACCTTCTGGCTGGGCACGGTGGCTCAGGCCTGTAATCCCAGCACTTTGGGAGGCCAAGGAGCGTGGATCACCCGAGGTCGGGAGTTCGAGACCAGCCTGACCAACATGGCAAAACCCCGTCTCTACTAAAAATATAAAAATTAGCCAGGTGTGGTGACACACCCCCTGTAATCCCAGCTGCTCAGGAGGCGGGGCCACAAGAATCTCTTGAATCCAGGAGGCGGGGGTTGGAGTGAGCCTAGTTCATGCCACTGCACTCCAGCCTGGCAAGAGAATGAGACCTCATCTCAAAAAAATGAACAAATAAATAAAAATAAAGCATCTTCTGCTGCTTTCTGTGCAGAAATTGAGTCCCATCCTTCTGAGCTTCTGCTCTTCTCATCTCCCTCCCACTCCCCATCCTACCCAGCTTCCTCTTCCGCAGTGGACTTCCAGGGAAAGTCTACCTTCTCCCACAGCGTCTGGTCCCTCCTGAGTGGGATGTGGAGTGGAAAATTTATAGAATATGTCTGGGGGAGTGGCAGGAGATGAGACAGAAGTGGTGTGGGGGCCATGTTGCCAAGGGCCGTAAGTGCCATGCTAAAGGATTTTGAAATTACCCTGTAGCCCTTAAGTAGAAACAGATCTTTTAGGTTATAGTCACCTCCATCCTCAATAAGATCACTGGACTAGCATCAAAAGATCTGGCTTTGGTTTGGCAATATCAAAAGTTTTTTCACACATCTGTATGCCCAAAGGTAAGCCGGTTCAGAGTAGGTGTTCCATAAGTGCTTGTTGTTAAAGTCAATTGCAGGGTTATTTCTAAGTTCTTTTTTTTTTTAAGAAGGGTTCTCACCATGTTGGTCAGGCTGGTCTTGAACTCCTGACCTCAGGTGATCTGCCCGCCTTGGCCTCCAAAGTGCTTGGATTACAGGCATGAGCCACCACGCCCGGCCTCTAAGTTCTTTTTTAGAGACTGTCTAGCTCTGTCACCCAGGCGGCAGTGTAGAAGCACAGTCATAGCTCACTGTAGCCTCAAACTCCAGATTCAAGTGATCCTCCTGCCTTAGCCTCCAGAGTAGCATGTCGTATGTATCCCGGCTAACTTCTTCTTTTTGTTTTTTTAAATTTCCTCCTCCTCGTCCTCCTTCCTGGCTAACTTCTTATTCGTATTATTTTGTGTAGAGATAGGTTCTCAAAATGTCACCCAGACTGATCTCTAATTCCTGGCCTTACAAGACCCTCTCAGTTCAGCCTTCCAATAGTCCTAAGTTCTTTTTTTTTTTTTTTTTGAGATGGGGTCTAGCTCTGTAGCCCAGGCTGGAGTGCAGTGGCACAATCTCAGCTAACTGCTGCAACCTGCCCCTCCAGCGTTCAAGCAATTCTCCTGCCTCAGCCTCCTGAGTAGCTGGGATTACAGATGCCCACCACCACGGCCAGCTAATTTTTTTCTGCATTTTTTTAGTAGAGACAGGGTTTCACTGGTGTTGGCCAGGCTGGTCTCAAATTCCTGATCTCCTGATCCCCCTGCCTCGGCCTCCCAAAGTGCTGGGATTACAAGTGTGAGCCACCATGCCTGGCCTCCAACAGTCCTAAATTCTAAGAGCCAATCAACCCAAGTGCTCAGCAACTGAGGGATGTTTGAGTGTGCATGGATATGTTTATTTCTGTCCTGCTTTCACTGCAGTGGCAAGCTCTGAAATACTCACCTAAAGAAGCATTACACTGCCTTAAAAACATTGCTTACAAAGAGTTTATAACATGGAAAATGTCTTCCGTTGTAAAGGAAAAAAAGCAGCACACAATTGAAATGAGTCATATCACGTTGTCTAAAAGCAAGCAAAGAAAATCTTCTCCCCAGCAAAGGCTGGCAGGGCAGGGAGGCCCAGGCTAACAGCAGCCAGTCGTTCTCCCCTCCCTTATGCTCCTGTTCTCTATTTCCCAACTTTGATTTTTTTTTTTTTTTTTTTTTTTTTTTTGAGACAGGGTTTCACCAAGTTGGTTAGACTGGTCTCGAACTCCTGACCTCAGGTAATCCACCTGCCTTGGCCTTCCATATTGCTGGGATTACAGGCGTGAGCCACCACGCCTGGCCCCAACTTTGATTTTTTTTAAAACAGATTCTCACTCTCTCGTCCAGGCTGGAGTGCAGTAGTGAGATCTCGGCTCACTGCAACCTCCACCTCCAAGATTCCAGTGACTCTCATGCCTCAGCCTCCGGAGCAGCTGGTGATCACAGGTGCCTGCCATTACAACCAGCTAGTTTTTGTATTTTTCGTAGAGAAGGGGTTTTACCATGTTGGCTAGGCTGGTCTCTAACTCCTGACCTCAAGTGATCCACCCACCTCGGCCTCCCAGAGCTTGGATTACAGGCATGAGCCACCACGTCCAGCCTATTTTCCAACTTCTGAAAAATGTGTGCACATTACTAATAAAGTGAAGTGTACACTTTTTGTTTCAAAATGACCTTGAGTAAGTAAGGAGGAGGTTGCTCTCAGCCCAGCTTCTGCTCCTCCCCTGCTGCCCCACCTCATTGCCCAGAGATGCCCTCTGGGGCTGAGCCAGGTTTTATTTGCCCCAGGGCCCCGAAGTCCTGGCCTTCTCCACCCTAAACCACAGGGCGCTCAACAAAGGATTTGCAATCCAGTAGCTGCACCTGCTCCCAACTAGAAATGCTGCCTTCAGGCAGCCAGGGCCTCCCCCAAGGCCTCAGAGGGTTAACTCTGCCCGCCACCAGGAATTCCCAGAAAGGACTCACGGAGGAATTTCCCAGACGTGCAGACAGACAGATAGACAGACACCTCAGGCAGCCCTCGACACTAAGCACAGATGTTTGCCTGCAGGTGATGTGCTGGTAGCCAACACAGGCACACAACTTTGCGGTGAGAGGTAGCACAGAGCAACAACAGAGAAAAGACCCACCTGGGCAGGCTGGGGCTGGCATGAGGAAGGGACTGGGAGGGGGCCCCAGAGTGGGTCAGCAGATGGAGTCTGCAGGCGCAGAAGTTCCTACTGTTGTCTCTGTCTGAATGGCACAGTGCCTGCAACTCTCCCTAGGCATAGCAGGCATGGCAGCGGCTCCAGCAGGGGTCAGGGCAGCCTGGCTGTGAGTAGCGGGGCTGCAGTCTGGGCTTGAGCTGTTAGCAAGTTTGTTGTCCTTGTGGCTTGTCAATATTCCCTACTGGCCTGGCGGCTCTCCAGGTAGTGATTTTATCTTAAACCCACCCACTCTTCCTTTCTCGGTACCCATCACAACACCCAGCTCATCACAACACTCAGCATCTAGGGCTGCTCCAGTAGGACTGATGGTTAACCCCCATATGGATAGGGGAGTGGATAGAGCAGTGATGGGATCAAGACCCGAAGTGAGAATGCTGGCGACAGCGCCAAATCAGCGAAAGAGGGCTCCAGGTCCCGTCGGTGCCCAGAATTTCCCTGCACCCTCTGCACCCGGCTTGCTCCAGACCTAGACGCAGGCGAGAGCTGACGTGGCCCCGCCAGACTGGGCCTAGCGAGCCCGAACTTGCCCGCCCCAAGCAGCTGCAGCGTGGGACCTCCTATGTTCCTGTTCAGTCCCAGTGGTCAGAGAAAGCAGGGAATCCGGCCCAAAGCTGTCTCCTCCAGGAGGCAACCGGGGCCACCCTTTCTGGAGAGCTACCAGCATCTCTCCCCTCTCTCGCCCCTCTGCTGGTTTTTCAGAGCAGTTACGTCCAGCATAAGTTAAGTTGCTTCACTGAACAGTGAGTGATCTCACTCACTCCACAGACATTTACTGACCGTCTACTATACGTCCTAGATGCCACGCCAGGCGCTGGCAACAGGATAATGAACAAAACAAAAACCCCTATCCTCGTGGAACTTTGACCCTATGGAAAGTGAGAACTGGGATGCAGTACTCTCGCCGGGGCCACGTGGGAGGTCGACACCCAGGTGGGGTTCCCCTAGGTGAGCAAAAGGCGCGTGAGGTGCCGCGCTGGGACCAGTCGGCTGGTGGACTTCGGCCTGGGCAGGAGGGGCTGGCCGCACCCCGTACTAACGCTTGGCTGGGCACGTCGCTTGGGGCAGGTGCGCGAGGCAGTGGGGGTGGCGCTGGCCGTGCGCAAAACCGGGCCGTGACCCGGCCCGGGGTTACAGGCCTTGGTGGTCTGTTAAGTATTTATCGTAAATGTAGCGAATAGGGCCTCCAGCGGCCTGAGCGCACGTGGGGGTGCAGTGGGGAGCCGGCTGGTCCCTCCCCAGCTCCAGGCTCCTCCCCCGCGGGGGTCAGCGCCAGACTTGCCGCGGCGTCCGGGCCCCGCGTAATTACAGGGGCTGTAGCCAGGCCTGGCCGTAAAAGAGGAGGATGAAACGGCCTGGGAACCCGGGAAGCTGGGCGGGAGCTGGCAGGGGCACCGGGTCCGCGGCTTCCTGCGATGCGCAGCCGCAGGGAAGAGCCAGCTAGGGATGCGCACACACACAACACCAACCCAGCGCGCACACAGCCACACAACCAAACACGGAAACCACCAAACGCACTGAGACGCACAGCATTCTGCTCTCCCGCTCCAGGCTCACTCCCGAGCCTAATCAAACACCTGCCCGCCCTTTCCACCCCAGAAGCTGACACCCGCCCGCCAAGCCCTCTCTAGACTGCAGCAGATCCCGGCCGGGAGAAGAGCCCCGAGAGGCAAATTCCAGCGGGTTTGTTTACATGGCGCGGGGGAGGGGGCCGAGCCGGGTACTGGGGCCCTACTGACTGGGAGCCCCAGCTCAGACTGGGCCAGTCCCAGCTGTGCAGCTTGAGGACTGCGCACAAACAGCCAGCCGTCCCACCCCACCCGCGCTGCACGCCGGTACGTGTCTCCCCTCCTCTTCACACGCTGTTCACAAACATTAGCATACGTATGTCAAAGAGTTTCACACGCTTCCACACACGCGGCTGTGATACTACTCACAAATGCTTTCACACTTGCGCGCCATCACACGTATTTCATGTGTGGTTACAGCTTGTCACCCTTCATGCCCAGATTCTCACCGTCCATATTCAAGAGCCCGTTCACACAGTGTAGGCGTGTGTTGTCTCACACACACACACACGCACACACACACACACACACGCACACACACACACACACAGGTCATTAGTGTCCTTTGGCGAATCTAAAACAAGAACGGATCCCTCGCGAGCCCAGGGTCCCGCGAGTGGCTCCTGCGCGCAGGCACTGATGGGATGGACAGAAGCGCCCTTAGCCCCGGCCGCACACGTTACACACTCGATCACACACAGCGTCGCACTTTATTCCCGGCATCCTGGCGATGACACAATCTCCAGAACAAAGACAACATTGACAAACCCAACAAAAACAAACAGCCGCGTGTGTGTGGGGAGGAGCAGTCGAGCGCAGAGTCCGGGAAGGGGGTGGGGGAAGAGGAGAGTGTGGGAACGCGGGCGCCCAAGCCTGGGTGTGCGAGGCTTGGAAAGGTGCTGGACACGTCGACAACCTCGCACCCTGCAAGGTCCGCGCGCCACGCAGCAAAGCCGGGTCCCGTACCCCCGCGTTCGCACACACGCACTTGCGAGTTCTCCCCTTCTCCCGCACGCGACTGCGCCCAGGGACACAGGCCCACCACCCGGACAGGCTCACAAAGCTCCACGCAGACCCACAAGTGAGTGAACACACAGCTCTGAGCAGATCTGCCGGGGGCAGAGGAGCGCGCCTCGCTCTCTACGGCACCCCGGGCCTCCTAGCCTCTCCTGCCCGCCCCTCCTCCACCTCCCCAGCCCCCAAGCCCCGGGGCAGCCGCGCGCCGGGCGGGGCGAGGGCGGGGCGGGGTGTCGGGCGGCGCCGGCCCAAAAAGGCGGAGTCGCTAGGCTAAGGGGCCAGATCTTTGAGCCCAGCGCTGATTGCGCCTCGGAGAAAGCCAGCGGGAACCCGGACCCCGAGGAGCCCCGCGTCCCCGCCCGGCCTGCCCAGGCCCCGCGCTATGGAGTTCCTCTGGGCCCCTCTCTTGGGTCTCTGCTGCAGTCTGGCCGCTGCTGATCGCCACACCGTCTTCTGGAACAGTTCAAATCCCAAGTAAGCCTCGAGTATCCCGCTGGCAGCCTGGGCGCCCGGCTGGCACTGCCCTCCCCACCGGGATAACTGTTCTGGCCAACCCCTGAGCTGAGCCTAGGGGAGATGACCGAGGTAGGAGGGACGCTGTAGATTTTCCTCCCCTCACTTCTCCCACATAACTGGGAGCACCCCACCCCGGGCCAGGAACCTGCTGGTGTCTACTTGCATAGGCTTACATCTGCCCTGCCCTTCCTTCTCTTTGACACTCTTATTACTCTGAAGTGAGGCACCCATCCTGGGCAGTTTCTACCTCGAGCATAGACCTGGCCCCTGGCAGCCAGGGCCCTTGTTCTAGGCCCCCCCACCGTGAAAGCCTCGACTCCCCTCCTTGTGTGTCCCTTGGGCATCTGCCCACACTGACAGGTACCTGGTGTGACATCAAGAGTGCTCAGAATGCTCAAGGTAACCCAGAAGTACCTCTTAGGAAAGACCTGGGCTGTAGGCATTCATATGCATTCATCCTGTATTTAAAGCAAACCTGGAAAGCCCCCGCTAGGGGTCTTTTGGGGTGGCGTGAGTGAGGCACATGCTGTGTATGGGTAGGTTGAGGGAATCACCTGTTTATGGGGCTCTCAAGTAGTAAAACTGAAGAGCTGGGGAGAGGGTGATCATGGGAAAGCTTCAGAAGGAACGGAAGGGGTTAAAGGGGTTACAGAAGGCTCTGGGCAGGAAGGAGTTAATTTCTCCTGGGCAGGTTTAGGGCTGTGAGGCAAATGGTACTGGGAGGAAGACTGTCGGCCCCTTTGTTCTTGCCCTTGAGTTTTCTGAAGTTATGGGAACAATATTTGTGGGAATACTGGAGACGGTGGGGGGGGACGGGGGAGGAGGACTGGGTAGCTTGGGACCACAAAAGCCACCCACCAGCTTAGCACCCTCAGCCCTATCGAGCCTGCGCCCCACTCCCCTTGAGAAATATGTTGTGCCAGCTTCCTCTGACCCCTGTGGCATCGCCTGGTGAGGCAGTCTGTTGTCTGTAGCTTGTTGGGATGGGGGAGAGAACAGCCAGCTGCCAACCCCAGAGGGCAATGCCCTCCTGCCTGTGGGCACCGGGGAGGCCCAGCCAGCCCTCCATCACCCGCTGCCTGCTGTCTGCGCTCTGCCTCCTAGACCCGATACATCTCACCCTAGTATGGCAGAGAGCAAAGTCCCTGTTTATGCCCATGCCAGGTGTTGACTGAAGGAGGAGGAGGGGACAGGAAGCCATGAGTAGGGAGGGGGGGACCCTGGCCTTTTCCGTTCCCAAGCTCCCAGGTTTCCTCTCTTTCAGGAAGAAGCCTTTTCCTTACCCACCTCCCCGCCTTCCCTGACGCCGGTGCCCCCCTTTCCCACATAGGGAGCAACATCAGATGAAGGCTAAGTAGAGCAGACTGTACCCCCAGGAGAGGGGGCTGGTGGGTGACCCTCTGGCCACACGCGCGCGCGCACACACACACACACACACACACACACTATCATACCCAGGACTAAAGAGACGCCAGTCCAGAGTAGAGTCCCCAGGCAGCCAGGCTGAGCCCAGCGTGGGGCAAATATGAGGCTACAATGAACTGGGTAGGTGTGAGACTGGCATGGGTGACTCAGGCCAGTGGGCATCAGCCCTGGGATCTCCGGGCCTCAGGCGGGGCAGCATGCTGAGAAAGGCGCCTCCCTCATGCTGGAGGGCAGGCCCCTCATTCCAACCTGCCAGCTCCCTTTGTCCAGAGGACAGTGTTGGGGGCAAGTGGGTGCCGTGCCCTCCTGGGGTCCTGGGGGCTGTCCACATTTGACAAGGTAAATTTTCACAGGTTCTCATGAGTGGTGGGGCGGGTAGCAGAGGTGGATGAGGAATGAGTCAGTGCCCGTCACGGGAATGAGGGAAAGACGCCAGGCCCAGAGCTGAAATACCTGTTCCGAAATGGCTTCTATGTTTATCTCTCCAGAGAGGAATTTTAAAAGCCTCTCTCTGCTCCTCTCTCTCTTTTCCCCGGGGTGGGGGAGGGGCCTGGTAAGCCCAGTTTGGACGCTGGCATGCTGCTGCAAAGCCTGGCCTCTCAGGGGTCATGCTGACTGGGCAGTGGGTGCCCACCTCAGAGTCCCCTCCGCCTGATGCCTTCCTCGCCCTCCCCTCGGTGGACAGGGCTTTCGCTTCGAAGCAAGTTGGCACTAACTCTGCTGAGTCTCTAGCTGGCAGTGCCTGGGGGAATTAGAGAAACTGGCCAGCTTGGGGGGGTGGGGAGAAGCACTTTTCCCCCTACTGGGACCCCACCCAGGCTGGAGCCAGGTGTCTGGAGCTGGTGGGGAGGGGCTGGTGGGCAGTCAGGCTGGAGCCGGCGGGCCGGGGGAATGAACTAGGAGGGAGCTGGCTCCACCTTGGAGGAGGGGAGGCAAGAGGCCGTCTGAAGCCCAGAGCTCCAGCATTTCATCTGGAGGGAGGTGGAACTGTGGCTTTTGGAGATAAAGGGACAGGGGTGTTTTGGGGTGCACTGAGAAGGGGAAAGGAGACCAGTGCATAGCTTTGAGTATCTAGAAAGGGAGATTTGAGGGGGCTGATTGAATGGATGAGAGTGATTTAACTTAAAGGATTAGGGGCTTGGTATTCATGAAGGGTTAAGGATGGTAAGAAAAAAAAAGAAAAAAAAAAGGACTAGGGGCATTACCCGTGGGCCGGGGTACACAAGCTTCACTTTTGAGGAAAAGTGAAGCTGGGAAGTGTGAGATCTACTCGGGGGGTCCGGGAAACATGAGAGGAGTAAGGAGAGTAAAGACACAGACGTGCTGGGGGCTCGGGGCTAGCATGGCAAAGAGAAGGGGTTCCCTGGATCCTGACTGCAGAAGGGACTGGTAGGGTCTCAGGTTGAGGTCCAAGAGCATTTAAAAGGAGCAAGTGGTAGAACAGATTTGGGGAATATGTATGGGTAGAAGAGAATGATAAGTGAGCTACAGAAACAGGTAGAAGTAAATATCAGGGTAAATATCGTGGGGGTTATGGAAAATGCTTTGGTACCTGAGAGCTACTGAGCAGATGCTATTCGAAGGATCAACAGGAGACAGCGATGGTACAGGGCGGGGGTGGTGGGGGAGGAATGTTTAGAGATGGCAGAGAGAAACGTAAGGCATCAAGATAAGTACATATTACGAGTTGAGACTTCGGAAAAGTCTCCTGGGCCCAGTGTGAAAGGTGAGAGGTCATGTAAACAAACATTCGGAGGCCCAAGGATCTGGCTTGGCTTCTGAATGACCACCGGCTTCTTCCCCTGCATGTGTCCCCAGGTTCCGGAATGAGGACTACACCATACACGTGCAGCTAAATGACTACGTGGACATCATTTGTCCCCACTACGAGGATCACTCTGTAGCAGATGCTGCCATGGAGCGCTACATCCTGTACCTGGTGGAGCGTGAGGAGTACCAGCTGTGCCAGCCCCACTCCAAGGACCAGGTCCGCTGGCAGTGCAACCGGCCCAATGCCAAGCATGGCCCAGAGAAGCTGTCTGAGAAGTTCCAGCGCTTCACACCTTTCACCCTGGGCAAGGAGTTCAAAGAAGGACACAGCTACTACTACATCTGTGAGTGCCCATGAGGGGACAATGTTTGTGTTCTTTCTGCCACCACACACACACTTGGGTACATGCTTGGTGCAGAGTCCAGCAGCAGAGGACCATTTCAATTCTATTGAAATAGAATTCCAATCCTGAATTCTATTTTCATTCATCCACATCACAAATGTGAGCGTCTACTGTGTGCTGGGCACTCTGCTTGGCACGTGGGCACAGAGATAAATAGAACACTACAGAGCCCCTGTCCTCAAGGAAGCTGGAAAGAAACACACATAGGTTAACAGACCCTTAAAGCAGTGTACTACAGTAGACATGAACACAGGGGCCTTGGGAAAATGACCTGGGCATCTGCCAGGCTATGGGGCTCAGAAAAGGCTCAGTGGGAAAGATGATCCTAGAGCTTAGGACAAGCAGAGGAGCTGGCCAGGCATGAAGGCACACGTACAAAGGAAGCATGACATCTTCAGGGAACTTCCTATGGTTCAGCCTGGCTGAAGTGGGAGGGACACAGGAAGTGAGAAGAGGTGAACAGGACAGACCATGGGGGGCCTAAAAGGTGATAAGGAGTTTGGACGTTAACCTGAGGGCTCTCATCACTGATGGGTCTTGTTTTATTTTTTGTGACAGAGTTTCCCTCTTGTCCAGGCTGGAGTACAATGGTGGGATCTCTGCTCACTGCAACTTCCGCCTCCCGGATTCAAGCGATTCTCCTGCCTCAGCCTCCCAAGTAGCCGGGATTACAGGCACTCGCCACCATGTCCAGCTAATTTTGTATTTTTAGTAGAGACGGGATTTCACCATCTTGGTCAGGCTGGTCTCAAACTCCTGACCTCAAGTGATCCACCCACCTCGGCATCCCAAAGTGCTAGGATTACAAGTGTGAGCCACCACACCCAGCCTGATGGATTTTAAAAGTTATGAGATCACCCATCACTTTGGGAAGCCAAGGTCTCCTGAGGTTCAAGACCAGCCTGGCCAACGTGGCAAAACCTTGACTCTACTAAAAAAACAGAAATATTAGCTGGGCGTGGTGGCGCACACCTGTAATCCCAGCTATTCAAGAGGCTGAGGCAGGAGGATCACTTGAACACAGGAGGTGTGAGGTCGCAGTGAGCCGAGATCACGCCACTACATTCCAGCCTGAGTGACAGAGCGAGACTCTGTCTCAAAAAAAAAAAAAAGTTATGAGATGGGCTTTGTATAAAATGGATCTAGGACTCTTGTCAGTGGGGCCTAGGCAGGAATAGTGTTGTTTTGTTTTGTTGTGAGACAGAGTCTCACTCTGTCACCCAGGCTGGAGTGCAGTGGTGTGATCTCGGCTCATTGCAACCTCCGCCTCCCAGGTTCAAGCCATTCTTCTGCCTCAGCCTCCCAATTAGCTGGAACACACCGCCATACCTGGCTAATTTTTGTACTTTTAGTAGAAACGGGATTTCACCATATTGGCTAGGCTGGTCTTGAACTCCTGACTTCATGCTGTGTGTCTGTCCTGATTTCTACAACTGGAGTTTTTTCATACGATGTTCTTTGTATCAAAATAAAGCAATGTGTTTTTTTCCCACATTGGCCTCCTAAAGTGCTGGGATTTCAGGTGTAAGCCACCGTACCCAGCCTAGGAGTAGTATTAAATGGCCCAGGCAAGAGGAACATATGGTGAAGCCCTCACGCTTCAGACTCGAAGGAGTGAAGGATGAAATGTGGGGCGGGGACAGTGTCTATGTTCTTATGTCACCACTGCCAAACCTGACGGTTGTTTCCAAAGAATGGCAGATTGGGCTGAACTATAGGCAGGAAGTTAGCAAAAACTAAGGAGGGTAAGAATCAAGGTTAGAGGAAAGAGTAAAATGAAAATGAGTAGGGATCTGAGAAAGCAGGGTGAGGGGCATTTGGACTTATATTTTCTTCCAGCAAAGGTTTCTTCCTTAACCCCCTGTGGGCTTATCTTGCAGCCAAACCCATCCACCAGCAGGAAGACCGCTGCTTGAGGCTGAAGGTGACTGTCAATGGCAAAATCAGTGAGTGTCAGGGCCCTGTGGGCCTCCTTCCTCCATCTCTATGCTGGGTGCAGTCTAGTGAACTGGGATGGTATAGAAGTCTTGCAGCCTAGCCACTCAAACTCACAGCCCTCTGCCTCTTTGATACAGTACCTGATCTATTACCACTCTTGTCTTTCAGCTCACAGTCCTGAAGCCCATGACAATCCACAGGAGAAGAAACTTGCAGCAGGTAGGTAGCTGGAGCAAATTGGGCCTGGGGCACAGGAAGAGGTCTGCTTGAAGAGGTTGGGTACAGGAAGTGGCTCCTTTACCAGGCAGAGGCTGAGGGAACCCTGTTGGGCTGAGGGCCAGTGTAAATCCTGGGGCCATTCACATTGGGGGCCTTTGCCCTCTTGCCTTGCAGATGACCCAGAGGTGCGGGTTCTACATAGTATCGGTCACAGTGCTGCCCCACGCCTCTTCCCACTTGCCTGGACTGTGCTGCTCCTGCCACTTCTGCTGCTGCAAACCCCATGATGAAGGTGTATGCCACACGTGGCCTTAAGGATTGGAACTGGGCTGAAGAGAGGGACAGGCACTCCAAACCTGTCCTGGGGCCACTTTGAAAGCCCCCAGCCCTGGGAACCACTCCCACCACATGCACAAGCTGTCACCCAGCAGCCTCAAAACGGGTCAGTATTAAGGGTTTCAACTGGAAGGAGGTCGACCAGCCCGGCACTGCCATCCCCACCTTCACCTCGGATGGAGAAAGAAGTGGAGACTGTCCTTTCCCACCATTCCTGCCTTTAAGCCAAAGAAACAAGCTGTGCAGACATGGTCCCCTGAGGCACAGTGGGAGCTGAGCTGGAAGGGGCCACATGGATGGGCAAAGCTTGGCAAAGATGCCCCCTCCAGGAGAGAGTCAGGATGCCCAGATTAACTGACTGAAGGAAAAGCAAGAAACAGTTTCCTGCTTGGGAGCCAGGTACAGGAGAGGCAGCATGCTTGGGCTGACCCAGCATCTCCCAGCCAAGACCTCATCTGTGGAGCAGCCACAGAGAGGTTTGTAGCCAGGTACTGCATTCTCTCTCATCCTGGGGCAGCACTCCCCAGAGCTGTGCCAGCAGGGGGGCTGTGCCAACCTGTTCTTAGAGTGTAGCTGTAAGGGCAGTGCCCATGTGTACAGTCTGCCTAGAGTGTAGCCTAAAGGGCAGGGCCCACATGTACAGTATCTGTATATAAGTTGCTGTGTGTCTGTCCTGATTTCTACAACTGGAGTTTTTTTATACAATGTTCTTTGTCTCAAAATAAAGCAATGTGTTTTTTCCGGACATGCTTTTCTGCCACTCCATATTAAAGCTTATGACCATTGAGTCCCTGCTAAGTACTAGGCTCTGTGCTACAACAGTAGCAACTGGGTTTGAAATTCTTTCTCCGAAGAATGCATGCCCCTCACCAGGCTAAAAGGGTGGGGTGTTTCCTCCTCTGAGGGTTGTCCAAGACCAGAGTGCTCCTGACAGCAGTCTCTCGAGTTCTCAGCTGCACTCCACTCTGGAAGTTCTTCCTGTCCAACCTCTACCCGACTCCCACCCCCTCACCCCCCTCACCGCAGGGCTTTGGCATGCCACGGTTCAGGTACTCATGCTGTTTGTATGAGTCAGGGAAGCTGGGAACGCCAGCTGAGGCATGCGGCCCCGCCTCACAGCCACACCAGCAGAGACGGGTGGGAGGCTGGGAGGGAAAGTTGCCAGCAGCAAGTGGGTTGGACCGGGGGCTCAGTGATAGAGGCGTCAGTGGATTGGCCACGTCATATAAAATTGACCTGACCTTGTAGCCCGAGAGGAAGGGCAAAAGAGGAAGGCTTGGTGATTCTCGGCAATGTCTGTTATTTTGAGAAAAGGCTTCGGCAACAAACTTCAGAAAAAAACCTCCCAAACCCTGGGCAACTGGGGTTCTGATGTGGAGCTCTGGATGGAAAGCGTGCTGAAGTCTGGTAGAATCTAGCAAGCTTTTGTTTGCAGGTCCACCGCCGAAGGCGCACAGGCCTGTAGGAACACGAGCGTTGAGACGGGTCTAGATGATCCAAGGGGTAGGCACAGTGTGAGGAGCGGCAGGTATCGGGGACACATCCGCGGAGCCCTAGGAACGGCACCGACCGGGACCTGGAAGAGGGCTGGACCAGGGCACTGGGCAGGCGCTCGGAGGGGCAGAGCGCGAGTTCCGGTTCGGTGGCGGAGGGGGCGGGGCTTAGCGCAGTTTCCGGAGGGACGGCCCGAGCGCGCGGGGGCGGAGCCGAGGGCGCGGGGCGGGGCTCCAGCGCCGCAGGTCTAGGTCGCGGTAGGTCCCGGCCACCGCAGGCTGGCGGCCGGCGCTTGGCGCGGGATCCGACTCTGGTCGTGATGGAGGCGGGCGGCTTGCTCGACTCGTTCATTTACGGAGCATGCGTGGTCTTCACTCTCGGCATGTTCTCCGCCGGCCTGTGAGAGCGCGGCGGGACTGGGCTGGGGAGGACTAGAAAGTCAGGAAGGGAGAGAGGGCAGAGACGTGGCCACAGCACCTGGCTCGTCTGGAACCCGGGATCAAAGTGGGATCGGGTCGAGGGGACCAGGGTACAAGGGCGAGGCTGGTCACTAGGCCTGAGGGAGAAGGCAGGATAGCTGGGGGGGCGGGGGGGGGGGGGGGCTGCGGTGGTCCGGGAAGGATGACAGGCATTGGGCATCCCCACCAAACACTTTGCTTCTCCCTTCTCACCCTTCACCCCTCCCTTCGGGGCCCCATTACAGCTCAGACCTCAGGCACATGCGAATGACCCGGAGTGTGGACAACGTCCAGTTCCTGCCCTTTCTCACCACGGAAGTCAAGTGAGGGAGCGACGGCTGCGGCGGTGGGAAAGGCTATCAGAGGGAGGTGGGGGCGGGGTAGGAGCATGAGTGAAAGAGCCCCTTTGGGTCCTCCTCTCACAGTGACCTCTTTGAGCCATGTCCCTCTCCACCCTGCAGCAACCTGGGCTGGCTGAGTTATGGGGCCTTGAAGGGAGACGGAATCCTCATCGTCGTCAATGCAGTGGGCGCCGCACTTCAGACACTGTATATCTTGGCGTATCTGCATTACTGCCCTCGGAAGGTAGAGGCCCCACCTTGGACCCACCTCTCTGCTGCACGCTCTGCCTTGCTGGCAGAGTAAACACTGCTTCCTAGAAGACTAACAGCTGGCACTGCCACTCTTTCCAGGAAGGCCCCTCCAGCCTTGCAGGTCTCCTTCCTCTGTGAAGCCAGCCTTCTGAGATGCACACATTGTCCCCATTTAGGCAAGGCTGGTAGCTGTATCTAGCCTGAGATGCTTATGCTGCCAGCAAGCTAGGGGGAAAGGGCTTTTGTCTCTGATATTTTTTTTCAGAGCCAGGGCCTGTGGGTGAGAATGAGATGATTAGCTCTGCTTCCCTGCTCAATCGCACAAGCATTTATGAAGTTCCTACTGTGTGTGCCAAGCACACAGAAAGAAACACATCTTTCCCTGCCCTAGAAGTCTCCGGAATTGTGGGTGTATAAGACTTTCCTATCAAGTTGCTGGCGGGAAAGATGCTGTGACAGTGCAGTGCTGGAGGCCTAAACAGTTTGGCTTCCCCATTGGAGCATGGGAAAAGGCAGGATGAATTAATTCTAGCAGGGAAGTCCGAGTGCACATCTGGAAGTAAGGCTACTTTCTCCCCTGCAGCGTGTTGTGCTCCTTCAGACTGCAACCCTGCTAGGGGTCCTTCTCCTGGGTTATGGCTACTTTTGGCTCCTGGTACCCGACCCTGAGGGCCGGCTCCAGCAGCTGGGCCTCTTCTGCAGTGTCTTCACCATCAGCATGTACCTCTCACCCCTGGCTGACTTGGTGAGTGGGGGTGTCCAAGGAGGTAGAAGAGGTAAGAGTCAGGCTCTTATAGCCAAATACTATGCCTTACAGTCCAGAGGAAGGGGAGATCCAAACCCTGCAAGGAGACAAGGCTGTAGAGGTGGGCAAGTGGGAGGCAGGAAAGATGGTGACAGATCAAGGAGGGTGTCTGACCTTTTTCCAGAGAAAATTCTTAGGCAAGTGAAAGCTTTACTATGTGCTTGGCCCAGGAGAGTCTTTCATTCTTTCCCACAGGCTAAGGTCATTCAGACTAAATCAACCCAGTGTCTCTCCTACCCACTCACCATTGCTACCCTTCTCACCTCTGCCTCCTGGTGCCTCTATGGGTTTCAGCTCAGAGATCCCTACATCATGGTAAGCAGAAAAAGGGATGGGGGCCGGGCGCGGTGGCTCAAGCCTGTAATCCCAGCACTTTGGGAGGCCGAGGCGGGTGGATCACGAGGTCAAGAGATCGAGACCATCCTGGGCAACACGGTGAAACCCCGTCTCTACTAAAAATACAAAAAATTAGCTGGGCATGGTGGCGCGTGCCTGTAATCCCAGCTACTCAGGAGGCTGAGGCAGGAGAATTGCCTGAACCCAGGAGGCGGAGGTTGCGGTGAGCCGAGATCGCGCCATTGCACTCCAGCCTGGGTAACTACTGTCTTGCTCCTGAGGGTACTTCCAGAAAAGCCAGAAGCGGATAAAGCTGGTGATGATTCCTGGAAAACTGGCTCCTCTCCTCATAGCAGTTCTTGTGATTTCAGGTGTCCAACTTTCCAGGAATCATCACCAGCTTTATCCGCTTCTGGCTTTTCTGGAAGTACCCTCAGGAGCAAGACAGGAACTATCGGCTCCTGCAAACCTGAGGCTGCTCACCTGACCCCTGGGCACCTAAGTGCCAACCTGAACCAAAGAGAGCTCCTTGTTTCAGCTGGGCCTGCTGTCCAGCTTCCCAGGTGCAATGGGTTGTGGGAACAAGAGATGACTTTGAGGATAAAGGGACCAAAGAAAGAGCTTTACTTAGACGATTGGTTGGGGCCTAGGAGATGAAATCACTTTTATTTTTTAGAGAGATTATTTTTTTTAATTTTGGAGGTTGGGGTGATATGTTTAGAATATGCCTTAAAATAAAGTGTTCCCCACCCCTGCCTATGATGGTTCATTCTCTACTCATGATTCTAAACCGGCCTGGTTTGGTGACAGGTGGATCCAGTTATTCTCAGGTTGGTAGGGTAGGCTCAGAAAAGGTATCTCAAAGAACCAAAAGGTTGGAAAGACCCAGGAAGGACTTAGAAAGAACAAAAGTTAGATGTTATAAAGAATGGAAGCCTTCAAGAAAGTACTTCTGGCTGGATAAGGTGGCTTATGTCTGTAATCACAGCACTTTAGGAGGCCCTGGTGGGAGGATCACTTGAGCCCAGGAGTTCAGGAAGAGCCTAAGCAACACAGCGAGACCATGTCTGTACGACAAATTAAACATTAGCCTGGTAGCACATGCCTGTAGTCCCAGCTACTCTGGAGGCTGAGGTAGGAGGTTTGTTTGAGCCCAGGAAGGGGGGGCTGCAGTTGATTGCATCACTGCCCTCCAGCCTGGGCAACAGAGTGAGATCCTGTCTCAGAAAAAAAAAAAAAAAAAAAAGCAAAAGTACTTCCTACAGGGTTAAAAGGACCAGGACAGTGAAATGTAATTTCCATCCTGAGATATCTTCAGAAGGAGTCTTTACCTCCTTGGGAGCAAAAATGGGAACACCAGCAAGATGCAAAGATAAAGGCTGAGATGGCCTCAGGAAGGTGGTTCTTTCACATTCACTTCTCGACCGTTAGAACACAGAATCCCCAATATCCATTTTCCATACTCAAACTAAAAGAAGTTAGAAAATAAACTGGCGCTTTAATGGGGAATGGGAGGAAGGGCTGTCCGGGCAGGAATCGGGTTAGGCTGTCAGAAGCGCAGCCCCCTGCGGGCTAAGTCGGCTCGGGCTTCCTGTATCTGGCTCTGCAGCTCGCGTGCAGCATCCTCGCAGTCATGAAAAGTGGCCACACGATAGCCCACAGTGCCCAAGGCATAGCAGCCAGCGGACACCAGCAAGTAGGCGGGCAGTGGCCACAGGACTTCCTGGCAGGACAAAGGCAGCTCCAGGCCCAAGGCTCCCGTGGTCAGGGCCGCCCAGGTGGAGCCCAGGATCGCCAGTCCCCAAAGCCACTGCGCTAATTTCGTCATGGTCACTGCGAGAAAAGAAAGCAAAGCTCCCCTGAGGAACAGAAAGGAAAAGCGCACCAAATTCACCCGACGCCCGCCCACCAGAGGGAGCATTTAAACCAGCCCTAGCCAGAGGGGAATCACCGATCCCAGCGGTTCTAACTTGAGCATCCGCAAAAGGTGGAAGGGTTCCTTCCATCTTGCTAACCCCTCTACATCTGAGACCCATTCCCCAGCTCTCGCCCTCTCCATTCAGTCTTCAATCCACACTTACTTACCTCTTGGCCCCGCGTCTCCCCTTCCCCGGCGGCCCGGATGTCTGCGTCCGGAAGTCCTCCCTGGCCCACGTTCTGCTTCCGCGCAGCCTTCTGGGAGTTGTAGTTCACATGGCAGCGCCCGGCGTACTCTTGGCCACCGCCTCAGTCTAGGCGGGGTCCAGCAGGCTGTGCTCCGCAAACGGCGAGCTGCGAGAGCTCTCGGCGATGCTTCCCCACCTTGGGCTACGCTCTAAGCTGGCGTGGGGCTTGTTAAATGTTGCAAACCATGGGAATATAATACAGTTCCCCTTAAACTCAATTCTCCAGCACTGAAATCTTCATTCACCTGTTCATTCATTCGAACATTCTTTTTTTTCTTTCCGTTCTTGACAGGATCTCTCTATAGTGCCTAGGCTAGACAGAGCTTTTTTTTTTTTTTTTTTGAGATAGAGTCTGGCTCTGTTGCTCAGGCTGGAGTGCAGTGGGGCGATCTCAGCTCACTGCAACCTCGGTAGCTGGGATAACAGGCACGCGCCACCACACCCGGCTAATTTTTGTATTTTTAGTGGAGACGAGGATTTCGCTATGTTGGCCAGGATGGTCTCGAACTCCTGACCTCAAGTGATCTGCCCACCTCAGCCTCCCAAAGTGTTGGATTACAGGCGTGAGTCACTGCACCCAGCCAGAACATTTCTTGATTACCATGATAGACTGTAGAGATATAGAAATGTCAAGAGATTCAACCCCTCCTTGGGTGGAGGAAGAAAGCAGGAGTCAGGGAAGCAGTTGCATTGACAACTAACCACGAAGCCTTGAGATTATTGTTAGAACAGAGGTAGTCATATTTTTACAAGGACAACCACCAATATAACATGGAGCCAGAGGAAGAAGGGCTCCAGGAGGCTGTGGGAAAAGGAAGGAAGGAAGGAAGGAGAAAGAGAGAAAGAAAGAAAGGGAAAGAAAGAACCGGAAAAATTACCCGAAGTGGTGGAGCTATTAGGGTATCTGGCTGAAGAAATTTCTAAGCAGCAAAGAATTCAAGAGGTGACTTGGGTTCTGTTAAAGGCATTCAATTTTTTTTTTTTTTTTTTGAGACGGAGTTTCACTCACGTTACCCAGGCTGGAGTGCAATGGCGCGATCTCGGCTCACCGCAACCTCCGCCTCCTGGGTTCAGTCAATTCTCCTGCCTCAGCCTCCTGAGTAGCTGGGATTACAGGCACGCACCACCATGCCCAGCTAATGTTTTGTATTTTTAGTAGAGATGGGGTTTCACCGTGTTGACCAGGATAGTCTCGATCTCTTGACCTCGTGATCTACCCGCCTCGGCCTCCCAAAGTGCTGGGATTACAGGCTTGAGCCACCGCGCCCGGCCAAAGGCATTCAATTTTTATAAGGAAAGCGGAGAATAAAAGTTTGGAAAATTCACAGCCTGACTATGCAATAGAAAAGAAAAACCCATTTTCTGGGGAAAAATTTGAGCCAGCTGCAGAAATTTGCGTAAGTAGTAAGGAGCCTAATGCTAATCCCCAAGACCATGGGGAAAATGTCTCCAAGCCAGGTCAGAGACTCAGGCAGCCCCTCCCATCATAGTCCCAGAGGCCCAGGAGAAAAAAGTGGTTTCATGGGCCTGGCCCAGGGTCCCCATGCTGTGTGCAACCTAGAGACTTGGTGCCCTGTGTCCCAGACACTCCAGCTGTGGCTGAAAGGGGCCAACATACAGCTCAGGCTGTGGCTTCAGAGGGTGGAAGCCCCAGATCTCGGCAGTTTCCATGTGGTATGAGCCTGTGGGTGCACAGAAGTCAAGAACCTGAGGTTTAGGAACCTCCACCTGCATTTCAGAAGACGTATGGAAACGCCTAGATGCCCAGACAAAAGTTTGTTGCAGGGGCGGGGCCCTCATGGAAAGCCTCTGCTAGGGCAGTACAGAAAGGAAATGTGGGGTCAAAACCCCCAAACATAGTCCCTACTGGGGCACTGCCTACTGGAGCTGTGAGAAGAGGGCCACCGTCCTCCAGACCCCAGAGTGGTAGATCCACTGACAGCTTGCACTGTGCACCTGGAAACGCTACAGACACTCGGTGCCAGCCCGTGAAGGCAGCCAGGAAGGAGACTGTACCCTGCAAAGCCACAGGGGCAGAGCTGCCCAAGACTATGGGAACCTAACTCTTGCATCAGCATGACCTGGATGTGAGACCTGGAGTCAAAGGACAGCATTTTGGAGCTTTAAAATTTGACTGCCCCACTGGATTTCGGACTTACATGGGCCCTGTAACCCCTTTGTTTTGACCAATTTCTCCCATTTGGAATGGCTGCATTTACCCAACACCTATACCCCCATTATATCTAGGATTTTTATTTTACAGGCTTATAGGCGGAAGGGACTTGCCTTGTCTCAGATGAGACTTCGGACTGGATTTTTGGGTTAATGCAAAATCAGTTAAGACTTTTAGGGACTGTTGAGAAGGCATGATTGGTGTTGAAATAAAAGGATATGAGATTTGGAGGGGCCAGGGACGGAATGATACGGTTTGGCTGTGTCCCCACCCAAATCTCAACTTGAGTATCTCCCAGAATTCCCACATGTGGTGGGAGGGACCCAGAAGGAGTTAACTGAACCATGGGCGCCAGTCTTTCCTGTGCTTTTCTCATACTAGTGAATAAGTCTCACAAGATCTGATGGGTTTATCAGGGGTTTCTGCTTTTGCTTCTCATTTTTCTATTTTTCTCTCACCACCACCATGTAAGAAGTGCCTTTTGCCTCCCACCATGATTCTGAGGCCTCCCCCCTATGTGGAACTGTAAGTCCAATTAAACCTCTTTTTGTTCCCAGTTTCATGTATGTCCTTATCAGCAACATGAACATGAGCTACTACAACAGGATACGGGAAAGACTTGACTTTAATATTTATATTTTAAAATGTATTTACTTACTTATTTGGAGATGAAGTCTCACTATGTAGCCCAGGCTGGACTCAAACTCCTGGGCTCAAGTGATCCTCCTGCCTCAGCCTCCCAAGTAGCTGATACTATAGGCTAGCTAAAATTTAAATGAAGCAGTGTTTTGATAGGTTCAAAGTAAGCATAACTTTAAGTGAAGGGATCAAGAAGAAGTCTGAGCTGAGGGTCCACTTGGAAATTACAAAGTTAAAATAAATGTAGAATGTAGTGTCCAAAACCCCACTATCTAGGCTGGGAACAGTGGCTCATGCCTGTAATCCCAACACTTTGGGAGGCCAAGGTGGGAGGGATGGCTTCAACCGAGGTACTGGAGACCATCCTGGTCAACATAGTGAGACCCTGTCTGTATTTAAAACAAAACAAGGGCCGGGCACAGTGGCTCATGCCTGTAATCCCAGCACTTTGGAAGGCCGAGGCAGGTGGATCACCTGAGGTCAGGAGTTCAAGACCAGCCTGGCCAACATGAGGAAACCCCGTCTCTACAAAAAACAAAAACGAAAACAAAAGACCTTCAGACAAAAGCTTCAGACATTGTCTGAAGCTTTGCACTCGGGTTGGAAACGGAGGCTACTTTTCTGTTGAAGTAATCCATGTGGCTCAGAGCTTCTGGCAGGAGTATGATATTCCATTCTCACTGGCTGATTTCAAATAGCAAAGTTTGTGACTATGATTTTAGAAAATGAGGTTTTTCAGCCTTATGTCCTTGATGTTAATTAACAAAAGCAGTTTTTACAGATTCACAGTCTTACTACAAACACAAATGGCTCAGCTGTGAAGAAAATTTTCACAGCCGTAATAATGTAAACACTAAGTATTGATTTAACTAAACATTGGAGCTGGGCACAGTGGAGTTGCGATCTCAGAACTTTGGGAGGCCAAGGCAGGAGGGTTGCTTGAAGAAATGTAGAGGTAAGTATCAGAAGTAGCTGAGAAACTTGAGCCTGGTTGTATATGCAGGTTGTATACTTAAGGGTTACAAAAGAGAAGCAGGGAATCGTTATTTTTCATCAAAAGCCTTGTTCTTTTTTTTCTTCTTCTTCTTTTATCTATTTTTGAGACAAGGTCTTGCTCTGTTGCCCAGGCTGGAGTACAGTGGTACAATCATGGCTTACTGAAGCCTCAACCTCCTGGACTCAAGCCATCCTCCTGCCTCAGACTCCAGAGTAGCCGGGACTACAGAAGTGGGCTACCACGCCCAGCCAGAGTGTGTGTGTGTGTGTGTGTGTGTGTGTGTGTGTGTGTGTGTGTGTG
>NW_022437088.1:465628-469844 GCF_009761245.1 Sapajus apella | reverse complement strand
TGTGTGTGTGTGTGTGTGTGTGTGTGTGTGTGTGTGTGTGTGTGTGTTTGTGTCTAGATGCTATACTGAGGGTCCACAGGATCTCCCTATGTTGCTTAGGCTGGTCTTGAAATCCTGGGCTCAAGCGATCTGCCTCAGCCCCCACAAAGTGCTGCTATCACAGTCATGAGCCACCGCGCCCACCGAAGTTACAGCTTCCAGAATTTGTCTAGCGGGTTTTCCAATTTTCACCTGAAAATGCCCCCAATGCCCCAAAAAAGCTTCGTTGAACTAGTTGGTTTTTAAAGCTATACAAATTCCTTTGTTAAAGTAAAAATTAAAACAAATAAAAACTGGTTTTTTTTGAGCTAGAGTTTCACTCTTGTCATCCAGGCTGGAGTGCAGTGGCACGCTCTCGGCTCACTGCGACCTCTGCCTCCCCGGTTCAAGTGACTCTCCTGCCTCAGCCTCCTGAGTACCTGGGAATTACAGGCACCTGCCACCATGCCCAGCTCATTTTTGTATTTTTAGTGGAGATGGGGTTTCACCATGTTGGCCAGGCTGGTCTCAAACTCCTGACCTCAGGTGATCCACCCACCTCGGCCTCCCAAAGTGCTGGGATTACAGAAGTGAGCCACCGCCCTGGCCAAAAACATTTTTTATAACTTGCTATACGCCAGGCGCAGTGGCTCACGCCTGTAATCCTGGCACTTTGGGAGGCCGAGGTGGGTGGATCACCTGAGGTCAGGAGTTCAAGACCAGCCTGGCCATCATGGTGAAACCCCATCTTAAAAAAAAAAAAAACTTGATTGCCGGGCGCGGTGGCTCACGCCTGTAATCCCAGCACTTTGGGAGGCAGAGGCGGGTGGATCACGAGGTCAAGAGATCGAGACCACCTGGTCAACATGGTGAAACCCCGTCTCTACTAAAAATACAAAAAATTAGCTGGGCATGGTGGCGCATACCTGTAGTCCCAGCTACTCGGGAGGCTGAGGCAGGAGAATTGCCTGAACCCAGGAGGTGGAGGTTGCGGTGAGCCGAGATCGCACCATTGCACTCCAGCCTGGGTAACATTAGTGAAACTCCGTCTCAAAAAACAAAACAAAACAAAACAAAAAACAAAAAACTTGCTATACAAACTTCAAAGCCCTACCCCCATCCCCATTTCCAACCCAAATCTGTCAGGTTGCTCAATCAAGGCCTCAGTGGTCACAGTGACTCTCAAATATTGGCACACTACAGGGGCTGGACACCATCGCTGCAGATCCAGATGCAGAAAGTCTATTTTATTTACACACAGTAGACTTGGCCCTGAAAGACTACCACTCCCCAGGACTTTTTTGGGTGTAAGATAATGAGGAGGGGCTTGGACTAGCACATACAAGGATAAATAATAAATTATAAAGGTTTTTGTCGGTGGCTCACGCCTATAATCCCAGCACTTTGGGAGGCCGAGGCGGGTGGATCACGAGGTCAAGAGATCGAGACCATCCTGGTCAACATGGTGAAACCCCGTCTTTACTAAAAATACAAAAAATTAGCTGGGCATGATGGTGCATGCCTGTAATCCCAGCTACTGGGGAGGCTGAGGCAGGAGAATTGCTTGAACCCAGGAGGCGGAGGAACATGTCATCAGGACCTCCTGAGGCTGTGTCATGGTAAAGAAATAAAATAAATGACACTGAAAAAAAAAAAGAAATAAATAATTTTTTTAAATTCGGGCTTTTGCTGAACAGGGTGGCTCGTACATGTAATCCCAGCATTTTGGGAGGCCAAGGCAGGAGGATCACGTGAGGCCAGGAGTTTGAGAGCAGACTGGGCAACATAGTGAGACCTGATCTCTATAAAAAAAAAAATTTAAAATTTTAGCTGGGCATGGTAGAGCATGCCTGTAGTTCTAGCTACTCCAGCCGGGCGCGGTGGCTCAAGCCTGTAATCCCAGCACTTTGGGAGGCCGAGGCGGGTGGATCACGAGGTCAAGAGAGCGAGACCATCCTGGTCAACACGGTGAAACCCCATCTCTACTAAAAATACAAAAAATTAGCTGGACATGGTGGTGTGTGCCTGTAATCCCAGCTACTCAGGAGGCTGAGGCAGGAGAATTGCCTGAACCCAGGGAGTGGAGGTTGCGGTGAGCCGAGATTGCGCCATTGCACTCCAGCCTGGGTAACAAGAGTGAAACTCCGTCCGAAAAAAAGAAAAAAAGTTCTAGCTACTCCAGCGCCTGAGGCAGGAGGATTGCTTGAGCCCAGTCAAGCAATTTGGGAGAAAAATTCCAAATCTAAGAGCCTCCGTACTGAAGATAAAAGATATCCAAAGTTAAACAGACCACAGAGGAGGAAGGGACTCTCTGGAGGAAAGACTTCACAGAGGCCCAGAGGCCTGAGGAGATACTGGAAAGAGTCGTGTAGGTGAGGGAGGGGACATGTAAGGCCGAGAGAACAGCTCGAATGAGAGGCCTGAGGTTCGTGGTGAGCAATCTTTCCGGCTGTGTCTGAGACAAAGAATGTTTCATGGGGGGAGTGGCAGGGATGAGGTTGGAAAGTTGGCCAGGGTCAAGTGATTAAAGACCCCTTAAAAGTATCTGTGGGCCGGGAGAGGTGGCTTATGCCTGTAACTCCAGCACTTTGGGAGGCCGAGGCGGGCAGATCGCTTGAGTTCAGGAGTTCAAGACCAGCCTGGCCAACATGGCAAAACCCCATCTCTACTAAAACTACAAAAATTAGCCAGGCACAGTGGCACATGCCTGTAATCCCAACTACCCAGGAGACTGAGGCATGAGAATCACTTGAACCTGGGAGGTGGAGGCTGCAGTGAGCTGAGATTGCACCACTGCACTCAGGCCTGGGTGACAGAGCAAGCCTCTCTCTCAAATAAATAAATAAAAGAATTTGTGTTAGGCACTTCACCTATAAAGATACACATAGACTGGCCGGGCGCGGTGGCTCAACCCTGTAATCCCAGCACTTTGGGAGGCCGAGGCGGGTGGATCACGAGGTCAAGAGATCGAGACCATCCTGGTCAACATGGTGAAACCCCGCCTCTACTAAAAATACAAAACATTAGCTGGGCATGGTGGTGCGTGCCTGTAATCCCAGCTACTCAGGAGGCTGAGGGAGGAGAATTGCCTGAACCCAGGAGGCGGAGGTTGCGGTGAGCCGAGATCGTGCCATTGCACTCCAGCCTGGGTAACATGAGTGAAACTCCATCCCCAGAGAGTCCCTTCCACCAAAAAAAAAAGAAGATACACATAGACTGAAAATAAAGGGATGGAAAAAGATATTCTATGCCAATGGAAACTAAAACAGAGCAGGAGTAGCTATACTTATAAATTTCAAGACAAAATAAATTTCAAGATAAAAACGGTAAGAAGAGACAAAGACATTAGATAATGATAAAGGGGTCAATTCAGCAAGAGACTATAATAATTGTAAATATATATACACCCAACATGGGAGCATCCAGATATACAAAGCAAAATTTTTTTTTGAAATGGAGTTTCACTCTTGTTGCCCAGGCTGGAGTGCAATGGCGCAATCTTGGCTCACCGCAACCTCCACCTGGGTTCAAGCGATTCTCCTGCCTCAGCCTCCTGCGTAGCTGGGGTTACAGGCATGTGCCACCACTCCTGGCTAATTTTTTATATTTTTAGTAGAGATGGGGTTTCTCCATATTGGTCAGGCTGGTCTCGAACTCCTGACCTCAGGGGATCCACCTGCCTCAGCCTCCCAAAGTGCTGAGATTACAGGCATGAGCCACCGCACCCAGCCATAAAGTAAATATTATTAGAGCTAAAGAATAGAAGAGAAGAGGTGCAAACGATCCCCATACCAACCACAGCCTGCGTGCCGCTGCATCCCGCACCCAGTACCTAAGTCCCTCCGCTGTCACTGCCACCAAGCCCAAGGGAAAGGCTAAAGGAGGTAAAGCCAAGGCGAACGACGAGCCACAGAGAAGATCCACGAGGTTGTCTGCTAAACCTGCTCCTCCAAAGCCAGAACCCAAGCCTAAAAAGTCCCCTGCAAAGAAGGGAGAGAAGGTACCAAAGGGAGAAAGAGAGAAGCTGCAGCCGGCAGGGAGGGGAAAACCCAGCAGAAAATGGAGAGGCCAAAACAGAGCAGGCACAGAAAGTGAAAGGTGCTGGAGATGCCAAGTGAAGTGTGTGCGTTTTTCATAACTGTGTACTTCTGGTGAATGTACGCTTCGAAATACTATTTTTTTTTTTTTTTTTTTTTTT
>NW_022437088.1:453198-465528 GCF_009761245.1 Sapajus apella | reverse complement strand
CAATGGCGCGATCTCGGCTCACCGCAACCTCCGCCTCCTGGGTTCAGTCAATTCTCCTGCCTCAGCCTCCTGAGTAGCTGGGACTACAGGCACGCGCCACCATGCCCAGCTAATTTTTTGTATTTTTAGTAAAGATGGGGTTTCACCATGTTGACCAGGATGGTCTCGATCTCTTGACCTCGTGATCCACCCGCCTCGGCCTCCCAAAGTGCTGGGATTACAGGCTTGAGCCACCGCGCCCGGCCGAAATACTATTTTTTATCAAGTTTTATACAAATGCAGAATTTTGTTTTACTTTTTTTTTTTTTAAAAGCTATGTTGTTAGCACACAGAACACTTCATTGTTGTTTTTGGGAAAAGAATGTCTCTGAAGCTGGAGTGATGTGGGGAAAACACCTTTCCCTTCTAGTTTTGAGAGACTTCCTCTTGGCTTCCAGGAGGAGGGGTTCTCTGACTTTGACACACATGGCCACCTTGGCACAAAAGCCTTGTGGTATGGAAAAACAAATTTGTTTTTATGTTCTCTTCTCCCTTTCCACCGTTCAGTGTAGACTTAACTCCCTTAAGCCCAGACACCTGTTGGGACCTGACCCCCAGTCATTCGTGCCAATGTGTCAGGATTCTGGACTTTCCAGTGATGCCACTGAGATGGCACCTGTCAAAAGAGAAGTGGTACCGGGCGCAGTGTCTCAAGCCTGTAATCCCAGCAATCTGGGAGGCCCGAGGTGGGCAGATCACCTGAGGTCAAGAGTTTGAGACCAGCCTGGCAAATATGGTGAAACCCTGTCTCTACTAAAAATATAAAAAATTAGCTGGGTGTGGTGGTGGGTGCCTGTAATCCCAGCTACTTGGGAGGCTGAGGCAAGAGAATCGCTTGAACCTGGGAGGCAGAGGTTGCAGTGAGGCGAGATTACACCACTACACTCCGGCCTGGGAATGACAGAGTGAAACTCTGTCTCAAAAAAAAAAAAAAGCAGTGGTTGTGCTGTTTCTAGATTGTCGATCTTCAGATAAATTCTGCCATTTTCTTCTCTTTTTTTTTTTTTTAAAAGATGGGGTTTCACCATGATGGCCAGGCTGGTCTTGAACTCCTGACCTCAGGTGATCCACCCACCTCAGCCTCCCAAAGTGAGGATTACAGGCGTGAGCCACCACGCCCAGCTAATTCTGCCATTTTCATTTCACTTCCTGAAAGTCACGGTCGGCTTGTGAAAGTTGTTAAACAACTGACTAAATGTGAAATGTCAACCTTTGCTCTAAACTTTCCCTGTTCAGAGCATCAGATGAAGACTTCCTTGGGTTTTTTAGCGGCTTTCTGATTTTTGTTAGTCCATTGAAGAAGGGAGTTTGAAAGCTGTATACTGTTAATGACTATCTGCCCATGTCCTGCCTGAAATACCATGATTGTTTATGCAAAGTATCTTTAATAAAGCCGGATACAAACAAAATTTAAAAAAAAAAAGAAGAAGAAGAAAAATTAAAGCTGGTTACAGTTTGACTTGAAAAAAAAAAAAAAAAAGAATAAACAGCTGGAGACTTCAACACCCCACTTTTATCATTGGACAAAACTCCCAGAGAGAAAATTAACAAAGAAACATCGGACTTAATCTGCACTACAGAACAAATAGACCTAATAGATATTTACAGAACATTTCATCCAGTGGCTACAGAACACACATTATGCTCCTCAGCATATGAATCATTCTCAAGGATAGACCATATGTTACCCCACAAAACAAGTCTTAAAACATTCAGTTCGAAAAAATGGAAATAATATCAAACATCGTCTCTGACCACAGTGGAATAAAACTAAAAATGAATCACAAGAGGAATTTTGGAAACTTTTCAAATACATGGAAATGAAACAATATGCTCCTGAATGACCAGTAAGTCAATGAAGAAATTAAGAAGGAAATTGAAAAATTTCTTGAAACAAATGGTAATGGAAACATAACACGCTAAAACCTGTGGGATAGAGCGAAAGCAGTGCTAAGTGGGAAGTTTGTAGCTGTAAGTGCCTACATCAAAAAAGAGGAAACGCAGCCTGGGCAACATGGCAAAACTTACCTCTACAAAGATGCAAAAATCACCCAGACAGTGGTGCGCACCTGTAGTCTCAGTTACTTGGGAGGCTGAGATGGGAGGATCACTTGACCCTGGAAGGTTGAGACTGCTGTTGGCCATGATTCTCGACCAGCCTGGATGGCCATGCACTCCAGCCTGGATGACAGAGCAAGACCCTGTCTCAACACACACAAAAAAAAACAACAAGAAGAGGAAGAAGAAGGAGAAGGAGGAGGAGGAGGAGGAAAAACAGCCAAATAACCTATTGATGCATATTAAAGAACTTGAAGAGAAAGACCAAATTGAACCCAAATTTAGGAGAAGAAAATAAATACTAAGGATCAGATTAGAAGTAAATGAATCTGGGCCGGGCACGGTGGCTCAAGCCTGTAATCCCAGCACTTAGGGAGACCGAGGCAAGTAAATGAATCTGAAACGAGGAAAACACCACCCTGGCCAACATGGTGGAACCCCATCTCTACTAAAAATACAAAAAATAGCTGGGCGTGGTGGCATGCACCTGTAACCCCAACTACTCGGGAGGCTGAGGCAAGAGAATCACTTGAACCCATGAAGCATGGTTTGCAGTGATCCAAGATCGCACCACTGCACTCCACCCTGGGCAGCAGAGCAAGACTCCGTTTAAAAAAATAATAATAAAAATATAGGCTGGGCGTGGTGGCTCATGCCTGTAATCCCAGCACCTTAGGAGGCCAAGGTGGGAAGATCCCCTGAGGTCAGGAGTTCGAGACCAGGCTGACCAACATGGAGAAACCCCATCTCTACTAAAAATACAAAATTATCTGGTCATGGTGGCACATGCCTGTAATCCCAGCTACTCAGGAGGCTGAGGCAGGAGAATTGCTTGAACCCGGGAGGCAGAGGTTGCGGTGAGCTGAGATCACGCCATTGCACTCCAGCCTGGGCAACAAAAGCAAAACTCTTTCTCAAAAAATAAATAAACAAATAAATATAAAAATAAAAGTATAAAATAAAAACGATCAGGTGGGGTGTGGTGGCTCATGCTTGTAATTCCAGCACTTTGGGAGATCCAGTAGGGCAGATCTCCTGAGGTCTCAGCTACTTCAGATGCCGAGAAAGAAAATCACTTGAACCGGGAAGGCAGAGGTTGCAGTGAGCGGAGATCACGCAACTGCACTCCAGCCTGGGCAACAGAGTGATACTCCATCTCAATAAATAAACAAATAAAACAAAAAAGATCAACCAACAAAAAGTTGGTTTTTTAAGAGGATAAAAAAATTGACAAATATTTAGCCAGACTAAGAAAAAGACCCGAATAAATAAAATCAGAGATTAAAAAGGAGACATTGCATCTAATACTGCAGAAATTCAAAGGCTCATTAGTAGTTACTATGAGCCCCTAATGCCAATAAATTGCAAAATCCAGAAGAAATGGATAAATTCCTAGATATATATAACCTACCAGGATTGAACCATGAAGAAATCCAAAACCCAACAGAGCAATAACAAGTGATGAGATCAAAGCTGTAATAAAGTCTTCCAGTAGGCTGGGTATGGTGGCTCATGCCAGTAATCCCAGCACTTTAGGAGACCAATGTGGGAGGATCGCTAGAGCCAGGAGTTGGGGACCAACCTAGGTAACATAGAGAGACCCTGTCTCTATTTTCTTTTAAAAAGCCAGGCATGGTGGCTTACACCTGTAATCCCAACACTCTGGCAGGCTGAGGTGGGCAGATCACTTGAGGTCAGGAGCTCCAGAGCAGCCTGGCCAACATGGTGAAACCCTGCCTCTACTAAAAATACAAAAATTAGCCAGGCGTGTTGGTGCACGCCTGTAATCCCAGCTACTCGGGAGACTGAGGCAAGAGAATCACTTGAACCCGGGAGGTGGAGGTTGCAGTGAGCAGAGATCGTGCCACTGCATTCCAGCCTGGGCGACACAGTGAGAGTCTATCGCAAAATAAAAAGAAAAAAAGGAGGAAGGAAGGAGAGAAGAAAGGAAGGAAGGAAGGAAGGAAGGAAGGAAGGAAGGAAGGAAGGAAGGAAGGAAGGAAGGAAGGAAGGAAGGAAAAAGAGAAAGAAGGCAGGCCAGGGGCACTGTCTCACACCTGTAATCCCAGCACTTTTGGAGACCGAGGCAGATGGATCACTTGAGGTCAGGAGTTAGAGACCAGCCTGGCCAACAGCCTGAAACCTTGTCTCTACTAAAAATACAGAAATTAGCCAGGCGTGGTGGCCGACACCTGTAATCCCAGCTACTCAGGAGGCCAAGGCAGGAGAATCGCCTGAACCCAGGAGGCAGAGATTGCAGTGAGCTGAGATCGTACCATTGCACTCCAGCCTGGAGGACAAGAGAGAGACTTTGTATGAAAAAAAATAATAATAAATTAGCTGGGTGTGGTGGCATGCACCTGTAGTCTCATCTACTTGGGAGGCTGATGCAGGAGAACCACTTGAACCCGGGAGGCCGAGGTTGCAGTGAGCCGAGATCACACAACTGCCCCCCAGCCTGGGCGACAGAGTGAAACTCTGTCTCAAAAAAAAAAAAAAAATTTACCCAGGCTTGGTGGCACACACCTATAGTCCCAGCTACTTGGGAGGCTGAGGCAGGAGAATCACTTGAACCTGGGAGGTGAAGGTTGCAGTGAGCCAAGATTGCACCACTGCACTCCAGCCTGGGTGACAGAGAGAGACTCTGTTTCAAAACTAAATAAATAAATAATTTTTTTTTTTGAGACGGAGTTACGCTCTTATTACCCACGCTGGAGTGCAGTGGCACGATCTAGGCTCACCGCAACCTCCGCCTCCTGGGTTCAAGCAATTCTCCTGCCTCAGCCTCCCAAGTAGCTGGGACTACAGGCGCGCGCCACCATGCCCAGCTAATTTTTGTATTTTTAGTAGAGACCAGGTTTCACCATGTTGACCAGGATGGTCTCGATCTCTTGACCTCGTGATCCACCCGCCTCGGCCTCCCAAAGTGCTGGGATTATAGGCGTGAGCTGCTGCGCCCAGTCAATAAAAATTTTTAAAAATACAAAAACTAAAAAATTGGCCAGGTGTGGTAGCCCACACCTGCAATCCCAGCTACTCAGGAGGTTGAGGCAGAAGAATTGCTCAAACCCAGAGATGGAGGTTGCAGTGAGCTGAAATCATGCAACTGCACTCCAGCCTGGGCAACAGAGTGAGACTCTGTCTCAAAAAGCAAAAAAAAATTAAAGAGGAACTAATATCAAAATATAGAGGAGGAGGGAATACTTCCAAATTCATTGTATGAGGCCAGTATTACTGATACCAAAACCTGACAAAGACACACGAAGAAAAGAAAACCACAGACCAATATCTCTCATAAATATTGATGCAAACATTCTTAGCAAAATACCAGCAAACCAAATTCAATAATACATTGCAAAGATCATTCATCATGACCAGGTGGGATTTATCCCGGGGATGCAAGGATGGTTCAACATACGTAAATCAATCAATATGAGGTATCATGTCAACAGAATGAAGGACAAAGACCATATGATCGTTTCAACTGATGCTAAGAAAATGCTTGATAAAGTTCAACATCCCTTCATGATAAAAGCCCTCAAAAAATGAATAGAGACGGAACATACATCAACATATTAAATGCCATATATGGCAGACTCATAGCTAGTAAAATACTGACTGCAGAGAAACTGAAAGCCTTTCCTCTTTTATCTAGAACATAACAAGGATGCCCAACTTCACCATCGTTATTCAGTCTGAGACTCTGTCTCTACCAAAAATGCAAAAATTAGCCAGGTGTGGTGGTGCATGCCTGTAGTCCCAGCTACTCAGGAGGCTGAGGCAGGAGTATAGTACTGAAAGTTTTAGCTAGAGCAATCAGACAAGAGAAAGAAATAAAGAGCATCCAAGCTAGAAAGGAAGAGTCAAATGATCCTTGTTTGCAGGTTATGGGATTTTTTTTTTTTTTTTTTTTTTAAACAGAGTCTTGCTGTGTCAGCCAGGCTGGAGTGCAGGGGTGCAATCTCAGCTAACTGCAACCTCTGCCTCCCAGGTTCAAGCGATTTTCCTGCTTCCACCTCCCAAGTAGCTGGGACTACAGGCGCCCACCACCACGCCTGGTTAATTTTTTTTGTATTTTTAGTAGACATGGGGTTTCCCCATGTTGGCCAGGCTGGTCTTGAACTCCTGACCTCGTGATCCGCCGGCCTCAGTCTCCCAAAGTGCTGGGATTACAGGCATGAGCCACCACACCCAGCATGATATGATGTTATATTTGGAAAAACCTAGACTTCACGAAAAAATGATTAAAACTGATAAGTTCACTAAAATTGTAGGAAACAAAGTCAACATGCAAAACTCAGTAGCATTTCTCTATGCCAACAGTTAACAGTCTGAAAGAGAAATCAAGAAAGTAATCCTATTCACAATAGCCATGAATAAAATTAAATACCTCGGAATTAACTTAGCCAAAGAGGTGAAAGATCGTTACAATGAAAACTATAAAACGCTGATGAGGCCGGGAGCTGGTGCTCATGCCTGTAATGCCAGCACTCTGGGAGGCCAAGGTGGGAGAATTGCTGGAGCTCAGGAGTTCAAGACCAGCCTGGGCAACATAGTGAGACCTCCATCTCTACAAAAATAAATCAATAAGAAAGAAAGGTGGGGCATGGTGGCTCATGCCTGTAATCCCAGCACTTTGGGAGGTGGAGGTTGGATCACCGGAGGCCAGGAGTTTGAGACCAGCCTGGCCAACATGTTGAGACCCTGTCTCTACTATAAATGAAAAAATTAGCCGAGCATGGTGGTGGTACGCACCTGTATTCCCAGCTACTCGGGAGGCTGAGGCAGGAGAATCGCTTGAACCCAGGAGGCGGAGGTTGCAGTGAGCCGAGATCGTGCCAGTGCACTACAACCTGAGCTGTGTATGAGACTCTGTCTCAAAAAAAAAATTGATTAAAGACTTAAATCTAAGACCTCAAACAATGAAACTGCTACAAGAAGACATTAAGGAAACTCCAGGACCTTGGTCTGGGCAAAAATTTATTGAGTAATATACCACAGGAACAGGCAACTGAAGCAAAAATGGACAAATGGGATCACATCAAGTTAAAATGCACAACAAAGGAAATAACAACAAAGTGAAGAGACAGCCCAAAGAATGGGAGAAAATATTTGCAAACTACCCATCTGATAAGGGATTACTAACCAGAATATATAAAGAGCTTAAACCACTCTTCAGGAAAAAAATCTAATAATCTGATTTTAAAATGGGCACATGATTTGAATAGACATTTCTCAAAAGAAAACATACAAATGACAAACAGACATATGGAAAGGTGCTCAACAGCATTGATCATCGAGAAATGCAAATCAGGCCGGGCGTGGTGGCTCACACCTGTAATCTCAGCACTTTGGGAGACCGAAGCCGGTGGATAAACTGAGGTCAGGAGTTCAAGACCAGCCTGGCCAACATGGTGAAACCCTGTCTTTCAAAAAAAATTAATAAACAAAAAAATAAATAATTAAAAAAAAACTTTTAAAAGAGAAATGCAAATCAAAACTACAATGGGATGTCATCTCGCCCCAGTTAAAATGGCTTATATCCAAAGGACAAGTAGTAACAAATGCTGGCAAGGATGTGGAGAAAAGGGAATCCTCCTACGCTGTTGGTGGGAATGTAGATTAGTACAAACACTATGGAGAACGGTTTACAGATGCCTCAAAGAAACTAAAAATAGCACTACCCTGTGATCCAGCAATCCCACTGCTGGGTATATACCCCAAAGAGAAAGGAAATCAATAGATCAAAGAAATATCTGCACTCCCATGTTCATTACGCCACTGTTCACAATAGTCAAGTGTTGGAAGCAACCTAAGTGTCCATCAGCAGATGAATGGATAAAAACATGTGGCACATATACACAATGGAGTACTATTCAGCTATAAAAAGGAATTAAATTCTGTCATCATTTGCAACAACATGGATGGAACTGGAGGGCATTACGTTAAGTGAAATAAGCCAGGTACAGAAAGACAAATATCACATGTTCTCACTTATTTCTGCATTCTAAAAATCAAAATAGTCCAGGCACGGCGGCTCACGCCTATAATCCTGGCACTTTGGGAGGCCGAGACAAGTGGATCACCTGAGGTCAGGGGTTCAAGACCAGCCTGGCCAATATGCTGAAACCCTGTCTCTACTAAAAATACAAAAAAATTGGATGGGTACAGTGGCTCATGCCTGTAATTCTTTTTTTTTTTCTTCTTCTTTCTTTCTAAAGAAGAACACGCCTGTAATTCTAACACTTTGGGAAGCCGAGGCAGATGGATCACCTGAGATCAGGAGTTCGAGACCAGCCTGACCAACATGGAGAAACCTCATCTCTACTAAAAATACAAAACTAGTCTGGTGTGGTAGCACATGCCTGTTATCCCAGCTACTCAGGAGGCTGAGGCAGGAGAATCGCTTGAACCCGGAAGGTGGAGATTGCAGTGAGCCAAGATCGCGCCATTACACTCCAGCCTGGGCAACAAGAGCAAAACTCTGTCTCAAAAAAAACAACAAAAAAAAAATTAGCTGGGCATGGTGGCAGGCGCCTGTAATCCCAGCTACTTTGGGAGGCTGAGGCAGGAGAATTGCTTGAACCCAGGAGGTGGAGGTTGCAGTGAACCTATATCACACCATTACAATACAGGCTGGGCCACAAGAGCAAAATTGTCTCAAAGTAAAAAAAAAAAAAAAAAAACAGACCGAGAGTGGGTGGTGGCTCATGCCTGTAATCCCATCCCAGCACTTTGGGAGGCCGAGACGAGTGGATCACCTGAGGTCAGGAGTTCAAGACCAGCCTGGCCAACATGGTGAAACCCTGTCTTTATATTAAAAAAAAAAAAGATGGTTGTTGTCATCACAAAGGGAAGAAATAACATTTGTCAAATGCCTAGTATGTCAAGTGCAATTCTAGGCTCTTCTGTACTGTTATTTAATTAAAATCCACATTACCGCCAGGCGCGGTGGCTCACGCCTGTAATCCCAGCACTTTGGGAGGCCGAGGCGGGTGGATCACGAGGTCAAGAGAGCGAGACCATCCTGGCCAACATGGTAAAACCCCGTCTCTACTAAAACAACAAAAAATTAGCTGGGCGTGGTGGCGCGTGCCTGTAATCCCAGCTACTCAGGAGGCTGAGGCAGGAGAATTGCCTGAACCCAGGAGGCGGAGGTTGCGGTGAGCCAAGATCGCGCCATTGCACTCCAGCGTGGGTAACAAGAGCGAAAAACTCCGTCTCAAAAAAAAAAAAAAAAAAATCCACATTACCACACATTGAGGTAGATATTATCCCCATGTTTTTTTGTTTTTTTGGTTTTTCTTGTCCACGTGACTTAACTCCTTGCAGAATCCCCATGTTGCAGTTAAAGAACTCAATGTGCGGAGAGATCACTCACCTTGCCCAAGGACCCTCACCTGGTAAGTGTCAGGGCCAAAACTAGAAATGAAGTCTGTCTGATTTCAAGAATTAGGCTCCTTCCCCCATGGGCTGGAAGCTAAAAACAGAAAGGAGAAGTTTCACTGAGGCATCACCCCTAGTACTCTCATACACACACATACACATACCTTGGTTTCAGTAATTCCCTTGAAAAATCCTGAGCCCCATGTAACTCTTTCTGTTTGTTTCTTTTGAGATGGAGTCTCCCTCTGCCGCCCAGGCTGGAGTAAATGGCGCAATCTCGGCTCACTGCAACCACCACCTCCCAGGTTCAAGCGATTCTCCTGCCTCAGTCTCCCGAATACCTAAGATTACAGGTATGCGCCACCACTCCCAGCTAATTTTTGTATTTTTAGTAGAGATGGGGTTTCACCATGTTGGTCAGGCTGGTCTCAAACTCCTCACCTCAGGTGATTCACCCTCCTCGGCCTCCCAAAGTGCTGGGACTGTAGGCATGAACCACCGTGCCTGGCCCCCATGGTAGCTCTTAACCCTGAAAAGGCAATGTGGAAGGGTTTATTTCTGTAGGATCTGGGCCTCTATGGACAGAAATCCTGCCCTCCAGTTCGCCCTGACAATGCAGCCTTCTCTTAAAATGGATAGGGTAACATTTGCTGGCTTTTCTCTCCCAGCTTACATGATATAAGAGGAGTTCTCGGCCGGGCGCGGTGGCTCAAGCCTGTAATCCCAGCACTTTGGGAGGCCGAGGCGGGTGGATCACGAGGTCAAGAGATCAAGACCATCCTGGTCAACATGGTGAAACCCCGTCTCTACTAAAAATACAAAAAATTAGCTGGGCATGGTGGCGCGTGCCTGTAGTCCCAGCTGCTCAGGAGGCTGAGGCAGGAGAATTGCCTGAACCCAGGAGGCGGAGGTTGCGGTGAGCCGAGATCGCGCCATTGCACTCCAGCCTGGGTAACAAGAGCGAAACTCCGTCTCAAAAAAAAAAAAAAGAGGAGTTCTCAGTTGGGTTTGGTGGCTCACACCTGTAAACCCAGCACTTTGGGAGGCCAAGGTGGACGGAGCACCTGAGGTCAGAAATTCGAGACCAGCCTGACCAACATGGTGAAACCCTGACTCTACTAAAATACAAAAATTAGCTGGCTGTGGTGGTACATGCCTGTAATCCCAGCTACTGGGGAGGCTGAGGCAGGAGAATTGCTTGAACCTGGGAGGTAGAGGTTGCAGTGAGCTGAGACTGCACCACTGCACTCCAGTCTGGGTGACAGAGGGAGACTTTGTCTCAAAAAAAAAAAAAAAAAGACAGGAGTTCTCAGAAAGGCTTCTTCACAGGCCATGAGGGCAGTTTGGCTCAGACCTTATTGCCACATAAGGCCTCAAATTTAGAATTCTGATGTTATCTCCAAATGTGGTTACAGTCACGCTGTTACTCTGATAGAACAAAAAGTAAGAACTTACCATAAAATTGATTTAACCTTTATTATGGAATTTTCAAATATATACAAAAGGAAGGCCGAGTTCAGTGGCTTACACCTGTAATCCCAGCACTTTGGGAAGCTGAGGCAGGAGAATAGCTATACACACACATACACACACACACACACACACACACACACACACACACACACATGCACACAAGTCAAAGAATAGTACAATGAATCTGGTATGCCCATTATCACAATAATTTTATTTATCCTTCAACATTTTTTTTTTTTTTTTTGAGACGGAGTTTCGCTCTTGTTACCCAGGCTGGAGTGCAATGGCGCGATCTCGGCTCACCGCAACCTCCGCCTCCTGGGTTCGGGCAATTCTCCTGCCTCAGCCTCCTGAGTAGCTGGGATTACAGGCACGCACCACCATGCCCAGCTAATTTTTTGTATTTTTAGTAGAGACGGGGTTTCACCATGTTGACCAGGATGGTCTCGATCTCTTGACCTTGTGATCCACCCGCCTCGGCCTCCCAAAGTGCTGGGATTACAGGCTTGAGCCACCGTGCCCGGCCTTATCCTTCAACTTTTTTAACAATTTTTTTTTTTTTTGTAAAGATGGGGTTTCACCATGTTGGTCAGGCTGGTCTTGAACTCCCGACCTCAGGTGATCCGCCTGCCTTGCCCTCCAAAGTGCTTGGATTGCAGGCGTGAGCCACCACACCCAGCCAACAACTTTTTTTTTGAGACAGAGTCTTGCTCTGTTACCAGGCTGGAGTGATGCCTCCTGGGTTCAAGCGATTCTCCTGCCTCAGCCTCCAGAGTAGCTGGGACTACAGGTGCCTGCCACCACACCTGGCTAATTTTTGTATTTTTAGTGGAGACAGGGTTTCACCATGTTGGCCAGGATGGTCTCGATTTCTTGACCTTGTGATCCACCTGCCTCGGCCTCCCAAAGTGCTGGGATTATAGGCGTGAGCAACTGCGCCCGGCCTTCTTCAACTTTTAAGTTCAGGGGTACGTATGCCCAATGGGAAGGTTTGTTACATAGGTAAATGTGTGCCATGGTGGTTTGCTGCACAAATCAACCCATCACCCAGGTACTAAGCCCAGTATCCATCAGTTATTCTTCCAGATGCTCTCCCTCCCTTACCCCTACCCTTCCAAAAGGCCCAGTGGTGTGGTTCCTGCCTTGTGTCCATGTTTTCTCATCATTCAATTCCCATTTATAAGTGAGAACAAGCAGTGTTTGGATTTGTTTCTGTGTGAGTTTGCTGAGAATAATGACTTCCAACTCCATCCATGTCTGCAAAGGACATGATCTAATTCCTTTTAATGGCTGTATAGTATTCCATGGTGTATACATATGTGGTATTCCATGGTGTATATATATTTCCATGGTGTATATTTTCTTTTTTTTTTT
>NW_022437088.1:451677-453188 GCF_009761245.1 Sapajus apella | reverse complement strand
CCATGGTGTATATATATTTCCATGGTGTATATTTTCTTTTTTTTTTTATTTTTTTTTTTTTTGTTGATTGAGTTTTTTTCTTTTTTTTTTTTTTTCCAAAGAGACGGGGTCTCGCTATGTTGCCCAGGCTGGAGTGCAGTGGCTATTCACAGGCGCAATCCCACTACTGATCAGCATGGGAGTTTTGACCTGCTCCGTTTCCAACCTGGGCCAGTTCACCCCTCCTTAGGCAACCTGGTGGTCCCCCACTCCCGGGAGGTCACCATATTGATGCCAAACTTAGTGTGGACACCCAATCGGCATAGTGCATTACAGCCCAGAACTCCTGGGCTCAAGAGATCCTCCAGCGTCAGCCTCCCAAATAGTTGGGAATACAGGCGCACGCCACCACACCTGGTGGTCATTGTTTTTTATTTTTATTTTTTGAGATGGAATCTCACTCTGTCGCCCAGGCTGGAATGCATGGCATCATCCCAGCTCACTGCAACCTCTGCCTCCAGGTTCAAGCGATTCTCCTGCCTCAGCCTCCTGAGTAGCTGGGATTACAGGCGCCTGCCACCATGCCCGGCTAAATTTTTTTATTTTTTAGTAGAGACGGGGTTTCACTATGTTGGCCAGGCTGGTCTTGAACTCCTGACCTCCTGATACACCCGCCTTGGCCTCCCAAAGTGCTGAGTGACAGGCGTGAGCCACCGTGCTGGCCAATTTGCATTTTTCTGATGATGAGTGATGTTGAGTTTTTTTTTCATATGTTTTTTGGTCACGTGTATGTCTTCTTTTGAGAAAGTCTGTTCATGTCCTTTGCCCACTTTTTAATGGGGTTGTTTTTTCTTGTAAATTTGTTTAAGCTCCTATCACAAGACTTTAAATTATAAAATAGGACCTGCAGCTCCCTGTAAAGAAAATTTGCTGTAAATTCTGTAATGATCTTGAGGATAGCATAATTGTATTGTAATTTTGTGTGAAAAAATGTTAATCTGGCTGCGTGCAGTGGCTCCCACCCGTAATCCCAGTACTTTGGGAGGCTGAGGCGGGCGGATCACAAGGTCAGGAGATCGAGACCATCCTGGCTACACATGCCTGTAATCCCAGCTACTCCAGAGGCTGAGGCAGGAGAATAGTTTCAATGCAGGAGGAAGAGGTTGCAGTGAGCCGAGATCAAGCCACTGCACTCTAGCCTGGGCAACAGAGTGAGACTCTGTCTTAAAAAAAAAAAAAAATAGGCCGGGCGCGGTGGCTCACGCCTGTAATCCCAGCACTTTGGGAGGCTGAGGTGGGTGGATCATGAGGTTAAGAGATCGAGACCATCCTAGCCAACATGGTGAAACCCCATCTCTACTAAAAAATACAAAAATTAGCTGGGTGTGGTGGCACATGCCTGTAGTCCCAGCTACTTGGGAAGCTGAGGCAGGAGAATTGCTTGAACCCAGGAGGCGGAGATTGCAATGAGCCAAGATTGCACCACTGCACTCCAGCCTGGGGCCTGGTGACAGAGCAAGACACTGTCTCAA
>NW_022437088.1:428132-451577 GCF_009761245.1 Sapajus apella | reverse complement strand
AAAAAAAAAAAAAAAAAAAAGTTAATTTGTCAAATGTAAATGTGCCTGTTTTTCTTCATTTTCAAGTGTATCTGGAGCCTCCACAGACAGCAGGGATCCAGATTTCTCTCCATCTTTCAGAAGTCCTGTCTCCAAGGGAGCAGTTGCTGAAATCTGAGTCGTTTCCCACCCTGCCCCTGACCCCCTGCAGAGGCTGGGGTGGGAATAGATGGTTCTTCAAACTACCAGAAGCTCTAAACTCTGCCTCCTGCCAGTGGTCAGGCCTCCTCCACCTGACCCTTCACCCAAGGTGATGGGGTACCTAACCATAGGGCCAACTGAGGGGGCTTCTCTCTCTGCCTCTGCAGGAACTCAACCAAATAGCATGTACAGAGCAACTTCTGTGTGGCCAGCTGGCTTTCAGCCCTGGGGTTGGGAGGTGTGGGGGGTGGATTTGGGAACCTGATCCCAATCCCAGGACTGCTGCCTGAGGAACCTCCAGTCTTCTAGGATAAAAGCAAAGAAAGGTACCTAAAGCAGAATTATTCAGTGCCCCAACTGGGCCTGTGTGAGGGTCCCACCATTGTTTGCTTGAGAGGCAGATCCTAGTAAGCCTAAGTCAAGGAGGATGATGCACAGGGCAGGCGGGCCAGTAGGTCCCCGAGGGCAGGGCCTCCAGGCTTCCCATTCTTTCGTGGTTCCCACAGCGCTCAGGCCCCACTGGGCTCACAATAAGCTTCAATGCCCGCTTTTGACTGAACCTTTCCCCTTTGTATCTGTCTCTGTGTCTCTCAGCATCTCTGTCTCTACGGGTCTCTGGCTCTCTCTTGTTTCCCAACATCCTTCCCGAGCCCCTGGGGAGCAGAACTGGGGGAGCCCGGCAGTGGGAACGGGACAGCGTCCTGTTCTCACCAAGGACAATAAGGGCCGGAAAGGGCTGGAGCCAAGGCCTGGCGCAGACTCCCCTCCCTGCCTGCCCTGGGCGCCCCCATCCCCCGCCCTGACCCGCAGGCAGGACCTAAGTGCCAGTCCTCGGGGAGTCAGCCTCCGTGCCCTTCGTCTCACATTTCCCCTGCCCTCCCTTTTCTCTGGAGGCATCACTTCTGCCCCCAGGAACCCGCAGAGCGAGCGCCCTCCCGCCATCCTCCACTCTCCCCGTCCCCTGCATTATTTACTCCTGTTTCCGGAGCTGGCTGCGGGTGCCTTCGGTGTCAGGGCCACGTGTGAGGGAGCAGGAGGAAACATCTGGCTTCCCTCTGTTCCCCAGGGGTGGGGACGCTTTCTCTCCCTCAGGCCTACCGCCTCCTCCGGGGTGGAGCTGAGCCCCAGGAGTCCAGGGGCCAAGAGGTTAGCACCTTTGCCCTTCTCACCCTCAGGGCTCTGGGAGCCTTGGAGTCCTCACGCCCCTTACCTAATGATAGTGATTAGGTGGCTGTGGTACTCCTGCCAGGGTTAATTGGCAGGTCAGGTGCAGGCAACCTGCAACCAGGCAGGGAACAGAGCTGCGACGTCGGCGCCAACCTGTCCTGTAAATGCACTCATTCCCTGAGGAAAGCATCATTATTCCTGGGCCACGTGCTGCCCCTGGTGCCTACGCAGTAGTGGCAGCAGGTGCTCAGATCCCTTGGCACTGCCCTGGCACCTGCTCTCCGGCTCCTTCTCACCCTCCTCTAGCCATAGAGATGATGCTTGCTGCTGGTCCCCACCCAAGCCAGCACCCGCTGTGGAAGGCATGGTGCCCTCTGGTGGTTGGATCCCCACACCTCCCCCCCATCCACCACAAGCTGTGTCTGTGCTCACCTGAACTGGGACCTGACCCTCTGCCCAGTGCTCCCACTTCGCGTTAGGACAAAGTCGAGGTTTGACAGTGAGACTTAGAACTAACCCAGCCTCCCCTTAAGCCCAGAGACTGTCTTGGACAACCTCACCTCATCTCCCAGAGGGTCTCAGCTATCACAGCCCACCGCGCCACCCCTCCCAACCATCAATACAAAACGAGTGAGTCCGAGCCTAGAGCGGCCATCCTATCAGGGAGGCTCTCTCTGGTCTCCACTGAACTTTCTGCCTCCATTCCCAGCCTACAGAGAGAAGAGGCTTAATTCAGGATTCAATCCTTCCAAATGAACCAGTCTTTCGAGTCTTCTGAGAAGGCTCGCCTCCCAGGGAAGGACCCAGCAGCAACGAACGCCCCTCCCGGCCCACAGGGCTGGCTAACCTGGGAGGGTGCTGCTAGCCTCCAGGAGGGAGACGTGGGTCCATGGCGCCCCCCTGCAGGCGTCTTGGATAAGCTGCCTAGCACGTCCTCCTCGGCCAGGTTATCGAAGGGCAAGTGTCTGCGGTTCTAGCCAAAGATAGGAGTGGAGCCGGGCGCGGTGGCTCACGCCTGTAATCCCAGCACTTTGGGAGGCCGAGGCGGGTGGATCACGAGGTCAAGAGATCGAGACCATCCTGGTCAACACGGTGAAACCCCGTTTCTACTAAAAATACAAAAAATTAGCTGGGCATGGTAGTGCGTGCCTGTAATCCCAGCTACTCAGGAGGCTGAGGCAGGAGAATTGCCTGAACCCGGGAGGCGGAGGTTGCGGTGAGCCGAGATTGCGCCATTGCACTCCAGCCTGGGTAACAAGAGCGAAACTCCGTCTCAAAAAAAAAAAAAAAAAAAAAACCAAAGATTGGAGTGGAGTGGGTGGCCTCTAATCCTTGACCAAAACTCTACTCACTTCTTCATCTTCTTTGGGTCTTCTTCCCTAACTCAGGCAGTTATGGACAGGATTTTGTTTGTTCTGGACAGGTTATTTCATTCAACCAACCCACATCTGTTTTGAGACCGAGTCTCACTGTCGTTCAGGCTGGAGTGCAGTGGCACAATCTCCACCCACTGAACCGCCCACCTCCCAGGTTCAAGTAATTATCATGCCTCAGCCTCCCAAGTAGCTGGGAATACAGGCGCGTGCCACCACAGCCCACTAATTTTTGTATTTTTCATAAAGACAAGGTTCCCCATGTTGGACAGGCTGGTCTCAAACTCCTGACCTCAAGTGATCCACCCACCTCGGCCTCCCAAAGTGCTGAGATTACTGGCTTGAGCCACTGCCCCCGGCCCAACCCACCAGTCTTTATTGTCCATTATCAGACTCTGGAATAGACAAAGCTAACCAAGACAAGGCGCGCACCCTAAAACCCACACCACTCAGCACGAGGCAGGGCACCTAGGTGCCCCAAAGAACAGGCACTCTGCACAGAGTTGTTCCTCATGACAGCACAGACAGGGCAGGGTGGAAGTAGCCAGCTGCCTCATTTCCATCAAGCCTGGCTCAAAGGTTAGTGTCCTTGCTCCTCCTGTTTTATATATACTTTGCTAAAACTTAGGAAGTTCCCAGTGTCTTGGCTACAAGACAGAGAAAAAATGAAGGCACCAGAAGAGAGGCTAGGAGGAGTTGACCGCCCTGGAGAGTCTTTCTAAACATAGGCATATATTCATGCTGGAGTAGAATGGATAGGTCCTGGGCAGCATCAGAAGGGAAGTCCCACCTATGCACTTGCAGCAGAAAGGGCAGGGTGCTCATTTGCTCAAGGCAGGTAGCTGGAGTGGTAAAGTTATCACATGGAACCCCATCAAACAGTGTAGGGGTGAGGGACCTTTCCTTCCTTTACTCTTTTGCTTCAAGTTCCCTTCTGGTGCTGACAGGCATGATTCCTGCATTGCAGCCTTTACCCCTTTCCCCAAAGGTCAAGACTGCAGAACATTCATGTGCTTTTCTTCCATGATGAGATGCACACGAGTATGTCACTCCAGTGCCTGGCCAAATACCTGGCACCGATGGTGTTCAACAGATATTTGGTAAAAATGAATGTGGGAGGAAGGAAAGCCTCACCATTCCCAAGCTCTGAAAATGGTAGGTGCCCAAATGTCTTAACATTCTGTACACCTAAGCTGGGCACTGGTAGATGAGGTCCACAATATATCACAATTCACAGAGCTACAAAGAATCAACTTTATTGAACAATCAGGGTCAATTTCTCTTCTTGCTCTTGCCTGTGACCTTGGCTTGTGTGAGGACTGGAGCTGCTGCCTGGTACAGGGTGGAGGAGATCTTGTTGATGTAGTACAGACCAACCATGGAGAAGATGAAGCTATACGGTGAAGACAGAAAGGTCATGGCACCAGTAGGCATGCTGCCAGCCCGGTGCCTCCTAGGGAAGACACTAGCATCAGGAAAAGAATCCAAGCTCAGGTTTAGGAAAATGGGGAAGGACAAAGGAGGGAGAACAGAGGGAGAGGTAGGTGTGGATGGAAAAAGTCTGGCACCATCACAGTAGGATCCAGTGCCAAAGAACAGAATGCTACACCCCTTACCCAGCTGTCAGGAACATACCAGGTGGTGACACAGACTCGGTGGATGAGGCCAGATGCAAAGAGAGCCAACAGGAGGCACAGCAGAACTAGGGAGGCAAGAAGAGACAAGGAGAGCAACGGTCAGAATGGAAATACCAGGCATTAGTATGTGGAGTCCAGGAGAAATCTGGGGCTCTCTGCATCTTGGGGAACCTGCTTAGAAGGGTATGCATGACAACAGCAAGAAGATTCAAATGACCTTAATGATACCCAGAACATGGAGGCCGGAGGCTGAGTGTGGTGGCCTGGGATCCCAGCACTTTGGGAGGTTGAGATGGGTAGATCACCTGAGCCCAGGAGTTTGAGGCCAGCCTGAGCAATAAAGTGAGAACCTATCTCTAAAATAAAATAAAATATAAAAATTTAATTAAAAAAAAATAGCCAGATGTGGTGGTACACACCTATAGTCCCAGCTACTCAGGAGGATGAGGTGGGAGGAACCCTTGAGCCCAAAGTTCAAAGCTGCAGTGAGCTGTGATTGCACCACTGCACTCCAGCCTGGGCAACAGAGTGAGACCCTTTCTCTTTTTTTTTTTTTTGAGATGGAGTTTCGCTCTTGTTACCCAGGCTGGAGTGCAATGGCGCAATCTCGGCTCACCGCAACCTCCGCCTCCTGGGTACAGGCAATTCTCCTGTCTCAGCCTCCTGAGTAGCTGGGATTACAGGCACACGCCACCATGCCCAGCTAATTTTTTGTATTTTTAGTAGAGACGGGGTTTCACCATGTTGACCAGGATGGTCTCGATCTCTTGACCTCGTGATCCACCCGCCTCGGCCTCCCAAAATGCTGGGATTACAGGCTTGAGCCACCGCGCCCGGCGAGACCCTTGCTCAAAAAAGAAAAAAAAAAGAGCCAGGGGCGGTGGCTCCACACCTGTAATCCTAGCACATTGGGAGGCTGAGGTGGGTGGATCACCTGAGGTCAGAAGTTCAAGACCAGCCTGGCCATCATGGTGAAACCCCATCTTTAAAAATAAATAAATAAATAAAGATAAAAAGAAAAGAAAAAAAAGAACATGGATGTAGATGTATATATTTTTTTCTTTTTTTAACCAGCTCTGCCCCAAATCTCACATAACCTCCTGGCTTTCCTCCCATAAAAGGGAAAAGGAAAGGTGATAGACAACAGAGCCTGAAGGGCAAGGTACGTTCCCATTTGGGGAATCCAGTTAAGGCCTTTCCAACAGAAGCCAGCCAATGAGAGTCAATTCATTAAGCTGAGTGACCAGTATTGGAAGTTGAGGGCCTTGCTCCCTGGACACAGGTTTGGAGGGCAGAGGGCTTGGATCCACTTGTTCATGGGGGCAGGAAAGGACTTTAGGTTATTTGGAATATGGGAGAGAAGGTGGGAAGACAAAAGCAAGGACAAACAGGACCCCACATGCCCCGGTAGAGTTCAGGGAAGGCAAAGAGGGCCAAGAACTTTGCCCCACCACAGTGGAATCTTTTTTTTTTTTTTAAAGTTTTGAGGCAGAATTGCACTCTGTCGCCCAGGGTAGAGTGCAGTGGTGCAATTTCAGCTCACTGCAACCTCAACCTCCTGGGCTCAAGCAATCCTCCCACCTCAGCTTCCTGAGGAGCTGGGACTACAGGTATATACCACCATAAGCAGCTAATTTTGTATTTTTTGTACAGATAGGGTCTATCTATGTTGCCAAGGCTGGTTTTGAATTCCTGGGGCCAAAGGATCTGCCAGCCTCCACCTCCCAAAGTGATAGGATTACAGGCATGTGCCATCCCTCCCAGCCAATAGAAGCAAGTGAAAGGCCAAGCACAGTGGCTCACGCCTGTAATCCCAGCACTTTGGGAGGCTGAAGTGGGTGGATCACTTCAGATCAGGAGTTCAATACCAGCCTGACCAACATGGTGAAGCCCCATCTCTAATGAAAATACAAAAATTAGCCAGGTGTTGTAGCGCATGCCTGTAATCCCAGCTACTTGGGAGGCTGAGGCAGGAGAATCACTTGAACCTGGGAGGCAGAGGCTGCAGTGAACTGAGTTTGTGCCATTGCACTCCAGACTGGGTGACAAAGCAAGAGTCCCTTTAAAAAAAAAAAAAAAAAAAAAAAAGCAGCAAATGAAGATAATACACATGGAAACAAAATCTAACAGAGAGAAGTTCCAGGACTGCTGGATGGAAGAAACTATGGAAGCCTGCAAAAGGGCTATGCAGAGAAAGCAAGTCCTAAAACAGGGCAAAGAAATGAGGGCAGCCAGGCACAGTGGCTCATACCTGTAATCCCAGCATTCTAGAGGCCAAAACAGGAAGATCACTTGAGCCCAGGAGTTCGAGACCAGCCTGGGCAACGTGGTAAAACCCAATTTCTACAAAAACTTAAAACATTAGGCTGGGTACGGTGGCTCATGCCTATAATCCCAGCACCTTGAGAGGCCAAGGTGGGCAGATCACCTGAGGTCGAGAGTTCGAGACCAGCCTGACCAACATGAAGAAACCCCATCTCTACTAAAAATACAAAATTAGCTGGGCGTGGTGGCACATGCTGTAATCCCAGCTACACTGAGGGCTGAGGCAAGAGAATTGTTTGAACCAGGGAGGTAGAGGTTGCAGTGAGCCAAGATTGCGCCATTGCACTCCAGCCTGGACAACAAGAACAAAACTCTGTCTCAAAAAATAAATAAATAAACAAACAAACAAACAATAAGCTAGGTGTGGTGGCACTCACTGGTAATCCCAGCTACTGGTAAGACTGAGGTGGGAAGATCACTTGAGCCCAGAAGGTCAAGGCTGCATAAGCCATGATCACACCACTGCACTACAGCCTGGGTGACAGAGTGAAACCTTGTCTCAAAAAAAAAGAGAAAAGATTAAGGGCAACCGTGATAGATCTTTGTTTTGCCAGATGAAACTACAGGCCTGTACCACACCTGGCATCTGCTGTGAATTTCTGAGCATGTGGCATTCCTTAAGTGATCTGGCCTTAACGCTTAATTTGCGTTACAAATTTAATTGTCTATACATAACTAAATCATCAATTCTTGATTACATGAGCAATTGAACAAGAATTACCGCAAACAGGAAATAATCTTAACAGTTATTCTGATTGGGTCAGGATTCCTGCTGCCACAGAAATTTGGTGCCTCTAGTATTTAGACTCTTCCCAATCCCCTCAAATAGCTATAATTCTTGGCTGGGCACGGTGGCTCATGCCTGTAATCCCAACACTTTGGGAGACCCAAGTTGGGTGGATCATCGGAGGTTGGGAGTTCAAGACCAGCCTGACCGCCATGGAGAAACCCCGTCTCTACTAAAAATACAAAAAATTAGCTGGGCATGGTGGCACATGCCTATAACCCCAGCTACTTGGGAGGCTGAGGTAAGAGAATCACTTGAACCTGGGAGAAGAAGGTTGTGGTGAGCTGAGATCACACCATTGCACTCCACCCTGGGCAACAAGAGCGAAACTGTCTCCCAAAAAAAAAAAGTAGAATTCTCTAATATTGAGTCAATTTCACATCAGAAAGCCATAGTGAACTTGGTCCTGCTGCTTCTTCTGGTGGCAACAAGGATCACCTCCCAGAGAATAGATGCAAAACATCAGCCCAAACTTGCCTATTCCCCTCAAACCTTCCCTGGGAGCTGGCCAGAAGGTACCAAAGTTTCATGCTTTCCAAGGTCGTCTCTTCCAGCTCCAATTCCAGGAGCTATACAAGGTGCAGAATCAAAAAGCGTCACCTGTCTTCAGACAGCTTTAGTAAACGTATTTCTCCTTAAAAACCTTTATATCTAAGCATCTGGAAATACAGTATCCTGTTTCAGAGGGTTAAAAAGGAGAAAGTTCAAATACTCAAGCTCCAATTTTTACTTACTCTCAGGGAAGATCTTTGCTTGGAATCCTTTGCCAAAGACAAGATTCTCCAGATTATTGAAGGCCTGTTCGAGGGAGTTAAGGAGTAGGGCGTGCAACGGGGACAGAGCTGTGTGGGGAAGGCGAAGGGCACATGCCTACGTGGCCCGCCCCCTCCCACCGCAGGGAGGATACAGTGAGGGAGAACACAAAGAGGCCCGAGCCAAGCAGGCCGCCCTGGATGGTGAGCCACTCGGTGGAGGCCAGCTGACGGCTGTACATCTGCATCCCAGCGAAGAGCAGCAGGGACAGGAGGGAGGACAGCGCCAGCGAGGTGCCTGTACCCACCACTGGAGGGAATGGGAGAAGAGACGGAGTCAGGCTCGGCCCTCCCTCCGGCAGCTACAGGCAGATTCGGCCGGTCCCGAAGCTCCGGGGGCCGACCCGCTCCAAGAACTCTCCCGGGACTGCAGCCACATTCCCCAACTCCCCACACCGCACGGTGACCTCCAGGTACTCCCCAGCTCCGGACACCCCGAACCATCTCGTTCTGTGGTAATGCCCACTGCCCGGAACTCAGGACACGTCAGCTCTGCTGGCAGAGGACGAGGAAAGCTTGTCCACCCCAACCCCGACCCCCGCTAGCACTTCCAGGGGACCCCACGGTCCCGTTACCCATCATTCCCCGCCCGTGAGTCCAGTCGGCGCCTCTGACCAAGAAAGCGGAGCCGAACCAGGTACGGTTAGCTATGCGCATGCGTCAGCGCTTAACTCGAACTTGCTATTCCCGGCGTCTTCCTCTTGCCTCCTCTCGGCGCCTGGACGCAGCGCCCTCTTGCGACAGGGAGGAAATACTGCGTCGAGGGGGCATCTTCGGCCACCGCCCTGGTCCCCAGACTTTCCTCCCTGGTGCATCTGCTGCCACTCTGTACAAGCGGCACTTATCTCTTTAAGTCACTGAGCCCATGCCTGTGGCATCTATCCCATCTCTCTTCTTTGCCATTTCTGTCATCTCTATTCCACGTTCCTAAAACCTCCCTGCCCCATGATCATTGCCTCAACATCTCCCAACCCAAAATTTAGTGCTCCCAACCCGGAACCCATTTTCCTCTGAAACTAACCCCCGGCTTAATATGAGTAAGCTTAGGAGCCAATGAAAATTGAGAATATCAGAAATGGCTCCCCCCTCAAATACCTTTGCATATTACCCAACCCCCCGACCGGCTTTTGAGAACCACGTGGGGATAACTATTTCCCACCCCCTACCCCGACGGGCGCTGTTCGAGGCAGGTCCCTGGAGCATGCGCAGTGACACCTCACCCCCCAGCCTTCCTCACACCCCCACTGGGCTCCTGCATTAAGCCCGGGGTTCGCAGCCGCAGCCGGGATCGGGCATCCGGGGGCGGGCGGGCACGGTAGGGCCATGGCAGAGGGTGAGGATATGCAGACCTTCACTTCCATCATGGACGCACTGGTCCGCATCAGTGTGAGTTAAGGTGGGGTCGAGGGAAGGGGGAGGCGTATAGGGTTCTGGGGCAATCTGGGACCTGGAACAGGTGGGGATCCAGGAAGATGCTGGGATGTATGCAGCGGGCTAGCGATGGCAGAAATGGTTGGGAGGGTCGGGATGCAGGTATGAGAGTAATCCCGGGAGCAGCCCGGAGGTGAGTGCCGTGAAGGCGTCGGCGTGCCAGGGCTGGGGAGCTAGGAGCAGCCCAGACGCAGCGGGTGGGCTGGGGTGGCCTCCAGCAGTGCACTGGGGCTGGGGCTTCAGGGGAAAGGCGCTGTTATGAGGAGGGGACGTGTGAGCTTGGATATTTTCCAAGAAAACTGAGGACAGGTGGGGGATGATGTAGGAGCCGCCGCACAGTGCAGTTCCCAATTTGGACCCCTCCCCAAGACCCCACCCCACGCACCCCCACTCAGGGCTGCTTCTGAGCCTGCGGTTGTCATGGCAACCCGTACCCGGCTCTCCCAGGGGCGGTGCCAACCGTGCTCCCCCCCACCACTTCCTCCCCCCCTCCTTGTCCCTCCCTCCTTTGTGTCAGCTGCGCCCCTGACCGGGATGGCTGCGAAGAGAGGGACCAAGGTGAGGTGTGGGGGTGGGGCATAGCCTGAGGACCCCCACTCTCGCCACCAAGAGGGGGAGGGGGACTTCCGGTGGGGAGGGGGCGAGTAGGCGGGGCTCTTAATTCCCTCGCTAGCTCGGAGAAGCGGGTGCTGCTGACCGGGTTGCGCTGCGGGAGAGGGCGGGAGGGCCTGATGGGGGCGAAGGGGAATGGGGTGGTCAGAGGGACTGGAGGAGACCGATGGGGAAGTGAAGGATGGGAATGGAGGCTGGAGCGGCCGCAGGCCGGAGCCGCGGCAGGACGAATAGAGCCAGCAGGATGGAGAGCCAGCTTCGCCTGGCTATAGGGAGGAATCATGGCATGGGGGTGCTGCTAGAGAAGGGAGTGGGGGTCTGCATGGAGCTGCAGAATGGGCGGTGTCCTTGAGAAAAATGCCAGGGGCGAGCTGCCCAGAGATGGGGGATGGAGGCAGGTGAGGGGGCTGCCAGCTGGGGCTGCTGCGGCTGGAGAAATGGGGATTGGGCTTGAGGCTGGAGAGGACACAGCGCCAACGATCCCTCCTCTGGGCCTTTAGCTCTGCAGCAGGGAAACAGAGGTCTGGAAAGGTCTGTGAACCAGCCCAAGGCAAGTGCTGGGGAAAAGCTGCAGGTAGCTTATCTCGCTCCTTCTTCAGACCCCTAGGGTATCCAAGGGCAGCCGAGGGGCTGCTGAGGTATACCTAGGTGTCCAAGCGCTGACCTAGCCTCCTGGTCCCTCCACAGACCAGCATGAAGAACATGGAGAAGGAACTGCTGTGCCCAGTGTGTCAAGAGATGTACAAGCAGCCGCTGGTGCTGCCCTGTACCCACAATGTGTGCCAGGCCTGTGCCCGGGAGGTCTTGGGCCAGCAGGGCTACATAGGACATGGCGGGGACCCCAGCTCCGAGCCCACCTCTCCTGCCTCCACCCCTTCCACACGCAGCCCCCGCCTCTCCCGCAGAACTCTCCCCAAGCCAGACCGCCTGGACCGGCTGCTTAAGTCAGGTGGGACTGGGGCCTGCAGGGTGGGGGTGGGAATGCCGAGCTATTCATCAGGAAGATGGAAGAAGTCCATCACTGGTCGGGGCATCTGTCTGTCTTTCTAGGGGGTGGAGATACTGCTTATGCAGGCTCGAATGAGAGCTGAGTTCTGGCATAATGAAAATCTAATTTAATTTAACAGGTTTCCCCACACCCAGCCAGCTGTAACTGTCACATCCTCTCCCTCCCTGGTTCATCCACAGGCTTTGGGACATACCCTGGGAGGAAGCGAGGTGCTTTGCACCCCCAGGTGATCATGTTCCCGTGCCCAGCCTGCCAAGGTGATGTGGAGCTTGGGGAGCGGGGCCTGGCAGGGCTTTTCAGGAACCTGACCCTGGAGCGTGTGGTGGAGCGGTACCGCCAGAGTGTGAGTGTGGGAGGTGCCATCCTGTGCCAGTTGTGCAAGCCCCCACCACTAGAGGCCACCAAGGGCTGCACAGAGTGCCGCGCCACCTTCTGCAATGAGTGCTTCAAGCTCTTCCACCCCTGGGGCACCCAGAAGGCCCAGCATGAGCCCACCCTGCCCACCCTCTCCTTCCGCCCCAAGGTGAGCCAGCCCTTACAAGGCCTGGGGAGGGAGGGACATGCTGCTCCAGGTGGGCCGGGGTGCCTGGCATTGTGGGTTTCCAAAAGGAGATGGGAAGAGTTTTCCACTGCCAAGCACTTACCTCTGGAATCTGTAAGAAAGTCACCAGACAAATCATTCAACAACTTCGGGCCTCCATCTGATTTACTGCAGGGGGATGGTAGTATCTGACCTGCAATAGTCATACCTGAAGGGTTGTTGAGAGGATGGCGTGAGATAATGTTTGTTCACTAAAAAGTGTTATCTGCACACTAAAAAGGTTTGTGTGCATTCACTCACTAAACAAATATTTATTGAGCACCTACCTATGTGCATGGTGCTATTCTAGGTGTTGGAGATACAGCAGTAAACAAGATGGACAAGGTTAATTATTAACTACCAGGCTCAGAATAATTGTCATCATTGTTACTGTTACTACCACATATCCCAGTGAGAGAGATGAAGGGGGGTGCAATGCTGGTGAAACGGGCACCGCCCGGAGACTGCAGGAAAGGCTGGCTTTGATGCCAGTGTGGACCACCAGGTGGCACTGTGGAGCACCACCGGCAGATTTCTCCACTCCCATCTTGCCAGTGGAGGGAGGGCACCAAACTGCTGTCGTGATAGCATAGCACCCTTACCCACACCATTGACTGACCATCCTATTGCTCTTTGTGTCCCTAGGGTCTTATGTGCCCAGACCACAAGGAAGAGGTGACCCACTACTGCAAGACATGCCAACGGCTGGTATGTCAACTCTGCCGGGTGAGGCGCACCCACAGTGGGCACAAGATCACACCAGTGCTCAGTGCCTACCAGGCCCTCAAGGTAAGGACTCCCCTCATCCAACCCTAGTGCCAACTCACACTCTTACCCTCTTGCACCTCCTCCCAACTGCTGGCTTCTGCAGAGCTGGGCGTGATGCCCACCTCTTTCTTCTTCCCCCTCAGGACAAGCTGACAAAGAGCCTGACATACATCCTGGGAAACCAGGACACGGTACAGACCCAGATCTGTGAGCTGGAGGAGGCTGTGAGGCACACCGAGGTGAGGGAGGGCACAAAGGTGGGCCCTGGGCCCTGCCTGGGAGTGGGGGCAGGAAGGGGGTGTGGGTGGTCATGACCCAATCACCTCATTGCTAGCTCAGGAAGCCCGTAAGGTATCCAGGTTCTGGTTAAACCAGGTTGGCGGAAACACCATTGCCCCAGGCCAGGCTATACCTGGGCTGCAGTGGGGGCAGGGTGGCTATAGCTCAGGAGAAAGAGAGCTCAGAAAACCCCACACATAGCTCCGATGCTCTCAGGTTCAGGTGCCTACCAAGGATGGCACACATCCCTAGTGCTAGAGTGAGGTGACGAATGATGACCTTCTCCCAGGTTGTCTGAGCTAGCTAACATGGGGATGGGCAAATAAGGATGGCATAGATGCCAATGGACATTAGTGCAGTACGAGTGGACATTAGTGTAGCCATGGCCTCTTTGATTTGGATGAGTCACTGAGGGGTCAGGATTATGATGTGGGGATCCAGGAAGGTTAGCACAAATGATTGGGAGTTGAGTCCATCTAGAGGTGCCTTTGCAACCATGAGCCCAGACCCTGTAGGAACGGGTGAGCAGGATTTCCCCAGACCCCTCGTGACCTTAGCCACACTGTGGCGTCCGAGGAGGCCGGTACTAGTGCTACCTCCACAAAGATGATAGTAAGTCACACATCCTTTGGGTGTTGCTCCCTGGGCAGGTGAGTGGTCAGCAGGCCAAGGAGGAGGTGTCACAGCTGGTGCGGGGGCTGGGGGCTGTGCTGGAGGAGAAGCGGGCATCACTGCTTCAGGCCATTGAAGAATGCCAGCAGGAGCGGCTGGCCCGTCTCAGCGCCCAGATCCAGGAGCACCGGAGCCTGCTGGATGGCTCGGGTCTGGTGGGCTATGCCCAGGAAGTACTTAAGGAAACAGACCAGCCTTGCTTTGTGCAAGCCGCCAAGCAGCTGCACAACAGGTACTCAGGGGCATGGGCTCCTAGGGGGCAGGGACATCGAGGGTGTGGGCAGCAGCTAGGACAATGTCTAGAGTACTGCCAGGTGGAGAACTGGGGTTCTGAGGATTTTCCTGAGGCCAAACTGATACCAGCTCCCAAAGCAGTTGCCAAGGCTCTAGGGGCAGGCAAGACAGAGTCTAGAGGAAGGGTGGCTGCCCAGATGGCAGGACCTGACCCTTTCTTGCCCCCATGCCAGGATTGCCCGAGCCACTGAGGCCCTCCAGACATTCCGGCCAGCCGCCAGCTCCTCCTTCCGCCATTGCCAGCTCGACGTGGGGCGTGAAATGAAGCTGCTGACAGAGCTTAACTTCCTGCGAGGTAAGAAGATGACCAGTCCCCATGCCCAACCAGAGCCTTCTTCCCTTCCTCCCCAGCAGCGGGCCCGGGGGGCAGTGCCCACCGGGGACCTCCCGGCCTCCTGCCCGGCCTGGCCAGCCACTCCTCCCCCCCCGCCCCCCCCGCCCCACCCTCCCACCCCGCCCCGCGCCGCCTCTCCCTCTCTTTGTTTGTAGGCTGTGGCCACCGCGGACTCTGCTCCGGAGCACCCCAGGCAAGTCAGCGGCCCTGCCCCGGGGGCCCTGCCCGCCGCCGGCCCCTTCCCCCCCCACCGCTGCTCCCACGCATCTCGGCCACCCACTCATTTGCTTTCTTTTCTTTCCTGCCTTGTCCCCACCTCGTGGTCCTCCCGCTGGACCAATGCCCTGTCTCTCTCCTGCCTTCTTCAGGCGCTTGACTAATCCTGGCCTTTCTGACCTTTTGTGCTTGTGACCCTTACCCTCTGACCTTGCACTTCCTTTCCCTTGACCTCCAACCGCTGCCATCAGCTTTTGCTGTCCCTCTGTTGTCCCCGCTTTCCACCTTGCTGCCTCCTGCATCTCTCTCCCGAGCCTGGTCCCCTTCCTTCCTGCTTGGCGCCCTCTTGCCTGTGGGCTCCAGTGGCCTCTGCCTGCCCCTCCCTGGGGCTCCTGTTAACTCATAGAATGTCTGAGCTGCAAGGGCCCCCAGAACTTACCTGATCTGATACTCTCCTTTGACAGGGGAGGGAACTGAGGCCCAGAAAGGGGAAGTGACTTATTCCAGACCAGAGTGAGGTAGCAGCAGCCCAGAACTACCACACAGGCCTCCTGACCCCCAGCCCAGCGCTTTCCTGCCTCATTCTCTCTTGGGCCCTGCTCTGCCCCTCCTGTGCCCATTTCCCGGAGGAGTCCTTCCCCAGCTCCCTCTCACCCACACTCACCCCCCCGGCTCCCGCTGCTTTCCCTTTTCCTGCCTGCCCCTGCCCTCCATGCCAGGCCAGTGGCCAGGCCCTGACTGACCCCCGCTGTCTCTTCCAACAGCGCCTGAGGCCCCCGTCATTGACACCCAGCGCACCTTTGCCTATGATCAGATCTTCCTGTGCTGGCGCCTGCCCCCCCACTCACCACCTGCCTGGCACTATACTGTCGAGTTCCGGCGCACGGATGTGCCCGCCCAGCCGGGCCCCGCTCGCTGGCAGCGGCGGGAGGAGGTGAGGGGCACCAGTGCCCTGCTTGAGAACCCCGACACCGGCTCTGTGTATGTGCTGCGCGTCCGTGGCTGCAACAAGGCTGGCTACGGTGAATACAGTGAAGACGTGCACCTGCACACGCCCCCAGCACCTGGTGAGTGAGCAGGCACAAGTGGTTATGTAAAGGGTATGGGGTCTGCCAGGGCCCAGGCCCTGACGGTTGGTTCCAGGTGGCCACTAGAGAGGCCATATAACATACTGGGTCACACACACTAGCTCTGGAGCTAGACTGCTTGGGTTCAAATCCCAGCTCTGCCTCTTACCAACCGTATAGGTGGCTTTTGGCAAGTTTTTCACCCTCTCTGAACTTCAGAGTCCTTTTCTGTAGGGATAATGATAATATTAGCCAGGCACAGTGGCTCATACCTGTAATCCTAGCACTTTGGGAGGCCAAGGAGGGAAGGCTACTTGAGGCCAGGAGTTCAAGACCAACCTGGCCAACATAGCGAGACCCCATCCCTAAAAAATAAAGGTCAGGTGCATGGCTCATGTCTGTAATCCCAGCACTTTGGGAGGCTGAGGCAGGCAGATCACCTGAGGTCAGGAGTTCAAGACCAGCCTGACCAACATGGAGAAACCCCATATCTACGAAAAATACAAAATTAGCTGGGCGTGGTGGCGCATGCCTGTAATCCCAGCTACTCAGGAGGCTGAGGCAGGATAACTGCTTCAACCCAGAGGTGGAGGTTGCAGTGAGCTGAGATCATGCCATTGCATTCCAGCCTGGGCAACAAGAGTGAAACTCCATCTTAAAAAATAAATAAAAAATAATTTTTAAAAATTGCTAATACTTACCTCATGGGGTGGTGAGAATTCAGCTGATGTGAGGCGCTCCATGGGAGTCTGAGTACAGTGTTCAGACTAGGTTAGGTTAGGTCTCATGAATGTTACCAACGTGACTCTAGAAAATAGTTTGGACTCCAGGGGGTGGGCATGAGAGGGGAGCCTTGCCACCCAAGTAGGGGCTGGGTATAAGGGCCAGGGGTGAACCCAGAGTGTGGGTTGGAAGACATAGGTTGATGGTGATGGCAATGTGACCAGGTGGAACACAACAGCGGGGACTGTCCCTGGGGCTGGCAACAAGTAAGGGGTTAGAGGAAGCACCATGAGTCAGCCAGGTCCAGAGCCCTGGTTTTGTGCCCACTGTCATCATGAAAACGCTCTCTGAGGTCCCATGCCCATTTGGAATGCCCCCTTCTTTTTTCTTCCTGCCTTCCATTCCAGTTTCCCATGCTCTGTTCTCCTGAACCCCCTGCCTATTCCTGGTGGCTGAGCCCCCCCACAACGTCTTCCCTGTTCCGAAATCTCACAGCCCCCAGTACCAGTGTTTGCCCCTGAAGTTCTTCCTCTGTCTCAACCGTCTCCCTCCTTCCAGTCCTGCACTTCTTCCTCGATGGCCGCTGGGGTGCAAGCCGAGAGCGGCTGGCCATCAGCAAGGACCAGAGAGCAGTACGGAGTGTTCCAGGGCTGCCCCTGCTGCTGGCTGCTGACCGGCTGCTGACTGGCTGCCACCTGAGCGTGGACGTGGTCCTGGGCGACGTGGCTGTGACTCAGGGCCGCAGCTACTGGGCCTGTGCTGTAGACCCAGCCTCCTACTTGGTCAAGGTGGGCGTCGGGCTCGAGAGCAAGCTTCAAGAAAGCTTCCAGGGTGCCCCCGATGTGATCAGCCCCAGGTCAGGCCCCTCTGGAAGGGATGGGGTGTGGGGGTCCTGGTGGGAGTGAGGGGCAGGGCAGGGGTGGCAAGCGGAGCACAGATTTGGTGGCGTGGGGCCAGGAGAGGATTATGAGGGAGAAGTAGGAGCATGGAAGCCAGACTGGGAGCCCTGTGGCCAGGAGAGGCATGGGCTCAGCAAAAGGGCTTTCGAGGACCGATTTTCAGAGCGTGGTGTATGGTCGGGGAAGGGGATGATAGAAGAGGGGCCATCTCTGCTTCCTTCCCACCATCTGTCACTCTGGACCAATGCACCATCTCTCCAAGCGTCTGTGTCCTTTCTCCCTGATACTCCATTCCCAACACTGTTTCTCCACTAAACCATTGCTCTCCAAGACCTCCTCCACCCACGTCTTAAAATTCTTCCCTTAAACACCCCACCTCCATATCCCTCCTCTCCCCAACTCCCTGTTTAACACCCTCCCACCAATGCTTTTCTTCCTGAGCCTTCTCCCCAGCACTGTATCCCCCAATACCTCATTTCTTCAAAGCACATTCTCTCCAACACAAATCCCCTCCTAAACCCCACTGTCCCCAACCCCACATCCCTTTGACACCCTTCATCTGTGACACCAATCCACCCTCATCTATCTCCTGACGCCCACCTTCCCAGCTTCCTTTCTCTCCTTAGTCAGTGATCTGGGATTCTTCCCAACATCCTCTAGTCCTCAGAACCCTCTCCCCAGCATGATTTCCCCAACACCATCTTTCTTGACGCCCTTCCACGTGCTCTACCAATGACTGTCTTTCCTGTCCTCCCTGCCAATGTGCCAAAGTGCTCTTGCCAATGTGCTTTCCTTTCAATGCTCTTTCCCACCGAACCCAAGCCCCTGACCCTGTACTCTACCCTGCCTCTTCAGCGATTTCTTTGCAACACCCCAAATCCATCCCTCCAACCTTCTGCTCCTCAGCATTCCATCCTTCCAGCATCTCCCTTCGGCACCTCATCCGTCACTCCATCCCTCAAAAATCTTGTACCCAATGCCCGCTTCTGCAGGTACGACCCGGACAGCGGGCACGACAGCGGTGCCGAGGATGCCACAGTGGAGGCGTCGCCGCCCTTCGCTTTCCTAACCATCGGCATGGGCAAGATCCTGCTGGGGTCGGGGGCGAGCTCAAACACCGGGCTGACGGGGAGGGACGGCCCCACAGCCGGCTGCACAGTGCCCCTGCCGCCCCGCCTGGGCATCTGCCTGGACTACGAACGGGGCCGGGTTTCCTTCCTGGATGCCGTGTCCTTCCGTGGGCTCTTGGAGTGCCCCCTGGACTGCTCAGGGCCTGTGTGCCCTGCCTTTTGCTTCATCGGCGGTGGCGCAGTACAGCTACAGGAGCCAGTGGGTACTAAGCCTGAGAGGAAAGTCACCATTGGGGGCTTTGCCAAGCTGGACTGAGCCTTCCAGGCCCCTCATGCAGACCTGGGGTCCTCCTGGGCCCTGGCCCCCAAACCTCTTTGCCCAGGTTGTTCCCCCCAAACTCTTCCTACAATGCGGCCCTGCCCCTTCCCCTGTGTCTATGTCTTCCCAGGGTTTTCTCTTGACCCAGGGGCTCTCCTCTGCCCACCTCTCTGGATGGCTCCCATTCTCTCCATTGCCTGTTAGCCAAGCCCCCACCCCCACTGCGTCTGCCCCATGCCCTGCCTTTGGCATCTCACCCAAGCCATGGAGAGAGCCCCTTCTCCATCCCTGTCCTGTGCCCCCAGGCTGATTGGGAGGGAGGGCCCCTGAACACTGGGCATGATCTCCCGCTCCCTGCCCTGTTGATGCTGAACTGCAGCCTTGGGACAGGCAGGCTTTTGGGCTGGATGCTGTCCAGGCACTCCTGGTGAGGGGAAGGGGACCCTGTCATCCTGCTTTATTTATTTGGGTCCTGACACCCCACAGCCGCATGCCCCTTAAGTCCCTCTTCTCTCTCTCTTGCATGCTTTACCTGTCCTGCACCCATGCCAACGTGCCAAGTCTCCCTTGGGGACCCAGCTGAGTCTGGGTGTTCCCATAGGGTTGGGCCAGGCAAGGCTTCTGGTGCCTGCTGCCATCCCCCTGCAGTGGGCTCTGCTAGGCCTGTGCCAAGCAACAGCTGTTATTTTCATGGTTTATAAACAATAAACTGTGATGCCAGGCACATCTCTGCCTCCCCTGAGCGTGACCATTCCTCTTAGCTTCTGTGCTGGGTGTGGTGGGCAGGAGGGGGCAGGGTGCTGGGCTGTGGTTCTGGGCCGGCGTACCGGATAGATTTGGCACCTGAGGGAGGAGGGCCTCCTGCCTCACACGGCCTGGCCCGGCCTGAGCCCACCACAACCGCCAGGGGACGTAGCTCTCCGGCTGCCGGTGGCAGGCCCCAGCCAGGGTGTCTAGGCCGGTGGCACCCAGGCCCTGGGGGAATGCCAGGGCCTGCGGTTGAGGGGACAGGCAACATGCCTGGGCCCGAACGGGTCAGGGGACCAGAACTACTTCCCCATTCCCAGGGTGTTGCGGAGCCCACCCCAGGGGCAGTGCGCTGGTGGGGCAGCCAGGGTCAGGTGGGGGCCGGGCCTGATGCCAGTGCCCGGATCTAACTGGCCCCCGCTTATCTCAGCCCTGTTGACTCTGGGCTGTTATCACTGCCCTAGGATTTACTTCACACCCAGGCAGCTGAGAATAGAGGCACCTGGGGGCACCGTGCCAAGAGGAGAGGAGAGTATGGGCCAGGCAACGCCAAGGGAGAGCTGTTGGCGCACAGAGCCCAGTCACGCTAGCCCTCCAAAACCCGCCTGGGTTTCGTTTCCTCCTTCCTCTTGTGCTGCCAGGGTCAGCCAGAGGTGGCTCCCCAGACCACCCCTCCTCCCCAACGTCACCTCCTCCTCACATCTCCTGCTTCTCAAACAAACCTGCTCCTTCCTGCCTCCTGGCCTCCCTGTCTCCTCCCCCAGGCCCCTCACACACATTCTGACCGACCGCCCTGCTGCCCACAGGTCACAGATGAAAGATCAGAAGTTGGTACAGCGGAAGACCATGTTTTATTCAGTCCTGTCCAGGTTCCCTGCCATCTCCGGGGTCTCTGGGCCAGACCTCCTGGGAGCTCCCACCGCACCACTCCCCAGGCATAAGCCCTCAGGGGCAGGCACGGGCTTCCACAGGCCGAGAAGTGTCCAGGAACTTGGTGAGGCCTCTGAGGGAGGCTGTGAGCAGCACACCTGAACTCCCAACTCACCAGCCCAGAACAGGGTTTGGGGACTCTGGCCCTGAAGAGCCGGAGTGGGGCGGACTGGCACTGGCTGACCACTCAGCTCAGCAGGCGACGTGCCCCTATAGGTTGGCAGAAGTGGCTGCCACCGCTGGGTTTGTGTAAGAGAGGCTGCTGCCACCATTACCTGCAGAAACCTGGGTGGAAGGAAAAGAGATCCCAGGTGAGAAGCAGAAGGTACCTCCCAGAGCCCCTGCATGGCACCCCAAGCTGGGTAATCCGTCCAGGGTTCTGGCCAGCTCTCAAAGGGTTAAGTCGGAGAGAGCACCTGCCACCCCACCAGCCAGGTGACTGTAAACAGGGCTGTCCTCCTCCCTCCCTCTCCTTCACTCCTCCTTGGCTCTAATCAGCCCCCTTGGCCTCCCTTGCAACCCCTTTGTCCCTCCATTCTCTGCTGTTCCAGCCCAGGGAGGGGGTGTGTGTGTGTGTGTGTGTGTGTGTGTGTGTATCTCTGTCTTTGTGAAACTGAGAGAGGGAGGTCTCCAGGAGGAAAATAGGAGCAAGAAAAATAAACTCCTCTCTCCTCCCCCACCCAGAGTGGTTTTCCAGCCTCAGGTGGCTCCAGTAATTATTTACTAGGTTCCATACAGAAAGGCCAGGGGAGGAAGGAGGGAGGGTTCGCTGCTTCCTTGAAGCTCCCAAGAACACTACTGGCACCCAGGCTCACCTGGTCTGCTGACACTTCTTCCTCTACCTAGGAAACCTCCCCTTACACCGGCCTTTCTTGGTCTACCCTCCATTCCCAGGAGATGATTAGGGGCACAGGGGCTCACCCCTATGACTTCAGGAAGGGCTCCCCTGCGCATCGTGCTCCACCCATTTTGCCTCTGGGTGCAAAAAAAAAAAAAAAAACTGCCACGGTGACACCAGTTCAGCCAGCGCCAGCCAGCATGAATGCTGATGGCCAATGCTCTTTTAGGAATTCTGGCAGTGGGGCCACCCCCTCTTGAGGTCCCCTTTCTTCCGTGGTCTCCTCCCAGGCCTGTCCTCCAGAACTCTTCGGACCTCCGCCCCCCATCCTTGCCAGGCCCTCCTCTGCTCACTTCATGCCACTTCTCACCTCTTCCAAGCTCTCTGGGTTTTCCAAGTACCCCCTTCAGAACCCTCACCAGCCAAAGCCTCTGCCACCCCCAGCCTGTGGGGCCCAACCTCACCTCCTCATAGGGGCTATGATTGGTACTTCCAGGGGGCACATAGCGCCCATGGGTGTGGTAGGTGGGGTACTCGCTCATAGGATGGTAGGCATCGCGGGCTGGAAAGATATCCAGCTGCCCGTAGTTCTTTCGGCGGCACTGCCAGACAGCCTGGGGATACAGGAGATTATGGTGGGCCACGGAGTGCCTTCTAGCAGCGGGGCTCTGATCAGGGTCAGGGACTGCACTCACCAAGGCAACAAGATAGATCACGGCCAGCGCAACCAGAACACAGACCAGCACCAGCAGCGCAATGCCCCAGCCTGGTACCCCAGCCCCGGACGGGGCAGAGACGGGAAATGGCACATCACGCACTAAAAGGAAAAGCAGCGGTCAGGGCAGTCCCCCAAAGGAGGTGCCCCTCCTGCTGCCAGGACTAAGGAAAGGGCAGGGACCCAGACACTGGAGGGAGAGGGGCCACGGCATGGTGCCAGGCTACAGGCAGGGAAGCAGCCTCACCGCTGGCTGCTGAGACATTCAGGTCGTATCTAGAGACTGCTTCCTCTTTACGGTCATCAAACTGTGTCTCCACATCTTGGACACTGGTGGTACCTTCTCGGAAGGCCAGAGTCGATTCTACCACCACAGATCCTGGCCTGGTCACAGGGAAATGGGCACTTCAGCCACGGGTCGCAGCTCTGGCTCGGCGCTCTCCCCCAACCCGGATGTGCCAGTCCCTCCCTACAGTCATGACAGCCACCCACCCTCCAACCACCGAGTCCACACCCAGAACTGTACCTGAACTTGATATTGAAGAGGCCCAGAAAATACTCTTGTTTATAAATCTGCAAAAACTGGGGTGAGAGGGAAAGGACTCAGACTTGATGCAAAGGGTGTGGCCAGTTCTGAAGGCTGCTTCAGGGGAGCATGGGGAAGGAAAGACAGATACTCACCAATTCAGAAATGTTTCTCCGCAGCTCTTGGTAATAGTTGGTATTGGGATCTCCCAAAGAGGAGTTAAACTGGAGGTTGAAAATGCGAAAAGACAGGAAAAAGAAAGAGACCCCAATAGACAACTGGGGAGAAGTGCTGTGATTGGAGGAGGTGAGAGGAGGTACTATGCTATGGTGAGTGCTACTGGCAACAGTCTTGGTGCTATGGCTGGCAAGGGTGGCAGGAGTATCAGAATGGTGGCTGGGAGTTGAGAATGGCGTACTCTTGCTGCCTGGGATTGTGGTAGACTCGGCGGCAGAGGTGCCATTGTGGACCAAAGTGGAAGCTGAGCCTGATGTCGAGCCTGAGGCCGAGGTGCCATGGTGGGCTGGACTGGTAGTGGAGCCGTGGGCTGGAGTGGTGGTGGAGCCGGAGGCTGGCCCGGTGTCCGTGGCCGAGGTACCATGGTGGGCTGGAGTGGTGGTGGAGCCGGAGGTTGGCCTGGTATCCGCGGCCGAGGTGCCATGGTGGGCTGGACTGGTGGTGGAGCCGTGGGCTGGAGTGGTGGTGGAGCCGGAGGTTGGCCCAGTGTCCATGGCCGAGGTGCCATGGTGGGCTGGAGCTGTGGTGGAGCCGGAGGCTGGAGTGGTGGTGGAGCCGGAGGTGGGCCTGATGTCCATGGCTGAGGTGCCATGGTGGGCTGGAGTGGTGGTGGAGCCGTGGGCTGGAGCAGTGGTGGAGCCGGAGGTTGGCCCGGTGTCCATAGCCGAGGTGCCATGGTGGGCTGGAGCAGTGGTAGAGCCGGAGGCTGGCCCAGTGTCCATGGCCGAGGTGCCATGGTGGGCTGGAGCTGTGGTGGAGCCGGAGGCTGGCCCAGTGTCCATGGCCGAGGTGCCATGGTGGGCTGGAGCGGTGGTGGAGCCGTGGGCTGGAGCAGTGGTGGAGCTGGTGGCTGGCCCGGTGTCTGTGGCTGAGCTGCTATGGTGGGCTGGAGCTGTGG